>NC_091841.1:12843268-13149358 GCF_037783145.1 Equus przewalskii | reverse complement strand
CAGAATTTAAATTATAACAGATCTTTTATTTTTACAAGGCTTTCAAATACATAGCATATTTATTATAACAAAAAATTTATAAAAATAAAGTCAATACTGAGATGTTACAACAAAAAAGAAAATAAAAATGATAAGCCAACAACTAAGATAATAATGTTAATATTTTGATATTTATTTTCCTATTTAACTTTATATACATCTATCAATAAATCAAGCTATATGTGACTATAGTTTGATTTATGAACTATGTGTCTACCCATCATGCACCTATGGAGTAATATATTCAAAAAGAGTGGATTTTTATTCCATATGACAAAAGCAAAATATATATATGTTTATTGCCTCTCCCTTCCATCAGAAACCCAATAAATAATAGTAATGATAATGAAGGAATAAATCAAATAAGAAAGCCACACTAATACAGGCAATGGTAAAATAAAAATACACTGATATGATTTTACCATGACTTTGAGAAGAGGATAGGGGAGTATAGACTAATGAAGCAGAGAAAGTACAGCTATAGCCAGGAATGCTTTAAAGTGCAGATCTAAAAAACAAGTGTAATTTTTAGTTCTTGTGAAAGACTCAGGCTTCAAATGTATGCAGTAAATGAACAAAATAAATCCTGAAGTTAGTATGAAAATGTAAAGGGCCAGCAACAACCAGGATCCACCCATGGAGAAGCAAAAACGACAGAAGTTTCTCTAATGAACATCAAAATTTATTTCAAAGCTATGATAATTAAGAACATGTGGTAATGGTAAGTACTAAAATGGAATACAATAGAGAGTTAAGAAGTTGACTGAGGTTGGTTGAATGATTGGGGCCAGTTATTCATCATCTCCTTGTATCCGTAAATCTTCCCTTGTTCTTTCTTGGTGGAATGTATTTCTTCACATTTGGAGTATGAGCCCAGCCTCGTGACATGTTCAGTGATACGTTTACAAAGGACAAAATTTGGTGGATCTTAGCCTATGCTTACAAGAACTTGAACGCTTACACTTGATCTACTGCTCTTCTGACATTTCCATAATATAGGTAACCAAGGAGTCTAAAAATGATGAAAGACATGTGGAGCAATTCATAGTCACAGAACTGTTGTTTGAAGTAAAACATTCTGAGTCTCATATCCTGAATCAGAGCCACCTCAGGTGATGTTTGAAAATAAATCATCATACTTTTAAACCATTGACTGCTGGATGTTGCTTTCAAGAGTTATTGTGGCAACACTTAAAAGGTACATTGATAAACGTATATATGGGCACTTTGTTTATAACAAGATTGCTATTGCAAAGCAACAAGGAGCGAATGGTTATTTTTTCAGTAAACAGCGTGTAACAATGTTATATCCGTATGGGTAAAAATGAAGTTGTACCCTGAGTGTTGGTGATTGACTGCAGCTCTGATATGCTGTGTTTGGTTGAGCTTTGCTCAATTGCCGTGTGTTTTCATTCCAGGACTCAGGTTGAAGGAAGCCTCACTGTTTGTGGTATGGTATTCTCCAGGATGAATGCATAAGCTCAAGGAGGAAAGATTCAAACTATGGAGGGACATTTAAAACTTCTTCTCTGATGTATCTTACAACACATTCACTCACTTTCTATGGTCCCAAGCAAGGCACGCGGGAATTATTTTCTCTCTGCCTACAGAGAAGCATGAGAAAAATGAAGAGGAACAAATAATGTTGAAAAAGTAAAGCAATATATCATAGACCTAAACTTCAGACCATCCACAAAAATGGTTTTTAGGTGACTCGTACACCACAATATAAAGATAACAAAGATTCTTGAAAATAAAATAGAAAAGTGTCTTCCTGATCTCAAGGGTAGGATGAATATCACCTTAAGCAATTACAAAAGGAATACTGAAGTAATACATTTGACTAAGTTAAAATTCAAACTTGCTCTTCTTCAAAAGACATTGAGTCAAAAGTAAAAATAAAATGCAAAAATATTTTCAACGTATGCAACTGCCAAAGAAAGCATATTCATAGTATAAAATAAATTTTCAAACAAATGAGAATAACAACACGTAATTTAAAAGAAGATTGGTAAAATGCTATATGAAGGCACTTAGAAAAATCCAAAACATCTTAAAATGTGCTTAGAGTCAATAATCATAAATATTCAAATTAAACTATAAATTAAGTATTCTACATCAAGAAAATGGGCAAAAATCATAACTTCTAATAACACTGAACACTAGTGAGGAAGTGAATCATAACTTTAGAACTTTTGAACATTGCTTTTTGAAGTCTAAATTGATAAAATCACTGAAAAATTAAGAAGTAAATAAATGAATAATAATGCTAGGTGTAAACCCCATTCTAAGGAGTGCTTATGTGCAGTGTAATGGTATACATGCCCAAAATTGAAACATTCCAAAACTCCATCATAGTAGACTGGATTAAAGAAATAATCTGAAATATTTATACTGTTAAATAGGGAAAAATTGAAAAAACTCTAAATACATGAAGAACATGAATTATTTGTAAAGACATAATGTTCATTTATAAAAGTCAGATATATGGAGGGGCTGGCCCCGTGGCCGAGTGGTT
Source organism: Equus przewalskii (assembly GCF_037783145.1). NCBI lineage: Eukaryota > Metazoa > Chordata > Mammalia > Perissodactyla > Equidae > Equus > Equus przewalskii. The sequence goes on along the minus strand of NC_091841.1, from coordinate 13,146,801 downwards.
AAGCCTGTGCGCTCCGCTGCAGGCGGCCCAGTGTTTCGTTGGTTCGAATCCTGGGCACGGACATGGCACTGCTCATCAAACCACGCTGAGGCAGCGTCCCACATGCTACAACTAGAAGGACCCACAATGAAGAATATACAACTATGTACTGGGGGGCTTTGGGGAGAAAAAGGAAAAAATAAAATCTTTAAAAAAAAAAGTCAGATATATGGAATACATAATGTATGTTTTCATTTACACAAAATTTTCAAAGAAGGAAAATAAATTTGTGTTTTTTGAGTGGCACAGTTAGATATTGAATCTATATAGAACAACAAGCGCATCACTATGATAAATTCATTATTTTGGCTCTTGCTGGCATTAAGAGGAAAGGGCTAAAAATTGACTCTGGAGTACTGGTGAGGTTCTATGTATTGATCTACTTGGGAGGTACATATGTCTTTGTTCAAAACAATATGTTTCAATGTTTTAAATTTAAAATGATGAAGCCAGAGAATTAGGCAGATACTATATTTTGCAGAGTTAAATTTTCATGATAAATGTAATGAAAACTATTGCACAATTCTAAGCTTGGAGTGAAATAAATTTATTTTACATTTTTTAAAAATCACTATGAATAATTTGAGATTCATGCCTTACATAATGTTAAGAAATATGGGAAGTATATCAACTTGGTATTAACTGCTGAAAACCAACTTAACGACAAGTTTGGCTCAGAAAGCAGAAACGTGGTCATAGCTTTGTTTTGGAGACAGAAACAACATAACTTTCTGAAAGGTATTTGAGAAAGGCTGCAGAATAGTAAATCATAATAAATAATGATTTCTCCTTTGCTTTATTTAAGCAATTGAGTAGATGTGCATGTCATGTACTGATGTGCAGAAAATTGGTAATTGAGAAAATTTGTTGTTGAGAATGGATGATCAAAAGTATATTTTATTAATCTTGGTATCTTTTTCAATGAATACTGGATATGTCTTGTTAGAAATAAATTGAACTTTTTCTTAGTGTTCAGTATTACTTTCAACATTTTTGAACTATAATATATTACATTGATACTCAAAAAATGAGTGATGCATATGGAGGAACTAATGTTTTCAACACCTGCTCACTTAAAGTCAGATAATACGTTTCAGAATGTAAACTCTAAGGTCCTTAATTTTACTTGGAATAAAATAAAGTTTTGAGGGGAAAAAAAGTGTTTATAGAACTTTCCGAAACTAAAGAATTGGTTTCGAGAACCTGAGCACAGATCCAGTAAAGAAAGTTATCATCTGTATTTGCAGCAGTTTTATAAAACACAACTTAAACTATAACATAAGTAATGAGTCTCTACATATATATCCCTTCATCATTCTGACTTCCATAATGTCTAACTGGGAGATTTTGAAATATTTTTCTTTCTGAAGCAAGCTCAGTTGAAGTGCATCACAGAGGATTATTTATTTATTAATCCAGAGCCTCCTGACCACTGACAACGCCGGAAGTGCAATATTTAATTAATAGAAAACATCATAGATTTAGTTAAAAGTAAACTAGCATCAGAAATAGATATGAAAAATTACTAGATGTAAGTAGGACGTGAATACATACGTTTATTTGAATTGTATTGAGAGAGAGAGCAGTTTCGAGTTGATTAAACGCCTGACTGTCTCTTTCACATCTTTGTTCCTAAGGCTGTAGATAAGGGGGTTCAGCATGGGGATCATGATGGTGAGAAACACAGTGGCAACTTTGACCAGGAGCCAGGAGCTTTTGAAGTTGGGCACACAGTAGAGAAGAAGGATAATTCCATGGAAAATGGTGATGGCAGTCAGGTGGGAAGCACAGGTGGAGAAGGCTTTTTGGAGTCCACCAGTAGAAAGCATCTTGATGATTGTGACGACTATGACCATGTAGGAGGAGAGGATAATCAGGAGGCTACAAGCCTCACTGAATGTAGAAATGACTAAACATGTCATCTGACTGAAGTAGAGGTCAGAACAGGATAAAGGAAGAATGGCAGAATACTCACAGCCAAAGTGATTGATGGTCTTAGAACCACAAAATGATAGTTCCAGAAGAGAGTATGTGAGTGTCAAGGAACATATTCCACCACACACGTAAGCTCCAGCCACAAGGAGGGTACAGAGTTTATGAGACATAGCAACTGTGTGGAGAAGGGGGTTACAAACAGCCACAAACCGGTCATAGGCCATCACTGCTAACATGAACATTTCTGTAATCACAAAGGTGCGGCCAATGAAAAATTGCATCACGCATCCTTTGAAGGAGATAGTTCTATCCTCCAGGATTTCTAGAAGTTTGGGTGTGAATACGCTGGAATAACAAATATCCTAAAAGGATAGATGTCTGAGAAAAAAGTACATGGGTGTGTGGAGTGTGGGGTTGATCCTTGTGATGACAATTATGCCAAAGTTCCCAACCAGAGTGACTGTGTAGATGGTCAAGAAAAGCAGGAAGGGGGTGCCTGGAGATGAGGGTATTCTGAGAAGCCCAGGAGGATGAACGTGGTCACAGAGCTCCGATTTCCCTCATTCAATATCATGGCTCTTGATTTTAACAATAAGTCAGTAAGCAGATAAATAAATAAATAAAGCAAAGGAAAAGAAAAATTGAGCAGCAGAACTTGAGAAGGTGGGTTAAGAAGAAGAAAGCACAGATCAATGTAAACTAGTGAAGAATACGTAGTCAGCGTGCACTCTTGAGTGTTCTGCTCCAATTTGGAGTCTTACTTGACAACTCACTGACTTTTTGATTATGGGCAATGAGCTTTATCTTTCAGTACTTAGTTTCCTCATCTGGAAAACAAGAAACAAATAATATTTATCAATAGTGTTATTTTATATAATGATCCATAAATGCTTGTAGTACTTTGGGCATTGAATATCCCATGATAAAATAAAATTATATAAGAGCAAAGGAGACGTATAATGAAAACAGAAAAACATTGCACAGAATATAGTAGTAATATGATCATGGCAGAAGTCACCTTGGGAAGATTAAATACTTTTAATGCAAAAAAAACAAAACATTAAAATTCTTTGGGGAAAAATGTATCATCAGGCATTCACAATTCTATATTGATATGTTGCAAGTGGACCTGTTCTAGTGATATCCCATTATCAAGGACTCATAGAACATCTACTTAGGAAGATCTTTAAGTGGTCTTGTCAATAATCCCACTAACTATTTTCTCTGAATTAGATACACACCATATGGTAATTTATATGGCTCAAAATGCCCAATGATTTAAAACAGGCTTCCAAGGAAGTATTTTGGAAATATTCTTGATAGTTTCACATTGAATATCTTCTGTTGGTTGAGCAGTCTGCTTATAGTACATATTGTATTAGAAAGAAAAAAAACCCTGCTTATTTATCAGTGGTTATAAATAACACACACAAAATAGTACTAAAAAAGAAGTATCATCTCTTAAAACAATAACCGAAAACGTTTTTTTGGTGAGGCAAACTCGGTGTGGTGGCCAATGAGGAATGAAAAATTGTGTAAGATTCAAAAATATAAATATTTCATTTTTCTAAACCAATAGGAGTTTGGATATTAGAAATTTCACATTATTAAACCTAAAAGAATAATTGTTTCTAGAAATGAATGTGGAGATGCAATGAATACAATGTTGTCGTCATAAGTATGTCTGTGAACTTGCACCACTTTTAGTTTTGTTTGCAGCATGCAACGGCCTGTCATCAAATCTCCACTAATCCCAGGTACAGAACATCAGCTGTGCAACAACACTTTCCATCCCAGAGAATACTGAGTTGACCTTGTGTTCACTGCATGTATTTCGTCAAACGTATTGACAAAAATGGCTTCTCTAAATTCAGGACTTAGATTGCTTTTATTGGATCACAATGGTGCAGGTTAAGAATTTTGAGATAGATCTGCTACTACTGCTAGAAAGCTAGATGAAACAATTATATCAATAAAGGTTCTAGAACCTGGAATGGAGAAATAATCCTTGGAATTGTTAGGTCTTATTCTGTCTAATATAAAAACTAAGTGACCTTTGTGAAAGACTGTAAACCAAAATTAAAGCAAAATTTGATACAGGTGAAAAGCAGATAATTTCTGAGTATTTTCATATGCCTGGTGTTCAGACTTCATTAGCAATGCTTCTACGGTGTTTCTTACAGTAACGTACCTGTCCCCACAGCTAATGATCCCTCCTCGAACTCATCTAGTGAAACTTACCAAAGCAGTGAATATCATAGTGAATGCTGTGTTTGAAAATTTCTTTCAAGTAATATTCTTTCTATTGTATTTTGTGGTACTTTCCAGGTTCAAGTGGATCTAACTTTATCTCTGGAGTTCAGAGAAATTAAAGCTAACCCGCTTTTACATGATAGACTTTCAAATGTGATGATATTTAAAACAGATGTCTTGCTCTTTTATTCTGTAGGTAAGCATTAGTAGTGTTGTTTGATTTATTTGGTTTTGTTTTGTTTCCATTTTTTTTCATCACACTGGTTTCAAAATATTCCAGAGGAACTACTCAATATTCTGTGTATACCATTGGCCTCTCTGAGCTGATATTGAAACTGAAACTAAGCACATTTTCTCAGGGATATCCTGCCAGGCCAAGAGACAAGGAACTCACCAATCTGCTCTTATTTGCTACATATCTAATAACAATGCCTAACTGAGAGCTTGTGGTCAAATATTTGAACTGTGTTAGATCAATTTACTGTCTTGCTAAGCTCTGTCCATGATTTACCAGTAAGCAACAAATTCCATGTATGCACTTGAAATTTTCAGACAAAGTTGGGGAATGTTTATTTACTGTTAAATTTCATGCACTGCTTGACTTTTTTCTTCTCCTCTTTGATACTTGCATGACTTTTCTTTCTAATTAAACTGACTGTTGACCACAATGCTTCTTGCATTTACTCAGCCCATTGCTTGGAATTCCTTTGCTATTTCTTCAGGTTCCATCAATATTACCAATTATTAGTGACCATTCCATTATCATTACCATTTGGGGTATTTCTTAAATTTGATAAATATTTTTTCACCTCTACTTTTGAAGAGTACAAATGTTCTGTTCAACATGCTGTGCTCAACACAATCTTTAAGTAAAATATTTACAGGTAGTTTGAACAACCCAGGAGAGTTCAAGATCCCTTACAATGAATGTAACACGTCCTCACCCACCTCACAACCATTTTGAGGGCTAAGATCACATTGTATATTTATAGTTCCCCAATAAAACAGGTAGTAAAAATGCATAAAGAAGACAACGATGGTTAAGGTAATGTTATGGTGATAATTTTATCAAAGTAGTTAAGTTTTTGTTTTTAACTAACTTAACTTGGTACCTAAGCTACAGGTACAGCTTCAGCTACATATGACTGAGGCTGAATGAATAAACTACATCCTTATTCACAGAACAGAAAAAGGAAATTAAACTGTCCCACATTTTTCTTATCAGACAGTTTTTTTAATAAAACTATAATATTTACCTTTATTTTCTCCTCATTCAGAGTAGGGATCTATGTGACTGGATGGAGAAAAGGTACCATTATGTCCTGCCGTCTTGTAAACAGCGTGGACTTAAGGAAGCAAATCTCATTAGTTCAGATTCATCCTTCATCATATATTACATACATAGGTTTAGCAACTTGTTTAATTTTATGAGCTTCAATTTTATCATCTTTAAAATGTGGATAATAACACTATGCTAGATCATTTAGTATTTAGTGTGAGCATCTTAAATGAGGTATGACTTTAAAACTTCTGAAAAAAAATCCTACACTTAGTTAAAGCCTCCCGAAATATTGGCTCCATTCCATCTAGATATTTTAATGCTGTTGATCTCCAAGAAAATAGCATCAGTTCCATGTTCTGAACACGTCTTTGCGGTGTAAATTTGGAAAACTATTTTAAAAATAGACATACCCTGGACTCCTTTAAATTTCAGATTTTTCACTCAGTCTGGGATTCACAATTGTATCCATTTCTAATCCACTGATATATAATCTTCATTTCTTCTTGTTTTCCTAACCCAATCTGGTTCTTTCTGACCCTCTTTTTGCCATATCTGTGATTGTGAGAAAGGCAATCAGGCAAAAACGAAAAAAGAGAAACATTCAAAATGTACCTCCTTCTTCATTTCCACTCTTATCAACTATCCACTCATCTGGATGTAAGATTTCTGACTATGCTGCCAAACTACGATCCAATCTGTAAGATTAACTTTTTTAACTCTCATTTAGCCTGGAATGCTATAGTGTAGGTGTTTTGGAAGGCATTTTATGCCTAAATGAGTCAAATTGAAACTCATCAACCTTGTTTCTCTAATATCTCCAGGAACTGTATAACCACATCCTTTTGTCACTACAAAACTGCTTCATTCACAGCAACGTTTGAAATCTTTATTGTACAAAAACAAGTCTTTTATACCTTCTAATCTTCCACTGTCTAAGCCTCTCAAATGGCACCTCTACCCTTATTCTTTTACACTGTGTCATCACTTCATGAATTACTACATACCTCTTCCAAGCAAACATTGGTGGTTAATCCAATGTCCTGTCTCTTACTCTCTTTCCACTCATATCATCATGCCATTTACACGACTGGCGTATTTTGCTATTTTTATGTATATGTGTTTGTATGTGTGTTTTAGCCTATTCTCTGAAGAATACCACTTCTTTAGGACAAGACTTATATTTAACAGTTCATCTACAAAACTCTCATATGCTTAACAGAGCGATTAGAGACATATATTCAAGTTCAGGACAATGGTCATGGGAATAATTAAAGTAGAATTTAGCCTGTGGGTTGTAACATAAACTAGGAGATATCACTGTTACTCAGCTCATGTAGGTCTTCCCTTGTTACTTTCTAGTTCTATAAGAGGCAGATGACTTTCCCACACTGACTTGGGGCTTAGCCATATGGTTTGCTTTGACTCATAAAATATTAGCAAGTGAGACCCAAACAGGGGCTTGAAATATGCTTTTGTTATTGGGCATACTTTATTTCTATTTATCATTCAACATAGACCTTTAACCAAGTGGCTCAATGGCGATGACATACATATGGGCATGTAGATTGAAGGTTAGCTGATCTGGTTACTCAGTCATGACACTCAAGTGACCCAACTGGTATCAACAGAGCTACCTCAGTCAAGCGACTGATTCAAAATGATTGTTATTGTTGCATACCACTGGAGTTCATGGTTGATTACTTTTGATCAATAAAGAACTGATGCCTAAATAAGATCTTTATAATGTATTATCAATATTCTTGTGGTTATACTGTACCATCATAGGGGAAGCTAGGTAAAAGATATGAAGATCTCTCTATACTATTTATTACAACTTAAAATGAACCTAAAATTAAGTCAATAAAATTTCCAACAAATAAGTAAGTAAATAAATAATAACGTACAACCACACTGATGTAAATCGAAAAAACTAGAGTGATGGACACATGTTTCCAAAATATGACAGTTTCTTGTGCCAGTAGAGCGAGGGAAGATGTCTTATATTTGTTTATACCAATTGTAATTTAACTATTCAATATTATGGACTTTTTAAGGGAGATATACTTATTATTTATTTTTGTTTCCTGGGGAATCTTCAGATGCCAAGACAGTTCTTATGGAGTTAAATATATACTTTTAAAGATATTTAGGGTTTCATGTTGAACAGCTCTTCACGTACTACTTCTATATTAAGGAGTAAACACTAACATTGTAAGCTATAACTTTTCAGATCATCTCAAAAATATTACACTTCACATGATTTAAATTGACTGAAATTTAACCCTGGCAACCATATGGTCATGTATATTAACACAAGTCTTTACACTGCAATTTCTGAATCAAAAATTATTTTACATAGTCTGACCTTTCATCCATAACATGTTTTGTAATGTTAAGATTACTTTACTAAATTTTAGAGGGAACAGATATTGGGCTTTCAATTGCAAGCTTACCATAGGTTCATGTACTGCTTGCTATTTGGCAACTCTTACCAGTACTCTCAAAAAGAAATAATTAATATTCCTAGCTTTATATTTTATCCCACAACAATCTAGCATTGATTAACTTCTTTTTGTTTTTTAATTTTGGAGGAAAATTAGCTCTGAGCTAAAATGTGCCACCAATCCTCCTCTTTTTGCTGGGGAAGACTGGCCCTGAGCTAACATTCGTGCCCATCTCCCTCTATGGTATATGTGGCATGCCTGCCACAGCACGGCTTGACAAGAGGTGCATAGGTCTGCACCCAGGATCCAAACCAGCAAACCCCAGGCAGCCAAAGTGGAACATGCGAACTTTACTGCTGCACCACCAGACTGGTCCCTTTTTTAACTTCCTGACTATCTCTTTCACATCTTTGTTCCTGAGACTGTAGATCAGTGGGTTCAGCATGAGGATGAACACTGTATAAATGTTAGAGGCCATCTTGATCGTGAGCCATGAACTCTTGGAGTTAGGAACACAGGAGAGAATAAGGACAGTCCCATGGAAAACGGTAATGGCAGTCAAGTGGGAGGCACATGTGTAGAAGGCTTTGTGGCTCCCACTAGTTGAAGGTATCTTCAAGACAGTGATAAAGATGAAAACATAGAAAGTAAGAGTGATCATCATGCTGATCATCAATTATTTCATTGAATGTGGCAGAGACTAAAATGATCTTCTGGCTAATGTAGGGATCATAGCAGGAAATGACAACAATGGCAGTACGCTCACAGAGTTACTTATGAAGTTAATCCCACAAAAGGATAAGGTAAACAAAAAGTATATGAATGTTAAGGAACAGGCTATACCCCAAGAATATGATGCACCCACTAATAAGGAGCAAAGCTTCTGAGACATTACAACTGGGTAGAGGAGATGGTTACACATGGCCACAAATCAGTCATACACCATTGCTACCAATATCAACATTTCTGTCACCACACAGGTGCATGCGAAGAAGAATTGCAAGATGCGTTCTGTGAAGGAGATGGTTCTGTTTTCCACCACCAAGTTTTCTAATAGTTTGGGTATAGCTACAATAAAATAACAGAACTCAATGAAGGATAAGTGACTGGGAAAAAGTCATACATGGGGATGTGGAGCTTGGGATTGATCTGGATAATCACGATCACGCCCAGGTTCCCAGTACAGTGACTGTGTGGATGGTCAGAAATACGAAAAACAGAGGCAACTGGAGTTTTGAATATTCTGAAAAGCCCAAAACAAGAAAGTTGACTTCACCACTGTGTTTTTCTTGGTCCCAGTGGACAACGTATCAAAGTTGATCCAGAGAAGTAAGAACCAAAATTTAAATATGTAAGATAATAGCAGAAATGTTGAGAGGCTCAATGAGTCTCTTTAAGATTGTTGCTGAAAATGCTGGATTTTTCACTGTTATATTATTTCAAAAATTAGTATTCACTTATATAAAAATTACACGATGAATAATAATTCTGTGTGAGCCGAATAATCAAATACAAGATTAAGTAAGGGAGAACAAAAAACTGAGTAGACCCTGCTCTGTTTTAAATAATAAACCTCAGGGTCATCATAGGCAGCTGACTTCATGAGAAGGGCTGCTCTAAACTCTCTTGAATCAGAGCTTAGTAAAAATAGTTGCACTGGAGGAAATACATATCACGAGTTTCATCAGTTACTTCCTTGCTTCACTTCTTTAGCTGTGAGACAATTAACTTACATCTGTCAAAAATGTTTAAAATGCTAACATCGCTACAAAATCATGAAGTTAATATTTTCTTCGTTGTTCTACCTCCTTTTCAGTGTCCTCCTGACTCAAAGTAATCCAGTACACATTCTGGAGCTGTGCTGTAGAAATATACAAAACTTTTCACTCATGTGGAACTAATTTTGAAAATATTTAGTCCATGCCACGTTATATTATTCATCAGGAGGTGATTACAGCAAAATATGTGCTGTGTCTTCAGTGATAATGAAACAGTATTGAACAAAAAGTCCTTTTTTTTTCAATGTAGTAAATTTTGGAAGTAGGGTAGTGACAAACAATAAGAACTATGAAAGCCCTGGCCAATGTATATAAATTTCAGGCTGCAAGGAAAACACATTCTATGATTTTGCATTAAGTTTAAAGCTTTTCCAAAGACGGGTGACAGGGCATAAAACCATCTCAAATAGGACACTATAATATTTCTTGAATATTACTTGGTACCACTAGGCATTTCTTCAACAGTAAAATGAGAATATTAATAATACAAAATTTAAATCACTAGAAAGGAAGCTACTTCGCAATGAATATAAAAGCTATAAGATATGGTGTAATGCATAGTAGATATTCAACATTCTTACTTATTATAATTGGTATGGTTTCAAAAACACTATTTGGTTGTGAAATTCAGGCCATAGCATTGGCAGCTATCAACAGGTGGGGGCATTTGGGAACACAATATAGACGTTCTTTCCTATAGAACCTACACAATAGAAATACTGTAGGTTTTATTTGGGTACTTCAACGAGGATGCATAGTAAACATTCCCCATACTCTCATGAATTTTTTCATTATGCTATAGCTTTCTCTGATTTCCACATGCTTCTGTCTGTAGGAACAATATCTTTCAAAACCAATCCCACAACAGATGCTCTGTAAAAATCATTTAAATGGTCTTTAGCATTGCAAAGCTAGATTATAGCCATTTTTCTCAGCAACATTCCTCAATTTATAATATTCCATGCAACATTGAGAGAATAATTTTCCATGATTACTTTAACCTGACCACCAATTATTTTTAAGATTTCAAATACTTTTTATTAGTGTATTCATAAAATTTACATTGTTCAGTCTGGCTAGGCCAAAAATCCTTGCATCTATAAATTCAACTTCATTACCACTTAGTATGTTTTTTTAGTCATGATGGATTTATCAAGTTCTGTCACATAGCACATGCTCATTTGCATACAGTTTCTTTTCCCATTGTATTCTTATTCTTATAATGTCTCATTTTCCACTATTGTTGACACTGCTCACTGTGTCTTCTCCTTTTTATACATATGAACGTTAAAATTTGTAACTCGCAATCACCATATGCTGTATTCTATCATTTACAACTATGGTTATTATTGTCACTTTGTTCCTCAGAGATTATAGGAAGTGTGAAGACAAGGCCAATTTTTCATTATTCTCTATTTGCCAAAATGTTTATTTCATTGTTGGCTACAATGTGGTTATCCAATGAGAAAACCAGGATGAATATCATTTGAAAGAAAGAAGGAATCAGAATATAATACCATAAGCCCTCTCCTAGCAAAACTAAGTAGATTTGTGGGCACTTTATTCTACACTGCAAAGATCACTGGGACTCCATAATTTCCTTCTAAAGTAAAACAAAAGAATACTTTAACTCATGTAAAGAGAGAAGCTGTTGATTGAGTCATTTACTGAAGAATTCATTGCTAAGACTAGTGAATTACAGGAATACTCCTGCTTGGCATTTAATTAGTAGAAATAGATCTGTAAAAAGTAGTAGGAGTCAACAAAATATTTCATTAAATGTTTCACGTAAGAAATTTTTTTTCCAACCCATGCAGAAAGGTCAGAGATACCGGAAATAAGATGACACCTGAAAACTAAATCGTAGCATCAAACTGTATTACAGATATATGACATCAAGACCTTATGGATATGGAGACTAGAAACATTACTGAAGTATGGCCTTGAAAATTGCCATTCAAGTAATTAGATGTAACACTGCCCTGTGTAATATCTTGGCTATATATTATTTTCCTAAAGCCCTGGGGCATTTTTATTATTACCTTTATTCAATTAATCTTAAGACAAATGAGACTGTATATATCTTGACTTTACATGGATGTAGAAAACAGAAATGTGCAAGGAAAAAATCATCTATAAGACAATGGAAGAGATAGCTGTTATTAATGCTTGTTGAATTTATTTCTTCTATTTTCTCTTGAAGATATATTTCTGTTCCTATGTTTCTAAATATAGAGCTGCCTAAGCAATAAGTTGCATTGTTTATTTTTCTTTTGTTAGTAATATCTCATGAAATTTATTTTCTATTCATGCTATTGGTACTCTTAATAGATACTTGCTTTGGCCTTTTAAATATAAGTAAAGTGCCCTCACATATTCATATTTACTGTTGAATCTGAAAAACAATTTCGATTATATGTTTCCTAAAAATATTGGTTTATGAGACAGATGGTATATTCATTAATCTTGGTAACTCTATCCATCATGCCTTTAAAGACACAAATCAAATTTAACAGTGACCTGATGCAGTAGATTATTGTTTCTCACTAGAACAAGGTCAAAATACATTCTTGAACATTAAGCAGCTCTATTCCACATAGTAACATAAGGGCGCAGGTTTCTTCCAACTTGTGGTTCACCATGAGTACAGTGCTTCCAGGGTTATGGTTCTTTTTTGTAAATGAAGAGGCAATCATGGAACAACTCATAAATACTTATTTTCTTTCGTCTTCTTTTTTTTTTTTTTTTTTCTGGGGAAGATTCACCCTGTGCTAACATCTGTTGTCAATCTTCCTCTCTTTATGTGGGGCTCTGGCACAGCATGGCCGCTGATGGACAAGAGGTGTGGTTACATGCCTGGAAACCAAACCCAGGTCACTGAAGCAGAGCATGCTGAGCTTTAACCAATAGGTTGGCCCTGTAAATATATCTTTAGAAAAGCTCTGTCTCCTTAAAGCTGACGTTGCACAGCACATAGCAAAATCAAGGTCAAGAGAGAGCAGTCCCAGGAACAATACACATGAGGATAAAAGATTAAAAGAAATATGGATCTAGGTTCATCAGGGACATTGACCTGTACTTTTCTTGTACTGTCTTCATCTAGCTTTGGTATCAGGGAAATGTTGGGCTCTTAAAATTGGTTTAGAATATTCCCTCTACTTTTTGGAACAGTTTAAGAAGAATTGATCTTAACGCTTCCTTAAATATTTGGTAGAATCCTCGACAAAAGACTAGCAAATAGAATCCAACCACATACTGAAATGATCATATGACATGACCTAGTGAGAGTTTTCCAGGAATACAAGTGCGATTTAACCTAATAGAACCAATCAGTGCAATACACAACATAAATAGAACAGAGAAATAAAAACACATGATCATCTCAATTAACACAGAGAAAGCATTTGACAAGTTTAAACACTTTCATGATGAAAATATTGAGAAAACCAGGAATAATAGGGAAATTTCTCAATCAAATAAATGCTATTATGAAACTGAAAAAGGTCACTTATCAAAAATCCACAGGTAGCATACCGAATGGTTAAAGATTGAAACTTTTCCACTAAGTTGAAGAGGATAAGGATGCAGCTTTCATCACTGCTGGTCTTTTTTTACTGGAAGTTCTAGCCAGAGTAATCAGGCTATAAAAAGAAATAAAAGGCATCCAAGTCAGAAAGAAGTTAAACAATCTCTATTCATGTTATAGATGGTATATTTATCTCAGCCTCAGTCTCTGCAGTAATTGATTCAAATTCATCATAAGAAAAAAGCTTCTCCTCCTAACTAAAGTTCCGTTGCTTCAGTCTTCTGTACTGCTCATAATTCATTATCCAGAAAGATGGAAGTAAATGAGTTCATGGTTTTAACACTCTATCCCTTCTGTTACCAGTTTGCTCAGCATTTTTATTATGAAAAGTTGCTTGATTTCCTTAACTATTCTTTACATCTGTTGCAGTCACTATATGTGTTTCTACTTTATTTTGTTAATGTGGTGAATTACATTGATGGATTAGAAATAATACACCAAACTTGTATTCCTGGGTTAAATCCATCTTGGATGTGATGTATTATCTTTTTATATATCAATGAATTTATTTGCTCTCTTAAGTTTTAGTAAATTATTTGTCAATTTATGTTTATGATAAATTGCTCAGTAATTTATATAACTGGTGATACTGGGATCATAAAATGAACTGGAACATGTTTCCCTCTTATTCTTGTTCAGGTAAATTTATGCAAGATTGTTATTATATTTTCTCAAATTTTGGATAAGAGCATAATTTTTATAAGGCTTTCCTGGAATTTAGATGATAGCAGTGGGGAAAAAACACCAAATATAACTAGAAAATCACTCCTAGGTGTTGCTTCTCTCAGAGCCACAAGCTCAGGACTATTTTCATACAGTTTCTATTGGGTTTTATTCTTGTGCCTAGAATACAACTTTCCTCATGAAGGAGATTGTGCTTGAGGTTGAATGAACAATGTATCTAGGCAACAATATTCAGGAAAACCAGAGTATTGATGTAGGCGTTCCACAATCCTTCCCCAACAGCCCATTTATATTTTCTTTGTCTTTTTCATGGTCAGTCTTTTTCTGAGATAATGAATAGTAGGGAAGATGAGTTATGCAGTAAAAAATATCACTTACCACCCATGGAAAACTCATATCAAAGATAATTGTCCAGAATTTTCAAATTCCCTGAAGTCGTGCTTTTTCAAACGTGACATGAAAATTAATATTTACATAATGTAGTATACATTCAAATTATAACACTTTCTCTAAGAGACTATTAATTCTTTCTTTAAATCTTGTGAATATCTTCACCTAAATTCTTGGCACAGTTCCTCAGAAGTGAAAAAAAATCTGCACCTATCCAAACTACTACCAAGACTTTAAAATAAGAAGAGTATAATTCTTAGATAGAGATGAAGAGCCCATCACTAGCACTTTGTAGAATCCTCAAGAGAATAATTTATATTAACAAACATATGCTCACTTCATCATTTAGAATGCATACACTCAGATTAAAATTATAATTTCAAAATTCCTGGAGAATTTCTGAATTACATTTATGTAAATAAGTGTCCATTCAAAGCTATTTTCCAGGATAACCAACAATCTCTTTTTTGGGGGGAGGAGGAGGAAGACTAGCCTTGAGCTAACATCTGTGCACATCTTCCTCTCCTTTTTTCTGCGTGGGATGCCTGCCACACCATGGCTTGCCAAGTGGTGCGTAGGTCCACACCCTCGAAGCAAACAGGCAAACCCAGGGCTGCTGAAGCAGAAGGCGTAAACCCAACCACTCTGCACTGGACCAGCAGCCCAACAATCTATTTTAGAGAAGGTTGCAGCTATGCAGAGTTTTCTTTTTCTTTTTAATTTTTTTTGCTCTCCCCTGCAAGACAGGAAACTAATTACAGTTTTAAAATTATAATTTACTTCATGTCTATTACCTATTTTTTTAAGATTAGGATCTTAAATCCAAGCATACGTCAAATATAGTTCAATCTGTACTGTGTTCATAACACATAAATACATTTATTCTGTCATTAAAATATTTTATTAACACACACAGCCTGTTTAAGTACTTGTTGACTGGGACATTTAGTTAAGTATCTATGACATCCTGTTGACAGAGAATTAAAAGTTAAATAAATCACGTAACTCTATAATTATATGTTCCGGATTGTTGAAAATCTTGTTAGGTATTTATTGCTAAACAAGCAAATAAGCAGGTTAGGTTACAAAGTTTGATAGCAAATCTTTATGGTAATATAAATTAGAATTTTTTACTAGGAAATAAAAAGCTGATGATTTGGGTGAAGCTAGTAATATAATTCACAGTGTGCAGTTTGACTGAAACTATGATATTTGGAAATTTATCAAACTCTATCCCTTGAGTCCATGATAAGCAAGCGACAATCAGCAAAGAGAGTCATTTAGTTAAGATGGTTAAATGGTCCATCAATTTATAGAAAACTCTGTCAAACTAGAACAGTTATATTTATCTGGAATATATAAGAAAAATTTTTTCCATGAAGTAAAATTGACCATAAGCTGTAGGTATATTGAAATATTGGGCCAAAATCTTCGTTCTTCTCTGTATCTATGCTCATTGTCATGTAACTTTTCAGTTCTACAAGGGGAAAATGTACTTTATCAACCATTGACTTT
The DNA here is from genome assembly GCF_037783145.1 of Equus przewalskii. Lineage (NCBI taxonomy): Eukaryota > Metazoa > Chordata > Mammalia > Perissodactyla > Equidae > Equus > Equus przewalskii. Next base: position 13,130,895 of record NC_091841.1, on the reverse strand, counting down.
GTGCTCAGCTATATGGTTTGCATTGGCTAATAAAATGTTAACAAGTATGACACAAATGACAAGTTGAACTATCTTTTGTAATACCACATTCAGTCTTGTGACTCAGCCATTGACAATGCAAGAAAATATTCTAACTAGTACAATGGTATACAGAGAAGAGCTATCCAATAAGCGTACAGATCTATAGACCGGAGGTGAGTTTGCCAGGTAGGCAAGACTTTATGAGGTTAACCAAAATGTTCTAGCTGATATTAGCAGAGCTGCCCCAATCAATTCCCCAATAAAAAATAATAATTGCATAACATTACATATCACTCAAATTTTATTTTATTATTATCAATCAACAGTTATTATATACAACTCAAGATTGTCGTGAATGACAATTTTAGGTTTAGTGATAGCTTCTTCTGAAGGGTGCGGTTTTAACTTTTATTTTCTGATGTCTTATATACAAAGAGCAAATACAATTTATATTAATGTATATACTTTAAACAAGCAATGTTCTGGACTTTGTAGGAGCCAAAACATGACTTCCTTGCAATTAAATGTACCAATGCTTCCTGTGTGGAATTAAATAAGTAATTCTTTTCAATTTAGTGTCTGAGTGTAGACCAACACTTAGTTTATTATACTGAATTTGATGTATCCTCCCTGATGACAATCTATAACTTTTTAGAACAACTTTATAAACCCATTCTGTGATGACTTAAAAAGAAGAATGAAAGATTTACTGTGCAGCCAAATGGTAATGTGTATTAATGCAGAAACCTTTACATGAGAAACTGTGTGTAGAGATTTAAGTTATCTGAACATTACTGTGTTATTTATTGTTTTATAACTAATTTACACAGTTTAAATTTAACAGATGTTAAATGATCTGTCAACTGGGGAGTTACATTAAACACACGCACTGCTTTGCTGTTTGAAAAAAGGAATTGTATTAAAAATAGTAAAAGACTTGGGCACTTCTTTCCAATAGTCTTCAAAATGAATGTCTTACCTTCTTACATTAATGACATACTATTTGGTATGGATTAACTTCCTGACAATCTCTTTCACATCTTTATTCCTGAAGCTATAGATCAGTGGACTCAGCATGAAGATGAACCCTGTGTAAAAGACAGAGGCCCCCTGACCACGAGCCATGAACTTTTGGAAATAGGAGCAGAATATAGAAATGGGATGGTCCCATGGAAAATGATAATGGTGGTCAGGTGGGAGGCACAAGTGGAGAAGGCTTTCTGGTGCCCCTCAGCTGAAGACTTCTTCATGACAGCGATAAAATTAAAACAGAGGAATTAAAAATGATCATCAAGCTGCTTACTTCATTGAATGTGGCAGAGACTAAAGTACTCTTCTGGCTAATATAGGAGTCAGAGCAAGACACAGAGTCAATGGCAGTGTGCTCACAGACACAGTTATTTGTTTCCTATGAATGATAATTCCAATAGAAATTAGGTAAAGGCAATGGAACAGACTGTGCCCCAAGAGTATGATTCACCCATCAACAAGGAACAAAGCTTCCAGGCCATTACAATGTGTAAAGAAGAGGGTTAAAATTGCCACTGATACCGAACCTGAAGTGAGTTCACTCGCCCGTTGTGCAGCAAGCCAATCTCTGACACCGGGTGTGATGGAAGAAAGTAGGAATTTTAGTTTTTCACAGCGCTGAGCAAGGAGAGATGGCAGCTAATGCAGAAATCCCAAACTCCCCAAAAAGCTAAAAGGAAGAGTTTTTATTTGGGGCTTTAGGTAGGGGAGGGGGAGCATATGGCCTTGCTGGTCAGCAGCTTTCCCACCAGCCTGTATCTCTTTGCGGGGAGGAGATAATCCAGGTGCTTGTCCTTGATGGTGTCTGTCTCCATGGAGGATAGTGGATTCTGGAGCCAGGAAGCCAGAGAGTAAGCAGGGAATTAGCGTTTTGGTTTTAACCCCATGTATGCTGGGTTTAATGTGGGGAAACTGATATCAAGTTCAATATCACCACAAATCAGTCCTATGCCAACATGAACCTTTCTGTCACCACAAATATGCATGCAAAGAAGAATTGCATGATCTGTTCTATGAAGGAGATGTCTCTGTCCTCCATAAGCAAATTTTCTAATAGTTTGGATGCAAGTACTGTAGAGTAACAGAAATCAACAAAGGATTAGTGGCTGAGAAAAAATACGTGGGGTTGTGGATTTTGGGATTGATCTTGATACCCATGATGATGCCCAGATTCCCCAGCACAGTGACTGTGTAGGTGGTTAAGAATAAAAGGAACAGAGGCACCTGGAGTCCTGGATATTCTGAGAAGCCCAAGAGAATGAAAGTGACTTCAGCACTGTGGTATTCTTCATTCCTGTGGACAAAATAGGAAAGTTGATTCAGAGAAGTGAGAAGCATAATTTGGATAAAGCAATTTAAAATGAGGAAATGTTGAGAGACTTAGTGATTATCTATAAATAAGTTTGTGTAAAATACTTAGTTTCAACCATTACATTATTTCAAAAGCTAGAATTTATTACATCATAATTATAGAGTGAATGTGAAATCTATGCAAGTGGAATAATAAAAGAAGGCTGTTCAGAAAGGAAGAACAAAAACAAAGTTGGCCCAATTATATTTCAAGTTAACAGACTCAGTACCTCAGAGACTTTGGCTTCATAAGAAGTCCAGTTTAGTTTTTGTATGAATCTGAGTTTAGTTAGAATGCTTGTCTTGGAAGAAATACATATCATATGTTTCTACAGTTTCTTCCATGCCTAACTTGTTTAACTATGGGAAATTAGAACTCGAAAACAAACTTAATGACTGAGCAAAATGATCAGGTTACTTTTTGTTTTTACTATTGTTGCTATAACTATTTCTGAATTTCCCTTTCCAGTGAACTTCTTACACTCAGTTGCACATTCCCCCCCCCCATATTTTAGATATTTCCTGCAGAAGAATAATGCACTTGATCAACCACATTTACCTAATTATTGAACATAGTAAAAATCTGTTACCCTTTCTTAGTACATTGTAATGTCAAATATTTAGAGAGATTTGTAGTAGAAATAAACTTAATTATAATATGTCCAGATCATTTGTATTTCACTGGAGACCTTCCTACAATATCATCATTTGATAGTCATTTTAGTGTTCCTCAAAAACCCCAAAGCCACTGCTTCCTGAGGTATTACAGTGTGGTTTTTATTTGGTTAGGGATTTTCTTTCATTGAGTTGGTGTCAATAGACAGAAATATAGTCCTTCCAATGCCATTTTCTTAATTTCTTGATCTTCCAATAATTTTACCACCACTTGACTCATTCTTCATTGATCATGGTCCTACTCTTAACCATGCCTTTATCGATAATTCTAAGACCTGAAAAATATCAATTTCATCCACATCTGTAACATACTATGTATTGTATGTATTTTTTATCATTTACCGTTTTAACATTGTGTGTTCCACAGTAAAATAATATTCATAAAAGCAAACATGGGGCACTAGAACAGAGTATCTGTATGTATATAAAAATAGCATACAATAAGACATAAATAATTCAATTCAAAATAGCCTCCTAAATCCAGTAAGATATATAGATATATTGAGTAAAGACAAATAAATATACATATAGATATAGATATAAATAGCTTTGAAAATGGAAAGTATGAAGTGTATGCTCACGACTAGTGCTCTGTATCTAGGATAACTCTCAATTAATGTGATTACAGGCAATATTCTTCATCTTTCTCTGATCTAAGCTGGGTCTCCAGTCTGGGACATATTTGGGAAAAGATTAAAATTAAGGTAAATCTGTTAATGGATCTCTTAAATCTCAGTTTAGCATTATTTCTTATCACACAAGAGGCAATTTTTCTTTCGTAAGTTTATTCTAGTTTGACATAATGAGAATGAAATATTGGATTTGCTTTCCCCCAACATTGCCAGTTCAGCTCTCATTTGTTCCATTCTCAACCAAATTACACAGGAATTAATAGAAATTTTTTTTTCATAATATCCAGTAGTACAAAATCTATCTGTAATATAGTAGCAGAGAGAATGAATTTGTCTTTCCTTTACAAGTAATACAAATAGAATAACTACTAGATGGCAGGGTGATACCATAATTTAAATCAAGACACTAAAATCTCAGTGTATTAATTGCTTTAAAGAGAGTGACAGAGGAAAGAAATAGAAAACTAGATGTTAATAGTGTGAATATGCATTAAAGATAATTTATTCCAATCCCCTTTGTTTCAGAGATAAGGGAACACAAGTGCAAATATGATAAGTTACTTGATCCCATTCAAGCATTAACTCACCTTTTTATTTTTATCTTGTTTTCCCATATATTAATTTTGAACTAGGAGTAAAGTGTTGGCTCTTAGTCACTTGCAAATCACACAGTTTGGGGAATAAAGAGCATTAACAGTTCATTTCAATTCATTTATAATAAGTAAATACACAAATAAAACGGAGCTTACTAATATATACAGGTATTAGTATAGAGATATAAATCCTTAGAAAAATGCAAACCTTTATCAAAACAAAGAGCAAACAAAATAAATTAAATGGTGAAAAGTCATTTATCTAGTAATATAGACACACATGAGTATCATATATCATAAACATTTACATGAATATATATGATGTAAAATATCATAGATATGCCTTAAAATATTACAGAATTGAAACAGAACATATTGATTATATTAATAGATTTAATGACGAATTTAAATTCAGCGCTGTCCTATATACGTGAGAGATTTGTAAGCAGAGATTCAGTAAACTTAAAGAATTAGTTTCTAAATTAATTTCTAATTTCTAAATTAATTTCATTGTCACAGAAAATATTCTGAATAATTTGAATTCTTTGGCCTTCTTTGTGGCTTGCTTTATGATCCAGCAAGTGATGAATTGTGGTAAATTTTCCATGTGCACTGAAAAATATGTGTATGCTGTTTTTGTTGGGAGTCATTCTATGAAAGTTAAACTAGGTTAAATATGTCAATTATGTCATTTAGAACTTCTATATCCTTAGATATTGTATTGCTTGTTTATTTATCAATTGGAAAAGTGTGTTAAATTCTCCCACAATGATGAAGGACTTATTTATTTCTTCTCATAGCTCTGGATTTTTTTTCCCTATTTTGTAGATCTATTATTGAATGTGTGGACATTTGAACTGTAATATCTTCTTAGTAAGTAGAGCTCTATGTCAACGCGAAATAATTATCTCTTTATCTTTAGTAATTTTATTTTACTTAAAACCTACTATGTGTTATAATAGGGGCATGAGGTTTCTTTTTTTGTTATTTATTTATTTATTTTTTGGGGGGGCTGGGAGATTAGACCTGAGCTAACATCTTCTGCCAATCCTCCTCTTTTTGCTGAGGAAGACTGGCCCTGAGCTAACATCCATGCCCATCTTCCTCTACTTTATATGTGGGATGCCTACCACAGCATTGCTTGACAAGCAGTACCATGTCTGCACCTGGGATTCGAACTGGTGAACCCTGGGCCACTGATGGGGAATGTGTACACTTAAACTCTGCACCACCAGGCCAGCACCATGCATGGGCTTTCTTTAGAGAGACTTTGCTTTGTATACAGTTTCAGGATATTTGAAGTCGGTGAACACATGCGTAACTTACTACCCAGAAATTTACCCAGATCTATACCCCACAGAAATATTTATGTTCACCAAACAATACAGTAAGTGTTCATAATGCCACTATTTATGATACCTGAAAAGCAAAAAACAACTTAGAAAGCCATCAACATATTCATGTAGAAAATTTGGAGTATATTCAAAGAAATTTGCAAACAAGATGAATGTTATAAATGTAACGCTGATCAAAATAAAACAAATAAAAAATGTATTTAGGATAGTTTTATTTATATAAAGTTAAAAACAGATAAAATATTGGTGTTATAAAATTAAAGTTATTTACTTTGAATAAGAGAAGGGTTGGTAAATGAAAATGATTGTGTCCCTTTTTTTTTTTTGAGGAAGACTTGCCCTGAGCTAACATCCATGCCCATCTTCCTCTGCCTTATATGTGGGAGACCTACCACAGCATGATGTGCCAAGCTGTGCCAAGTCCACAGCTGGGATCCCAACTGGTGAAACCTGGGCCGCCAAAACGGAACCTAAAGTGTGCTTCTGAGTTTTGTTAACGTCCTGTTCCTTGATCTCTGTGCTGGTTACAGAGGTGTACTTAATTTGTAAAGACCTGTGATGCTTTTCATGCACTTTTCTGCATGCATGTGAAAACAAAAAATATACATTTTAAAAATTTTATAAAGATATTAGACAAAAGCAAATAAAAAGAAAAATGTCGAAATCATAACACGTGGTGAAGGAAAATGCAGACTGTAAAGCTTTAAATGTATTCAAAGAAACAAACACTATATTACAAAGAGCTACAAGCCACAATGAAGTTATAACAGTTATTAATATTTACATACCCAATGACAAAGCAACGATTTCCATAAACCAGAAATTATAGAAGATGAGAAGAGAAATGAACAAACTCTCAACTCAAGACAAAAGAAAAATTTTTAAAAATTTATTAGCTGAGATTATAATCACAAATAACAAAATCACACATATATCACAGAACTCCAGTGAGAGGAAATATTTTTTTTCAATTGCACATGAGCAGGTATAAAAACTGACTATACTTTAACCCATGAGTAAAATCACAATAAATTAAAAAAAGATAAAAATGTAGATAATATTCCTTGGATACTAAAAATTACAAGTATAAATTAATAACAATGTTTATTAAACAGTAATTCACTCCATTTGAAAATGTAAAAGCATTCCATTAGAAAATAACAAAGGAATAATATAGACTACAACTTCATAATTAGCATATAAGATGTATTTAAGGAAATTAACAGAGGAAATTTTATGGAATTGCATATCGACTGCACAAAGCGAAAATAAAACACTCCACTCCAAAGGCCTAGAAAAAGGCCTTAAGATAATAACAATACCTAAAATTAGCATCTCATCCATCTTTTAAAAAACATTTCAGATCAGAGTAAGCAAATAAATATCAGACACTTTTTGCATTACTTGAGGAAGATAACCCCATGAAGTGGAAGATGCCTATAAGTAGAGAAATATTTATCAAAAGTGAAAAAAACTATTTCTGGCCCTCAATTTACTATAATTCAATGTGTGTACAGTGAAGAAGTCTGAAGGAACAGTTTAGAAAAGAGAAAAGGGAAGTGGAGATTCTATTAGTGTTATTAAACAGGTAAAATCAATAATAAAATTCCTCTTACACAACCAATAATTGAAAACAGGTCCAAAACATGGTAGAAAATAGCATTAGGTACAGCATAAGGGATAGCAATTATATATATTTATGTATATATAAATATTTATTTTATTTTAGATATAATTTTATATAAACAATTTTATATATATATCTTTTATATATATAAACAAATATGTTTGAGGTGAAAAACGCAGGGAAAAATATTTCTAAGAGAAACGAGGGAAGGAAAAATAGGTGAGTACCCTTTAGAGTTGTAAAGGTTAAGAGAAAGAGGAAACAAAATGAGTAAATTAAGTTAAGGATCCTGTATTAGCAAGTTAGAAGAAACAAACACACATACATAGAACCCTTAAAACCACAAATTTTATATATAGAGAGATATATATACAGATATAGATATATACACACATATACATATGTATGTGCTTATATATTTATGTGTGTGTGTATGTTCATAAGCATACACATTTCATTTCACTATAATGTCAGAAGAAAGCAATAAGGGAATCATAACTAGAAATCTTGTAAACCACACAAAATTCTCAACTTAATCCACAAAGTTAATTAAAAAAGTCTGTATCTGTACAATCCTACTATAAAGGGGATGGGGGGCATAGAATGAGTCAAAATATTTCAAACAATAAAAATGTCCCCAAAATAATACAACACAAAGTAAGCAGAAGAAAACTATACCATGGCATTTTAAATTGAACTAAAATCATTAAATACTAATTTGGAAACGTTAAAAATATCCCTTGAGTAAAAATTTCATAAAAATGAAACAAATAGAATAAAGGGACTATACCAAAAAAGATTTTATTGGACTCAGTAGAGACAGAAATTGAAAAAAGTTATGGAAAAAGATCAATGAAATCAAATTCAATTCTTTTGATAGATCAATACAATCAGTAAGTGCTTGGCTTGATGTATCAAGAGAAAAAAACACAGAGAAAACCCTACCAATGCCAATATTCAAAAAGAATATACTCTAGATATTAGGAAGATAATAAAGAGATATTATAAATATTTTCATCATTTTTTTTCAAGTCATATACCTTTTATATATCCTGCTGTCTTTAGATTTGCCAGGACTTTTCTTAATATGCTTGACCAATGTAACACGTGAAATAAAATGAATAGCTTTCTGATACCGTCTCATACATTTATTCCTGAGTATATTATTTTTAAAGCCTTAGGGAAATCAATTAATAAAATTTTATTTCATATTTTTGCTTGCCTGCTCTTAAGAGAAATTAATCATTTTTATCATTTTCTTTAAAATTTGACACTTAGAATTAGACATGTGGATTTCACTCTTTTCCTATATTGTGGAAAACAAAACTCTTTTATAGAAGTCATTTTTCACCCTGTCAGGCAGTTGGACTTAACAAAAACCCGATCTCCATTCCTGTTGCAAGGTAAAGTATAGAGAGAAGCTAGGCCATATATCACAAACCCACATCAAATATCAGCCTCAACGGAGAAAAACTGAGAGCTATCCCTTTAAGAATAGGAACCAGAGAAAGATGCCCACTTTCACCACTCTTATTTAACATAACATTGGAAGCCTTAGCCTGAGCAATCAGGCACGAGAAAGAAAGAAAAGGGATCCATATTGGAAAAGAAGTGAAACTGTCACTCTTTGCAGATGATGTGATTTTATATATAGAAAATCCTAAAGAATCCACTAAAAAACTTTTAGAAACAATAAATGAATACAGTCAGTCGTAGGATAAAAAAACCAGCATACAAAAATCGGTTGTGTTTCTATACACTAACAATGAAGTACCAGAAAGAGAAATTAAGAATACAATTCTATTTACAATTGCAACAAAAACAAAAAAATACCTAGGAGTAAACTTAACCAAAGAGGTGAAAGATCTGTAAACCGAAAAGTATAAAACATCGTTGAAATAAATTGAAGAAGACACAAAGATATGGAAAGATATTCCATGCTCTTGAATTGGAAGAATTAACATAGTTAAAATATCCATACTCCTTAAAGCAGTCTATAGAGTCAATGCAATCCCTATGAAAGTTCCATGAAAAATAAATAAATATCTCAAATCAAGTTTTCTGTTTCTCTTTGTGTATATCTTGATATACTAAAATAGTCAAGTGGGCATTTCAAGCTATCTTCTCCTGCCACAGAATCACCAAAGAAAAAACAAAGAAAAGATAAAAGCAAATACTATCAGAACAAACATTGTCAGAAAACTGGAAAACAGCCAAAGATGTACAACAACCAAGGTAATGCTAAAACAAAACCTAACAAAACAAAAGTTAAGTTAAAAATGGTAAGAAAGTTTGTGACACATATACTTGCCTTTGGTGAGAACCTCCATGGTGTGGTTACAGTCTTGACATGGTAGCCTGCATTCCCAGTATGGGATTCTGAACTCTAGTTTTGGAGCGAACAGAAACAATCATATTTGAAACTTATTGTATATGTCTATCCCAGTGTACCTGGAGGCTACATGAAAGACTGATCCAAAGTGCCTATCTCATGTTTCATCTAACACAGAACTCTCAAGTGGGAAGAACAATGAGCATTGCTTGAAAACACTGAAAGATGAATAGTGATCCACTGATGCCTAAGATCCAGAAGAAAAAGCAGAGTAGAGTTTATTTGGGAAACTAGGACATTCAAAAATGAATCTGTATATGGAGGAATTAGGAAGATATGGTCGTGTTGAGGGTAAGATGCGTGCTCTTCTTGAGGAGAACTTGAGGCAAGAAGTTGAGGAGATCCTCAGCAGATCCCTAGGCTCAATATAAGCCTAGCTGAATGTTGAAAGATTGTCCTAACATTTAGCCAATCTGCAATGACCGGAAGATGACTATATGCTCTCTACAAGACAGGCACTTTAGACCCACAGAAACAAACAGGTCAAAAGTGGAATGATGTAAAATGATATACTATGCAGAAGATAAGCAAAAGAGAACAGGTATGGATGTACTAACAGACAAAACAGACTTCAAGTCAAAAACAGCTACAATAGACAGAGAAGGGCATTATACATTGATAAAAGGGTCAGTTTCTCAAGAAGCTACAACAATTAAAAATAAATAAATAAATTTATATATATATAGATATTTATATATATCTATACCAAATATATATATATATACCAAATAATAAAGCCCTGTTAAAAAGTTCAACTGGGTAAATTTTAAAGATCTTATTGACTTTATTCAATGATTCAAGAATCAAGCAGCATCCAATCTATCAGACAGAAAGGAGCTCTGAGAAATTACACAAAATGAAAAACTTCTGCTGGCAGAAGGGAGCAGGAACAAGGAAGTTACGCTAGACAGAAAAGCAGAATGGTTGTACCGAGGTTACTTTCCTTTAGGAGATGACAGAGATTTATCATGCAGACTACCTAACTAGTGCTGCTAAGATGATTTCTGATTGACTGGTTTAAGATTTCTTTTTCGGAAGACAAAACTAAAGTTAAGTGTTGATTTGGTGACATGGGGCTTATCACAACTCACTCCATTTTGGGGATGCTACCTTGGTTTTGACAGCCTCAAAGTATATGAAGGAAAAATTGACAAAATAGAAGAGAGATACAGATGGTTCTATAATAATATATGGAAAATTCAATATACCACTTTCTATAATTGATAAAACATCCAGAAAGAATAGCAATAATGAAATAGAGTTCTTTTTTTTTTGAGAAAGATTAGCCCTGAGCTAACTACTCCTCGTCTTTTTGCTGAGGAAGTCTGGCCCTGAGCTAACATCTGTACCCATCTTCCTCTACTTTATATGCGGGACACCTGCCACAGCATGGCTTGACAAGCAGTGCCATGTCTGCAGCCAGGATCTGAACTGGCAAACCCCAGGGCACCAAGAAGCAGAATGTGCGAACTTAACCACTGTGCCACTGGGTCTGCCCCTGAAATAGAGTTCTTAAACCATACTTAAAATAACTAGACCTAGTAGACATATATAAAACATTCCATCCAACAGAAGCAGAATACACATTCTCACTCAGTGAACAAGAAACATTACTGAGGATAGCCCATATGTTGGGCCACTGAACAAGTCTCAATAAACTTAAAAAGATTAAAATCATAAAATGTATCCTATCCAACAGCAATGAAATGAAGCTAGAAATCACTAACAGAGGGAAAGCTAGAAAATTTACAAATGCGTTGAAATTAAACAGTACAATCTCTCTCCCTCTCTCTCTCTTGTTTTTTGTTTTGCTGAGGAAGATAGACTGTGAGCTAACATATGTTGCCAGTCTTCCTATTTTTGCTTTGGGAAGACTGTTGCTAAGCCAACATCTGTGCCAGAGCTCCTCCACTTTGTGGGACTCTGCCACAGCATATCTTGATGAGTGGTGCTTAGGTCTGCGCCCAGGATCTGAATCTGCAAACCCTGGGCCACTTAAGCGGAGCACAGGAACTTAATCAATACACCACTGTGCCATCCCCAAACAGTTCATTCTTAAACAAGCAAAGGGCCAAAAAGAAATCACAGAAGTCAGAAAATTCTTATAGACAAATGAAAACAACATAACATATCAACACTTATGGGATGTAATAAAGGCAGGGTTCAGAGGGAAAAGTATGGCTGTAGAAGGTTTTATTAAAAATAAAAAAGAGGGGCTTGCCTAGTGGCATAGCGGTTAAGTGTGGCACACTCAACTTCAGTGGCTCAGGTTTGCAGGTTTGGATCCCAGGTGTGTACCTACACCACTTGTCAACCATGCTGTGGCAGTGATCCACATACAAAAAATAGAGAAAGATTGGCCCAGGTGTTAGTTCAGGGCGAATCTTCTTCACCATAATAAATAAATAAATAAATAAACAAACAAACAAAGATCTCAAATCAATAATCTAAGTTTACACGTTGAAGAACTAAAAAAAAAAAAAGAGCAATCTAAACTCAAAACTACCAGAAGGAAAGAAATAAAAATTACAGAGGAGAAAAAATAAATAAAGAATAGAAAAATAGCAGAGGAGAAAACCAAAAGTTGGTCTTTGAAAAGATCAACAAAATTTACAAACCTTAGGTAGATTGACAAAGTGTAGACAAAAATAACTAGAATCATAAATGAATAAAAGTTCACTACCAACACCCTACAGCCATAAAAAGGATTATGAGAGAACACAATTAACAATTGTACAACAACAAATTATATAACCTAGATAAAATCGGAAAACTCCTATAAACATACCAATTACCTAAATTGACCCAAAAAGACATAGAAAATCTGAGTAGAACTGTAATAAGTAAATATGTGGAATCAGTAACCAAAACCTCTCAACAAAGAAAAGCCCAGAATCAGACACTTTCCCTCGTGAATTCTACCAAACTCTTCTCAAACACTTTCAAAAAAATGGAAGAGAATACTTTCTATCTCAATCTGAGGCCAGAATTACTCTGATATCAAAGTCAGATAAATAAATCACTAGAAAAGATGATTACAGGCAAATATTCTTTATAAGTATGATGCAAAAATCCTCAGGAAAATACTAGCAACCAAATTCAACAGCATATTAACAGGGTTATACACCATGACCAAGTGTGATGTTTTTCAAGGGTGGTTCAACATAAAAAAATTAATCAATGTATGTGCCACACTAATAGAACCAAGGGAAAAGCCCTATCAACCTCTAAATTGTTATAGAAAATGGATTTGACAAAATCTAATACCATTTCATCATTTAAAAAAAAGCACACTAAGAAAACTAGATCCAGAACGGTAGTAAGCAATGTGATAAAGGATATTTATAAAAAGTGCAATGCTAACATCATACTCAACGGTGAACGACTGAAAGCTTTCTACCTGAAATCAGGAAGGAGACAAGGATGCCCATATTCACAACTGCCATTCAACATTGTGCTGGAATTCTTACCAGAAAAGTTGCACAAGAAAAAGTAGGAAAAAAAGTAATCACATTGCAAAGGAAAAAGTCAAATTTGTTTATTCAATGAAGGCATGCTCCTATGCATAGAAAAATCCCAAAACACCACAAGTTACCAGACTTAGTAAACACATTCAGCAAAGTTGCAGAGTACAAACTCAACATGCAAAAGTCTGCTGTGTTCCTCTACATCATTAGCAAAAAATCTGAAAAAGATAAGAAAACAGTTACATTTACAATAGCATCTAAAATCAATTCCTAGGGGTAAGTTTCACCAAGAAAGTAAAAAACTTGTACACTGAAAACAACAAAACATTGCTGAAAAAAATTAAGAAATACTTAAATAAATGGAAAGATATCCACTTATTCCACTGTTCAAGAATTGGAAGACTTGGTATTTATACAATGGCAACACTATCCAGTGATATACAGTTATAAAGCAATCCCTATCAAATTCTACAGATTTTTTCCAGAAATAGTCAAACTCATCCTCAGTTGCAAGTGAAATTGCAACGGGTCCCAAATAACCAATATTGAAAAAGAAAAAATGTTTGAGGACTCACTTACACTCCTTAAGTTTAAAACTTACTACAAACCTATAGTTTGTATGGTATGACTGTGGTATGACATAAGGTTAGATATATGGACCACTGGATTAGAAATTTGAGACCTGAAATAATTCCACACATCTATAACCTGTTAATTTTTAACAGGGGTAGCAGGAGAATTTAATATGGAAAGATTAGTCTCTTCAACAAATGATACTGGGACAACTGCATTTGCACATGCAAAAGAATGATGTTATACACTTACATCACAATGTACAGAATCATGAACACAAAATGGATCCATGGCCTAACTACAAGAGCTAAAACTGTAAAAGTCTTAGAAGAAAACATAGAGATAAATCTTCATGATCTTGAATTTGGCAATGGATCTTTAGATAAAAGCATGGGCAGGAAATCAAACAAACACGTTGGACTCCCTAAAAATTCAAAACTTCTGTTTGTCAAAGGACATTATCAAGAAAAAGAAAAGATAATCTACAGATGTGTTGAAAATGTTTGTGAAGTATATATCTAATAAATGGTTAATATCCAGAATATATAAAGAACTCCTATAACTCAACAACAAAAAGACAAACCACCCAATTTTAAGAGCAGGGTAAAAGATTAGAATAGACGTTTCTCCAATGAAGTTATACAAATGGTCAATAAGCACATGATGAAATGCTCACCATCATTATTCATTAGAAAAAGCAGATCAAAACCACTTCACACTCACTAGGATGCTAATAATAATAATAGTAATAATAATAATAATAATAATAATGATAATAATAATGGAAAGTAAGTGTTAGCCAGGATATCTAGAATTTGGAATCCTTGTACAGTGTTGGTGGAAATGTAAACTGGTCAGTCACTGTAGAAAATGGTTTGGTGGTTTCTCAAAAATCTATACATACAAATATAATAGGCCCTCACTAGTTATGTACCTAAAATGATTGAAATCAGAGACTCAAATAGATATTTGTATACCAACGTTTTTGGCAGCATTATTCCCAATAGCTAAAAGTGGAGACAACCCAAGTGTCCATCCACAGAGAATGGATAAACAAAATGTCACATATGCATATAATGGAATACTTTTCATGCCTAAAAATGGATGAAACTCTGATACATCGATCAACATTGAACATATTATGCTAAGTGATATAAGCCACACACAAAAGAACGGATATTGTGTGATTCCACTTACATTCAAAATGTAGAATAGACAAATTCATGGAGACAGAGTAGATTAGAGGATACCAGTGGCAGAAGGAAGGCTGGATGGAGAGTTATTACTTAGTGGCCACGCAATTTCTGTCTGTAATGAATACGTTTTTAAATTTATAGTGGTGATGGTTGCACATCATTGTACATATAATTAATGCCATTGAATTATGCACTCAAAGTTGTTAAATGATGTGTTTTATATATAAGCAAATTTGAAGAAAGTGGTCTATGGAGCCTGAAGAAAATACTATCAGAGAAGGTCAGGTTATTGAGAAATCAGTTATAAGACAAAAAGTAATAATCACAAAAAAGATGTGGGAATATCTTCCATCACAAGGATAAGGTATGTAAAAGGATTGCTTCACAGAATTGTTGTGAGGAAAATCAACAACCAAGGACACTGAGAAGGAAAGGACAACATATTGTGGCAACTTTTAAAAAAAGTTTTTATTAGAAAACAGGAGATGCGTGCTAGAGTATTCAGCATCCTCCAAGAATGATAAATTGAGGCAACATTAATGGTTTTCTCTTACCTGCAACCGAATACTCTTCTCTTTCTACTTCTTTTCTTTCTGAGATATGAGTATTATGACCTTTCTTTCCAGATCACCAGAGCTTCCCCATAAACTATTTCCTTATTAAAATGGAAGCTGATATGATCTTAGTTTCCATACACACATAGGAATATGACTTGATTGATATAATTATTTTCATGTCTATGAATAATGTTTAAGAAAAAAAAGGTCAGTTCACCTTGGTCAAATTATCTCAATGGAAATCCCCAAACTCACAGAGGTACCACAATAAATTCCTGCAAGTTAAATATCTCCCAGGTAAAGCTGTTTGGAAATCAGTAAGAAACCATGTATTCTCTGTGTTTTCATTTTTCCCAGAGAACATCGTAAATGTTCTGTCTGAGGAGAGCTAAATAAGAGCTACCAACATAAATGCTGAACATACCAGCTTATTCTTCTTTAGAATATTAAAATAAAACTGGGAAAAGGGTCTTGAATTTGCTATAGAAAAAAGCTGGACACCTTATCTTAGAGAGCAGGTAAGTTCTATCGTCAGGATTCCTCAGAATTGTTTGCATGGTGAGATTTATTAATATATATTCATTGATTTTGTTGGTTGATCCTGAGTATGGTAGTCATGCATCATTGCAAGTACCTTAGATTTAACCCAGATATCTGGTGAGTTGGACACATATTGTTTTATTTAACGAACCCACAATTAAGCACTGTTCTTAGATCAATAAGAAATGTAATGCTCGAACATATTATTAAAATATCAATTTAATGATTATTTGTGCCTTGACTACTGCTTATTAGAAAAATTTAGCCATAATTTACATACAATAAACTATTGAAACTATTGCTCCATCCACCTGGTAATACAGAGCATCTCTTGTGGTTACATATATTCTATATAATCCATATATGATAATTTGCCCTTTG
The DNA here is from genome assembly GCF_037783145.1 of Equus przewalskii. Taxonomy (NCBI): domain Eukaryota; kingdom Metazoa; phylum Chordata; class Mammalia; order Perissodactyla; family Equidae; genus Equus; species Equus przewalskii. The sequence continues at coordinate 13,114,507 of NC_091841.1, read as the reverse complement.
TGTGTAAATTGCGTACAGGAATTCAAAAAATGAGAGTGATAAATGTTTTCCTTCCAGGACTTGAGGAAAGTTCAGAGGAAAGAAATAAAGCAGAGAGTTATTGACTTGTATTTCAGTGAAGGATGTAGAGGAAATCTGACAAGGAAAACTCAACACATGTGGAGTGTGTTAAATGTCTCTGTTCCTACTTCCTGTTAACTGTCTGAATGTGTCATATTTGTGCTGTGTGTTTCTTATTTCTGAATTTTAATGCTACCTTTTCTATTAAAATTCAGCCAAACCTTGCCTAACTCTTAAAATTTGAAATTAATGAAGATTATCTGAATATCCATCCAGGATGGGTGAAAAATAAAGCATAGTCAGGTTTATGTCTGTACATTTGGGGACCACCAAGGGAGCAGACCACCAGGGTGTTGAGGAAAGTGACCTGAGCTTTAACAAGACTATACTCAAGAGTGTAGTCTCCACATAGGCCAATGGACTGAGAAATGAGGGACAGTTAACAGATGAGGATTACGTGACTACAAAATGATTTTTGTCAACAAACAGGATACGATAGAAATCAGGACTATTTTAAATGGGTCTCTCTGTATCTCTAACATTCTGAAGTAGATTTGATTATAAACATTCTGTATTTTTATATCTTTTCAATAAATTACAAAAGAATGATAGTGATAATGACATATAATTAAAATGAACTTCCAGTTCATTTTTTCAAACATTGAAATAAAATTGTCATTAACTTGACAAATACATGTTGATTACATAAAATGATCAAAATATTGTATGAGGCTGTAAGGAAGAAAGGAATAGAATTAATATTTTAATGCTTGGTGAGACCAGATGCCAGCTAATTGTTTAACTTAACATGTATCATATAATTCATCAAATCCTTCACAATTCATGATTTAATTATCTAGTCAAAATCTTACTGTGGGAGAACGAGATGACTATCTTACTAAATGAGAATTTCAGTGAAGCTTTGGTGTTTTCAGGCTTGTACTCATTTAACACAATACCTGGTACAGAGTAGGTGTTAATTAATTAATTAGATTTTCCCCAAATCAACAGGAGATGAATTTTACTTTCCTTACTTGAGAGAAAAAAATTGAGGTTCGGAAAGTTCACATAATTTGTCAAAAATCAGACACCCACCATTCAACACAGATCTGAAAGGCATAAAGTTTACTTTTTATTTTTTCCATTATCTTCATGGCAGGGAGAAGAGCAGAGACAGGCCCAAATTATCACCGAGATAAGATTCAGTTAGAGAAAGAAGTTAAAGCATTTAACAATCAGACAAAAATAAATAAACAATATGAAGCAAGGTAGTTAGTTCTAAGTGCTAAAAGACAGCATATTTGAATAAAGGTTGCATGGTGGGCTGCAGTTGTCAGAGAAATCTACCTGGAAATAGTAGGAGTTGAACCGACTGTGATCGGATTCAACAGACCTGATAGGGAATGGCAAAATGTACAGTTTCACTGTTGCAGAGAGTCATTAGGAATTCCAGGGATGAATATTTAGGGGCCAGCCCAGTGGTGCAGCAGTTAAGTGTGCGTGTTACGCTTTGGCAGCCTGGGGTTCACTGGTTCAGATCCTGGGTGTGGATATGGCACCGTTTGGCAAGCCATGCTGTGGTAGGCATCCCACATATAAAGTAGAGGAAGATGGACATGGATGTTAGCTCAGGGAGTCTTCCTCAGCAAAAAGAGGAGGATTGGCAGCAGATGTTAGCTCAGGGCTAATCTTCCTCAAACAAAAACGAAAACAAAATTATTTAAATTTAACTGTAGACGCTGGAGATTTCTGTGTACTTGGATTGTGTAAAGGGAATCTTGTTTAGAAGCAGGATATGAAGGATCTAAAGAAAGGGAGAGAGCCTGGAGAGTCTGCCTCTTGCCGGGAGAAAGGGCACTTTGTTGTGATTGTGTGATTAGATCAGCTGCCCTTAAAGGAGAGAAGAGGGGCAACCACCTGAACCTGTGGCTGTAGATTTATTCTGATGTGTTTGTAAGAGAAGTAACCAGATACTAATACTCAGTTGCTGATTGCTCCTAAGTGATGTTAGAATCACAGACAGGTCAGGCATGGAAAAGGTCCTTAAAGATCTGGTTTAGCTCTCACAGCTTACTTATGGTTAAACTGAAATGCATAAAAGAGATGTGGCATATGGCAAATAGTTGAGTTAAGAAGTAGCAGAAGCAGATGCAGGAAATAATGGTTGTTTCTTCTTTTCCAAATAGTGCAGTATTTTAAAGGATATCTGCTGATAACATGATATTATTACCAATATTATAAAAACATGAAAATATGAAATGATTCTTTTAGACATATAGTTCTATCTTCTTAGCTTTCTGTATAAATACTTCCAAGTAGGAGAAATAATTCTTTAAAGTGATTCAGGAACATAGATTATGGTTTCTGAGTTGTGTACTACGTAGATTTTGTACTTTAAAAAGTAAATTAGGGGCCAGCCTGGTGGTGTATTGGTTAAGTTCATGTGCTTCACTTCAGCAGTCTGGGGTTTTCAGGTTCAGATCTTGGGTACGGGCCTAAACACTGCTCATCAAACCATGCCGTGGTGGTGTCCCATGTACAAAAGTGGAAATTGGCAAGAATGTTAGCTCAGGGACCATCTTCCTCAAGCTAACAGTGGAAGATTGGTAACAGATATTAGCTCAGGGCCAATCTGCCTCAAAAAAAAAAAAGTAAATTAAATGAAATTAATAGCTTTCATTCCTCTTTTCTAATAAACTGGATTGGGTACATGTACGTGATTACAATTTTTTTTTAATTTTGTTTTGTCTGAAATATCCAAGTGTTTGTACAACAAAATAATCTGCATAAATAAACATGTCCTTGTATATTTCCTGCATAATTTCTAATCTTTCCATTTATTTGCCACATTTGGTCTGAAAAAACACTCTTAACAAAATGACATTTACATTGTCCTTTTCAAATGTGATTTGATCTGTTATTTAATAAAGAATTTCACGAAGGTGCTATGGACTAGATCAAGTAGGATTTTATCTAACTGTGAGGAAAAGAAGGCTGAGAAAACTTAATTGATCAGCTCAGGCAGCAAGTTAAATGTAAAGTAAATACTAGACTGTAATTAAAATTTAACTTACAGTTCTTTTCGCTAAATCTCAAGAATGTAATTTTTAGGAGACATTCAGAGTAGGCCAAAAGATTATTTTAAATTATTGTGAATAATTTTAAAAGCCTAAAACACAATTGTTAATTGAATAAGAGATGGTTTATTTGACCAGTACAAATATCATCTCTTCAATATACAATATAAACGATATCAAATGTCATTTTGTGGCAAATTATTTTAACTTTCATGCATTGGATAGGTTTATATTTTTGCTCTTCAAAACTCTACTTTATGTACACAGATTGGAATGGTAATTCCACTGAAAGGAAAAAGGAGAGGGAAGTGTTACTGTTTTGAAAATAAATTGTAAATGTATTGATTCTGAAGTTATAAGTAATTGGCATAAAATATTTTAAACACCAAAGTTCAGTGTTTCATATAGTTGAACTAGAGAATATATGGTCTGGTTTAGTGGAATGGTCGGAAGATTTAGTGGAATGTTTCTCAATAATTCTTCCTTCGTCTATCAATCATCCTTGAAATTCTACCAGTAGAAAAGTATCTATGTGTTCTAAGGTTTAATAATTACTACCAAAAAGACATTAAGAGAGTTGATTCTATATTACTTTATAACAATGACAAAGAGGAGGAAGTAAAAGTAATGGGAGTGAAAGAGAGAAAAGCCAGCCTGAGATGCTAAGAGTTGTCATATGGAAACTGAGAGAAGCACACATTTTCAGGATGGCTGATTAGGAAGAATTGAACAATTTGAGTACATCAATTCAAAAGAAGCCAATTTATGTAAGAGTGTAAGGCATTGCACGAGACTAAAATCCAAGCTAAACCTACTATTATTATTCTCAGCTGCCTTGCTGAATACCAACTACATTTGAGATTATATTTTGGAAAACACAGATAATCATACTTATCTTGTTATCCATCTGGTTGGCTATGAAATATAACTCTGTTTGTAAATTAAGTATATTTATAAATTAAACACAAGAGAAACATATTTGATTACGGCCAGGTGTAAATGCCTCATTATTCCAAATACATTTGTTGATTTTTCTACTTACCACCTTCCTTTACAGGACATATGGCAGGACATTTCTCACATGTAACATTATCCACATATTATACTTCATGTATTTGCATTTTTTGTGTTTTCACTCAGTGTTTCATTTATGTGTGTATTTTCTCAATAATAAACAGTGAGAATCGCAAAGAGATAACTAATGTTTTGTTTTTGTTTCTCCAAAGTACCATTTCTTTAATTCCATCAAGGCATAATATCCAGTACGTTTGATCATACTATTAATAGCATTTTTACATAAATATACTGCATTTGACAATGCTAGTCTTTACCTCGGGTACCTAAGATGTTTACCAGTAATTATTATTTTCAAGAAAGGCCCAAAAATAGCTGCTGAAAAGCCTCTCTAAATAAAAATTAAATTTCTATTTTCTTTGACCTTTGGACCCTTTGCGTTATAATATGCCCCAGGCTATGGAATGATATGAATCATTATATTTAAATATGTTTCATAAGAATTCATAATTTATATAATTTTAGGTGGCTGCAAACTACTTGGGATCATGGAAAATAGGAATAACATCACAGAATTTTTTCTCTTAGGACTTTCTCAGAAAAAGCAAATAGAACTTCTCTGTTTTTTACTGTTCTTATTTTGTTACATTGCAATTTTGATTGAAAATTTGCTTGTCATGATTTCTCTCACCTGCAGTCAGCTTATTAACCAGCCTATGTATTTCTTCTTGAGTTACCTTTCACTCTCAGACCTTTGCTACACCTCCACTGTGACCCCCAAGTTAATCATTGACTTATTGGCGGAAAAGAAGACCATTTCCTACAATGGATGCATGACACAGCTCTTTACTATGCACTTCTTTGGGGGGATCGAGGTCTTCATCCTCACAGGGATGGCTTATGACCGCTATGTGGCCATTTCCAAGCCCCTGCACTACACTGTCATCATGAGCAGGCAGAAGTGTGATGTCATTATCGCTGCTTCCTGTGCTGGGGGATTCCTACATTCTTTTGGTCAGTTTCTCCTCACCATCTTTCTACCCTACTGTGGGCCCAATGAAATAGATCACTACTTCTGCGATGTGTATCCTTTGCTGAAACTGGCCTGCATTGACACAAGCAGAATTGGTCTCCTCGTCATTGCCAATTCAGGCCTGATGGGTCTGGTGACTTTTGTCGTCTTGTTGATATCTTATACTGTGATCTTGTATACTGTCAAGTCCTACTCTGCAGAGAATCGTCACAAAGCTCTTTCTACATGCAGTTCCCACATCACTGTGGTGGTCCTTTTTTTTGTTCCTTTACTCTTTATTTATATTCGACCAGCAACTACTTTACCTGAAGACAAAGTGTTTGCTCTTTTTTATACTATCATTGCTCCCATGCTCAACCCTCTGATATATACATTAAGAAACACGGAGATAAAAAATGCCATAAAGAAACTATGGTTCCGTATCATACAAAGTAAGGAAATAAATGGAAAGACTCCCTGACTTTCACTACAAACCTTGTTGAATCTGACTTCTTTACCTTGAAACTTTTAAAATGCATGATGTTTGTGTATGTCTCTTGTATGTAGCAATATGCCTAAGCAAAAATAAGAGCAAAAGTTTATGATTTCTTGGATTTCTCCAGGCCGCCTCTCTGCTGTGCTTTCCTTTCTAGTTTTCTTATTTAGATCTCCTCTGCCCTATTGATCCTTTGGCTGTGTAACTAATTTAGATATTTAGCAGCAGACCATCAAACACAGTGTGCAGCACAAATAAACACTGTGAGCTCATTTACCTCATTCTTGTGTGTGACTCTATTCAAGGAACCAATTCCAGCTAGCAAACAATGATAAAAAAATAATAATAATTACTATCTTTCACTTGAATCACTTAGAGAATATTCTAAAAGATCTAATTTATATTCCACAACAATATTTCTCAAAAAATTCACCTTGTACTGTGATAATTTTATACCCAGTGGTATTCTGAATGTTCTCATATCCCCAACACCAGTACTTTTTCCCAAGTCTCACATTAAAATCATTTTCTTTTGTTCTAACTTATTTTCTCACCGAGGTCTGTTCATATACAAATCAACTGCTCCTCTCTGGATAATTACAGCACCTTATAGCGTATTAGTTAACAGCATGAGTTCAAGACCCAGAATAGTTTACTAACTGTGAGGACTTATGCCCAAAAAAGCATCTAGAAATGGAAATGATAAAGGTATACCACTCACAGTTTTGTGACCATTATATGTGGAGGATTAAAACACTGCCTGGCATGCAGTAAGTGCTCAATAAGTATGAACTGTTTTTATTGCTCAATCCCTTGTTAAGCATCAGAAAAGTAACCATTCTATAATTACTTTTCTCTGGAACAGTGAGGGTGTGAGGATGGAAAAAAGTTAAGTAATGCTCACATTAATGTCATGTTCCTGTAACTGATGAAATTAAATTTTTCTCAGAGTAGACAAGTAGAGAGTATCACTTAAACTCAATGAGTGCGTTTTATTTTTTTATCACTGTAAAGGTTAAAGAAAATTTTTTCAGTAGAAATTGGAAGTTACCCTGGAGTAAATTTGCCCAACATCAGAAATGGCTGGTTGCAAAATCAAGCCACTGAATAACTAGTTTGGACAGGAGAGGATCTCAAAGATCTTTAGAACCTCTATTGACATGAACTATTTGCATAAGGAATGCTTTTCAGGTTGGTAGAGAAGGCTTACTAAATAAAGATGAGTTATTGTTGTTGATGGTTCCTAACATGGGTGAATAATATAAAGAGAAAAATAGTGTAATGCTATGACTCAGTTTAAAGTTCCCAACAAATAAAATTAAAAATATAACGTGCTAGAAATTCTTAAAAAATATCCTAAGATACTTTCCTGATTGTTGTTCTTTTTTTGTGTATGTTTGAGGACGATTGGCCCTGAGCTAGTGTGTTGCCAACCTTTTTCTTTTTGCGTGAGGAAGATTGTCACTGAGCCATCTCTGCCAATCTTCCTCTATTGTATGTGGGATGCTGCCACAGCATGGATTGATGAGCAGCGCCAGGTCTGCACCCAGGACCTGAACCCACAAACCTTGGACCACTGAAGCAAAGTACAATTATTTAACCACTATGCTACCAGGCCGACCACTCCTGGATGTTGTTTATCTAGTTCTTGACAGTTATTCTGAAGCTCCTGAGTGGGCGTGAACAGTGCACATATCAAAGAACATCATCACAGCAGAATTGTGAAAGATCACTTGTTAGCTTACAATTAGCAGGGTCTTTGGTAAGAAGACCAGCAAAGACTTAAAATTTGCCTCTGTTTCATAGCTCCATTTTCCAGCCAACCAGACTTGAATTATTGAAAAATAAAACATCAAAAATTAATATAAATCATTATCTTTTATTTTAATTCTTGGAATAAAATTTTTGAACAGAGATTATTAAAATACATGGAGGAAAAACATTGGTAACATCAACCATTAACGAGGGAATTCTTCATTTAACTCTTTCACTTTTGCACTGCATCTCCTCCCTTCCCATCTTCTCAAGAACGTCACTTCCTCATCACTTCATTGATTCTCCTGTCTTGCTCTGCATCATTGATTTTTCTCTCTCCCGTTGGATCGTTGATATCAGCATAACGATATAGGGAAACATGATAAGATTCTTTGCAATTTAGTAAGTGACCTTACTAGCTGTTACATTCAGGTTATCCATCTTTTATTGTCTTTGACCAGGACATTTTACAACTCTATAGAGAAGTTGAGACTTCGAAAATAATAGCAATATCAATAGTGCTTGCTCATAAAAATACAATTTTGCGTCCAGTGAAATGCAATTGATTGTAGCCCTGTGGATACTTTGCTAGTTTTGCATCCAGTTGTTAATTCATTTCAGCACTACTGACTAGACTATCAAGGTGGTCTGGCACATTTTGTTCTTGTCTGAACCAGTGGTAACATCTTACTATTTTCTGCATTAAATACTGAGTTAAATAAAATCTTTGACATATTCGTTATTCAGACAAAAATCACAACTATATCCTCTTTTAAAATTTATCCTTTAATAAACTAAATTGTTATTTATCTCATCCAAAATAAAGCAAACTAGAACCTCTTTTGTAGTTACTTTCCCTTCCCAGTTTCCCCAGTTCTCATTTCTTTTCTTCCTACGCTCACTGTATCTAATTTCACTCCTCCAAGGTTTATTGTAAACTCTCAAGTTAGATTTTCACTTCTACCACTTCACTGAAGCTGCCCTTATCAAGGTTGTCAATGACTTTCAGGTTGATATATCCATGGTTACACAGATTTGATCACTCTTATTACCTCGAGACATTTTGACTTGGCTTTGGAGGCACCATCCTCTGCTGCTTCTCCTATTACATCTAAAAATTATGTCTCAGCTTAGTTTTTTTTTTTTTTTTTTTTTTTTCATGGCTCTTACTGTTCTTTCAAAACTCTGTACTTTGGACAGTCATGGGGCTAAGGCCTTGAATCTGTATTCTTTTCTGATTTTGGTTATTTCATATGATCTAATAGTTTTACATTCTCCCTATGTGCAGATAACTCCGAATTTTTAATCTTCCAACTCAGACCTCTCCCTTCAACTCACATACCCATCTCCGTTCACTGAATTACTGTAACAACCCTCAATCTGGTCTCCTTTCTTCCTCACTTGTCTTCACTTTTTAATCTCAACTGAGCAATAGACTAAGTCTGAGGAGGCTCCACATAATGTGGACCCTTTACCCCTTTACCGATCCACTGATCTCTCTTGCTAATTTCTACCCACTTCATTCTAACTTCACTGTCCTGCTCACTATATCCTGAGCTTACTCTTTGTGGCTCTCCTTGGAAATTTTTCCATTCAAATATTTGTATGGCTAGCCAACTCAATTTCTTGATTCTCTGCTCAAGCATCAATTTCTTATAACTTTTTTCTAGACATCAATTAGAAAAATGACAGTACCCTAACAAGCTTGTTTTGGGGGGATAAATTAAATCTTAAATCCTTGTTCTATCTTTTGTACTTTTAATCATGTCCATATTCCATTTCAGCTCTCCTTAACCTTAGCTCCCTGTTGCTGCCCTGTCCTGAGATGTGAGCATTACGTACAACATTTCCTTGGAGTTCCCATGTGCCATGTCTAATATCAGTGCTTTGGATCCTGATGCAATAGGGAAACACAATTATTGACTTTGTCATAACTATTTATGAGGAAGAAATTTAAGCTACAGTTTATATCTTTTGCAAAGTACACTGATGGGAAATTTCTAAACCTTCAGAGATATTGAGAGCTATTCTATATGTTTTCTCAGAATTCACTTTAAATACTAATTTGACATCAAAAAGAATATATATTTAGAATTATATATAAAGAATTATATATATGTGTATATAAATTTTCTCTAGATGTAAAAGTAAATATCAGAGAGACACTTCTTTCTTTTTAGAAATAGAAAAATAGTATGCTAAAAACACATCTCAATTTGGTTCTATTTACCAAACGTATCTCTACTGATGGAATTCACAAGAGTTCTGTCATAAGATTTTATGAAATTTCAGATTTATAATTTATTGCACAGCTATATTAATTTTTTAATTTTGACTTTATCTTATATGTGACCCTCAACTTAAACAAAATCTGTCTGGTGAATTAAGTAGCTGGTAAGTTAAATCTAGGTTATAAATGTACTAGTAAATTTCCTTAAAATGAATATTTGAATCCTTCTAATTATATTTACGATCTCATCCCTCTAATAAACCTTTGGATGAAAAAAATTCAGAATCATTAAAAAAACCATTTTTAATATTATGGCAAAGACTTTGCTTGACCTTCCAACTATAATAAACTGTGCTATGATGAATTTTGATTTGTGCATCAACTGTATGAGTTATCAATGCCATATCTCTCAGCAGCTTTCAAAATATTACTAGCTTTGCTTGTATTGTTTTATTATAAAATCTCATAAATTTATTTATATCATTATGCTCCTATGTTACATTATGGAAGAAAGTTGAATGGGAAGAAGGTTGCACTGGCTCAGCAGATTAGTGGACAGAAGTTCAGTGAAGGAACTGAATATAACTTGATTAAAAAGCAATAGAACAGTACAATTCTAAGACTATGCAGAAGCGAAAATTTATGCCATAATTTTCAATTAATCCACTTGAATGCATAATATCTATGGGGTATGTTTTATTTTCTAAATTTTATACAGACCTTTGTTTTTTTTGAGAAGAACAATTGTCAAGGGGAGATGTGAACATCCATCTTATTTGGGTAGGGTTAATGAATTCAAAGGAAAGAAAACAAAAGCTTTAGAGGACTAGAATAAGCAAGGGTACCTTCAGGTTTGTGAGGAAAAGGTCAGCTTATCCCTGACCAGGAGGGAAAGATTTTCTTTAATGAGAGAAGTTTTCTCTAATGTGAAGATCCCAGCCGAAAGTGAGAAATAACGGCTTTTTCATGGCAGGGAAACTATGCTGTGTTTAATCTACTTACCTTTATTTATCCATATGGAAATATAGTATATTTTTTATAAGATATTCAACATTTGTAAGAAGAATGATAAGATGACATGGTATTCTTAATTTATGTTTGTGCCCCCGATACGACAAAAGCATATGAGACTAATGATAAAAATATTTCTTAAATGTTTAATCTTGATATATACCAGGTACTGTCCCAGGCTTATGCATAAATCAACTCATCAAATCCTTACAACAAACTTCAGAGTTAATTTTAGTATATTGCTCACTTTATAAAGGGAGAAAATAAGATTGCACTCTTTGCCCAAGATTATGCTCCAGGTGAGTTTTGGAGCCAGAATCCGATTTCATTTTATGTAGCCCCAGACATTATCTTCTTAATTATTAGGACCTACTACCACTTGAATATCTTGAGTACCTCCTAAGTTTATAACACCATGAGGGTTCCACAAGGGAAGCAGGAGGAACTGGTGTGTTTTTGAGCAATGAGGTTCATATGTGTAATTTAATTTTATTTCCACGTTAATCCTATATCTTAGGTACTGCAATCCTCATTTTATGGACAAAGGGAAAAATGTTCAAGGAGGTGAAGAATCTTGCATTTAAATATCAGAGCTGTGTTCTGAACTAGGATCTATCTTCAAAGTTTCTGATATTTCCAATATTGGGAAGAGAGGAACAGTACAAGATGTAATTCCTGACCCACTGCAATTACATTTTCCCTAAGGCCTTCATCTTACATTTAGTAATTGTAGAAGGTGGCTAATAATTATTGAATGTGTAATACTTTCTAGACACTGCTCTAAAAAGTTCCACATTTGTTAACTTTTATAATTGAAAAAGATCACCCTATGTAGAGGTATTATCACTATCTCAGTTTTATGGAGAAGGAAAGTGAGGCACAGAAACTGCCACTGTTGATACTATATTTTCAGTCTCCACGTATCCAGTGGTTGAGGGAAGTCAGGAAGGAGGCTGACAAGTGTTTCCCCAACACTAATGGAGAATCAGGAGTCACACACTCTCAGAATCTGGGGAGATCTTCAGAGACTACCTAATCCAACTCCTTTATTATATGAATTGGATCCTGAAATCCTAGGGAATGAACAGTTAGACAGAATGGGAGAAAAGCTCCATCTTTCATCGAGTCATGCTGCTTGTGTGAGTGGATTCTCTAAGAAGGACAGGGAGAAAATGATTGAGCAAAGCAGGCTACATCATTTTTAGTGTATTATGTTTGAGGGAACTATTTTGAAATCAGAGGAGCCCACTTTTCCATTTAATATTTTCAAACTTGGCCCCCATAGTTGATTGCTTTATAAGATGCAACTTGAATAAATTTTCTGAAAATTCACTTATTTTGAAAGACCGGATGACGAGAAGAAATAATTTTTAAAAATAAATCTATGTTGCTCTTCAGATTATTTCTTCAACCTACACCCAGAGCACAGTCTTGTGACCACAGTATTCACAATTGTGTAATGCTTTGGAATTTTCTGAGGTCTTATTCATTTGTCTGACATTGCAAGGCCTTTGGTATTAGTGACACAGAGAACTAAAATATTCTTACATATTTGGCAAATTTAAACATAATTTGCAGGTCTCAGCAGTCATTCACCTAAAGGAAACCTGATAAAAATCAATGCACTTTTGTTTCTCAATTTTTTAATTAGGGATAAATGATTATCAGTGTGAATTCCTGGTCTTAGTTTCCCATAAAAATCTAAGTGGACTTCCAGACTCTAGTGGGCACAATTCTTAAATATTTTAAACTATACTTCCAGGATAAATGGACAGTCATATTTATAAAGATACTTTCAAATTAATTTATATCATAATTGTTAGTAATGTAATATTTAGTTTTATTTATAAGATATTTCCTTGTTCTAGAAATAAATACAAGTTTATGCTAAAATATTGGAAAATAAAGAACAGTATAAATTAGAAAATCAAAATCTGCATAGTCCAACCATTATAAGATAACCATTGTTAAGTTACATAAATATTTAAATTAATTTCTCTTAATATAACATAACAATATAAATTGAAGAATTTTTGAACTTTGGATATATTTTTCGTATAAAGAAGCAGGACTGACTCAAATAATAATACTAAAGTTAAAATAAGTAAAACAAAATACTTTTCGACTACATGTCTTTTAATTAGCATTGTTTAATTTTGCTTGTAACAGATTACATTCAATTTAATATAAAAAGCAGAAGTCTTCAAGGATGTATAAACATATGTTTTAATGCATTTAAAAATTATTGAATCAAGAACAAAGTTTTAAAACTAAGGTTGCTTTTACTGTAATCCTGCAAGAGAAATGAATAGAAAAAGCAGAGCTGTAGATACATTATCCAATAGAAGCTAGAAAATTTTTTAAGAAATATCAAAGTTTCATGGAGTAATATCTATATTATTTCTTCTTATAACTCCAAAAAAGACAAGTCAATTAAGAAAAATAATTTGTTCTTCAGTTTCATCATGAATTATCTGACTAATGGATGACTGGTTATTTCCAATGGCATAATATTCCTTCAAGATTATAGCACATTGTTTACTTCCCAATTTTTTCTTTAATTAATGTTTACTTAACATTAACTATATGCCAAGCACTGTATAAACTACCCACACAGCCTCCACCATTTTTGTAATCTCATTAGAAACCATCTAATCTGGTAAAGTCTATCGCTACCTTCATTTTACATCCTACGGTGGCACATTATGTGTTCATTCTACTTAAGATTATTTGAATGATCTCATTTTTCTAATTTTTTCCAGTAAGTTTATTGACATAATAATAGTATATAACATTGTGTAATTTTGAGGGTATGTTATTATTTATCAATTTCTGAATAGACTTCATTGTGCTCACCACCGGTAGCCTAATTTTTGTCCATCAATGTATATATGTTCACCTTGACCCTTTTTGCCCACACTCCAATCGTCCTCCCCTCTGGTAAATACTAATCTTTGTTATCTTTATCCATGTATTTGGTGTCTTCCACATACGAGTGAAATCATGCAGTATTTGTCTTTCTCTGTCTGGCTTAATTCACTTAACATCATATCCTCCGGTTCTGCCCAAGTTGTTGCAAATGGGACAGTTTTTGTTTTTTTAATGTCTGAGTAGTATTCCATTCTACCAGTTTTCATAATACCATTTATTGAAGAGACTTTCCTTCCTCTATTGTATGTTCCTGGCTGCTTCATTGAAGATTAACTGTTCATGGATGTGTGATTTTATTTCTGGGTTTTCAATTCTGATCCATTCATCAGTGAGTCTGTTTTTGTGCCAGTGCTATGCTGTTTTGATTACTATAGCTTTGTAGTGTTTTTTGAAGTCAGGGATTGTGAAGCCTTAGTTTTGTTCCTTTTTCTCAGGATTGCTTTGACCATTCAGCGTCTTTTGTAGTTCCATACAGATTTTAGGATTCTTTGTTTTATTTCCATGAAGAATGTCATTGGAATTCGGATTGGGATTGCATTGAGTCTGTAGATTGCTTTAGGAAGTTTGGACATTTTAACTCTGTTGATTCTTCTGATGAAATAAGCTTGCAAAATTTCTCCATTTCTTTGTGTCTTCTCCAATATCTTTCAATAATATCTTGTAGTTTTCAGTGGATAGGTAGGTCCCTTCTTTGGTTGAGCTGATTCTTAGATATTTCATTCATTTTGTTGTAATTGTAAATGGGATTATATACTTGATTTCTCTCTCTGCTAGCTCTTTGTTAGTGTATACAAATGCAACAGATTTTTGTAAGTTGATTTTGTACCCTGCAACTTTGCTGTAATTTTTGATTATTTATACCAGTTTTCTGATGGAATCTTTAGGGTTATCTCTATACAGAATCATGTCAGCTGAAAACAGCAAGAGTTTCATTTCTTCCTTTCCAATTTGGATTCCTTTTATTTCTTCTTCTTGCCTAATTTCTCTGGCCAGAACCTTCAGTACTATGTTGAATAGGAGTGGTGCCAGGGGGCACCCTTGTCTTGTTCCTGTTCTCAGAGTGATGCTTTAACTTTTTCACCAATGAGTATAATGTTGGCTGTGGGTGTCACATATGGCCTTTATCATGTTGAGTTACTTTCTTTCTTTATCCATTTTATTGAGAGTTTTTATCATAAATGGATGTTGGATCTTGTCAAATGCTTTCTCTGCATCTATTGCGATGATCATGTGATATTAATTCCTCTTTTTGTTAATTTGGTGTATCACATTGATGGATTTTTGGATGTTGAACCACCCATGCATCCCTGGAATAAATCTCACTTATCATGGTGCATGATCCTTTTCTTGTATTGCTGTATTTGGTTTACCAATACTTTGTTGGGGATTATTGCATCTCATCATCAGTGTTAGTTCCCGGTAATTTTGCTTCTTTGTGTTATCCTTTTCTGGTTTGATATCAGGGTAATGTTGGCCTCTTAGGAAGCATTCAGTCATCTTCCATTTTTTGGAATAGTTTGAGAAGGATGGGTGTTAACTTTTCTTTGAATGTTTGGTAAAATATTCCAGAGAAGCCATCTGGTCCTGGACTTTTGTTTTTTGGGAGGTTATTGATTGCTGTTGCAATCTCTTCACTTGTGATTGAGGTATTCAGATTCTCTATGTCTTCTTGATTCAGTTTTGGAGATTGTATGAGTCTAAGAATTTATCCATTTCTTCTAGGTTATCCAATTTGTGGGCAAATAATTTTTCATAGTGTTCTCTATAAATCCTTTGTATTTCTGCTGTATCTGTTGTAATTTCTCCTCTTTCATTTCTAACTTCATTTACTTGAGCCTTCTCTCTTTATTTCTTCATGAGTCTGGCTAAGGGTTTGTCAATTTTGTTTATCTTCTCAAAGAACCAGCTCTTAGTTTCATTGATCCTTTCTACTGTGTTTATAGTTTCTAATTATTTATTTCTACTCTGATTTTTATTATGCCCTTCCTTCTGCTAACTTTGGACTTTGTTTGTTCCTCTTTTTCTAGTTCTGCTAGATGAAGTTTAAGATTACTTGAGATCTTTCTTGATTGTTGAGGTAGACCTATGTTACTATGAATTTCCCTCTTATGATCTCATTTTTGTGCATCCCATGAGACATAGTATATTGTATTTTCATTTTTGTTGTATCCAGGTATTTTTAAATTTCTTTTTAATTTCTTCATTGATCCTTGATTGATCAGGATCATGTGGTTTAGTCCCCACATATTTCTGACTTCCCTAGTTTTTTTCTTGTAGTTGATTTCTAGTTTCATAGCATCATGGTCATAAAAGTTGGTTAAGATAATTTCAGTCTTCTTAAATTTATTGAGGCTTGCCCTGTTTGCCAAAATATGGTCTATTTTAAGAATAATCCATGTGCACTTGAGAAGAATGTGTATTCTTCTCCTTTTGGATGGAATGCTCTCTATATATCTATTAAGTCCATCTGATCAAGTGTCTCATTTAAATCCATTTCCTTGTTGATTTTCTGTCTGGATGATCTGCCCATTAATATATATTGGGTGTTGTGGCCCCCTAGTATTATTTTGTTGCTGTTAATTTCCAGCTTTAGGTCTGTTAATGGTTGCTTTATGTAGTTTAGTGCCCCGATGTGAGGTTGATATATATTTATATGTTATGTCCTCTTGGTGAAAAGTCCCTTTTATCATTAAATACTGCCTCTTCTTGTCTCTCATTGTCTTTTTTAAATTCAGTCTGTTTTGTCTACTATAAGTATGGTGACACCTGATTTCTTTTGTTTGCAATTAACTTGAGATATTGTCTTCTGTCCCTCTCCTCTGAGCCTATGTTTGTCTTTAAAGCTGAGATGTGTTTACTGGAGGCAGCATATTGTTGGGTCTTATTTTTAAATCCATCCAGCTACTCTTCATCTTTTGATTGGAGAATTCAGCCCACTTATATTTAGAGCTATTATTAATATATGAGGGCTTAATACTACCATTTTATCTCTGGTTTTCTGGTTGTTCTATGTTTCCATTGGTTTTCTTCGTTTGCATTTCTAATTGCCATGTCATTTTGGTGGTTTTCTGAGGAGGCTGTCTCAGTTTTACCTCTTTTTTGTGAATTAAGGGTCTGCTCTGAATTTTATTTAGTTGGTACCATGCAGTTTGTGTAAATGATCTTGCATCTGAAATGGTGTATTCGCTTTGAGCCTTTTATCTCCATTAACCTAAGCAGGTTCCATCCCTTTCCTCTTCACCTTCTGAGTTATTCTTGTTACAAATAGTTCTGTTTTTAATGTTGTGAGTCTGTGGCTAGGTTGAAGTATTTATAGTTACTTTTAATGCTTCCCTTTCTTTTAACTTTTAAGTTATAATTGAGCCTTTGCTTCCCCATTCTGAAAGAGAGCTGCAGTTTTCTGATTTCTCTGTCTATTTATCTCCTCTCTCAAATCTTTGAAGAACATTGCCTTTTTGTTTCTGGAGTGAGGACATCTTTAATCATTTCTTGTAGGGGAGGTCTAGTGGTGTTGAAGTCCTCAGCTTTTGTTTATCTTGGAAAGTTTTTATTGCTCCAACATATCTGAAGGAAAGTTTCACTGGATAAGTATTCTTGCCTGAAAGTTTTTATCTTTCAGTATTTTGAATATATCACTCCATTGCCTCCTAGCCTGTAGGGTTTCTGCCAAGAAATCCACTGAAAACCTAATACGGATTCCTTTGTAAGTTATTTTATTCTGCCTTGCTTGCCTTAATATTTTTTCTTTGTCATTGACTTTTTCTAGTTTTACTATTATATGCCTTGGAGGGGATCTTTTAGCATTAATGTAATCAGGAGTTCTGTTATTTTCGTATAGTTTTAAATCCATTTCCTTCCACAGGTTTGGGTATTTCTCAGCTACTATTTCTTGGAATAGCTCTTTGCTCCTTTCTGTCTCTCTTCTCTTTCTGGCATACCTGTAATCTTTATTTTGCTGTAACTAATTGAGAGACATATTTCTTGAAGAATTCCTTCTCTTTTTAAAAAGCTTAGTTCTGTCTCCTCCTACACCCTTGGCATGCCTATCCTCTAAATCACTAATTCTTTCCTCCTAATATCAGCTGTACGTTTAAGGATTCTATATTATTTTTATTTCATTAAAAGTATTTTTAATGTCAAGACTTTCTGCTTGATTTTTTTACAGTTTCAATGTCTTTGGTGAAATATTCCTTCTTCTCATTAATTTTGTTTCTGAGCTCCTTGAACTGTCTTTCTGTGCTCTCTTGTTACTTGAGCTTCTTTATGACAGCTATTTTTAATTTTCTGTCATTTAGAGTATAAATTTCTGTGGCTTCAGAGTTCGTTTCTGGTGAATTGTTATTTTACTTCTGGTCTGAATTGTTGCTATTGTTTCTCATTTTGTTTGGTGAACTAATCTTTTGTCAGGGCATCTGTGGTAGTATTAGGTCACAGATTCCACCTGTTACTACTTGGGGGAAGCAGGAGCTGAGCTTCTGTTCCGACCCCATCTGCTGGAAGTTGTTGGGGGTACTATGGGTGCTTGCACTGGCCTGGAGAGCATTCAATCCCTTGTGTAGACTTCTTAGTTGGTGGAACTTCCTTGTGGAGTTTCAGCTAGGGCCACACCTTGGGGTTACAGGGACACAGAGGGCTCCCCTACTGCCAGGAAAGCAATCACCACAGTGCTAATGGTTGCAGCCACCTCTTCTTACAGTCGCTCTGGGGTATGCTACCTCTTGGGGGGCTCAGCAGTACTATGGGTGCTCGCTCAGGCCTCTAGTTCACTTGCCCCAGAATGTAGGTCTGCCAATGTAACTGCTTGTGGTCCCCTCATCTGCTGTGCTTGGTAGGTGGTGCTTCACACATGGGTACTGAGCCAGAGCCACTCCTTGATGGCACAGGGGCATGGTGGGCCCCCTTCTGGGAACATTTTCACAAGTGGTTTGAGGGCTGCTGCCACTTCTTTCTACAGTCATCCTGGACACATTCCTGCTTTCCGGATGCTCCTGCCAGGCTAGAAAACATTCATGAACATACACAGTCTTGCTGGGGAAGGTCAGGGAATGCTCATCTATCTACACCAATTCCAAGAGGGTCAGTCAATCCACCCTCAGATGTTTAGCTGTGTGTGTCTCTCACAGGTCTTGTTATGCTATGTGGGATTCCTCTGTTAGCCCATGCATGTCTCTTTAGTTGTAGTTCAAAGAGGGAGAGACAAAGGAAATGGCTCACTCCATCATGTTGATGACACCACTCCTCATTTTTTTCTTATTCTTTATGAGTATAATTTCCTGCTTTCTCACAAAAGAATTTAAATTACTCAAATGTTGAGACTTTGTCTAAATCATCCTCAGTTCTTAGAAGAATATTGGCACTAGATATTCAAAAGAACTGTGTTTTTAAAAGAATGAGTGATATCAATGGATCTCAAAATGGTTTAGGTTTTAAAAAATGTGGTAGTGCAATTTTAATTAGATATTAGATTTCCATTTTCTCACTAATGATTCGATTTACTAGTTTTGTCATTTCAGATAACTTTCCTGAGCATCAGAACATGTAAAATAGGAGTAATGTTACTGATTTATTCTCTTGAGACTTTCCAGAACAAGAAAGTCCAGATTTTCTGCTTTTTACTTCTCGTACTCTGTTACCTAGTGATTTTGTTGGAAATTCTATTATGATGATTTCTGCTGCATGCAGTCAGCTAATTAACCAGCCCATGTACTTCTTTCTTAATCACCTTGCACTCTCAGACCTACACCACCACTGTGACACTCAAACTAATGACTTATTTACTGTCAGAGAAGGTCATTTCCTATAAAAACTGCACAACAGTTTTTTACCTCATACTTCTTTGCAGGGATTAGAGTATTCACCATTATAGGAATGACCTATGACCACTACATGGCCGTCTGCAAACCATTTCACTATTGCCGTCATCATGAATAGGCAAGGTGTAACTCAATTCTCATACATAATGCACAGAGGGTTTTCTGTCTTCCCTTGGCCTGTTCCTTCTTGTAATTTTTTTTTACCTTTCTGTGGCCCCAGTGAAATAGATCACTATTTCTGTGATGTGTATCCTTTGTTGAAACTGGCCTACACTTGTACACACAAAGTTGGTTTCTTACTCATTGCCAATTTTGGTCTAATGGGACTGGTGATCTTCATGGTTTTGATAGCCTCCTACTTTATGATATATATTAGGTGAGACTGTATTCTGCAGAAAGCTGCCACAAAGCACTTTCAACTTGCAATTCTCATTTCACTCTTCTGATCTTGTTTTTTGTCCCTGTCATCATTGTTTACCTTAGATCTGCCACAACTTTACCAGAAGGTAAAGTGTTTACACTCTTCTACACAATTATTTGCCTCATGTTCAAGCTTCTTATCTATGCACTTAGAAACATGAAGATAAAAAATATTAGGAAAGTTTGGTGCAATAAAAGGTTTTGGGGAGGGAAGCCAATGATTTGAAGGCTATTCATTCTTTGAAGTGAATGGATATCTTTGCATCACACCTCCTATCTTTGATACCCTCATGCTGATGGGAAAATCAGTCAGAATGTGTAATGCCAAGTCTTAAACAACAGCTTCCATCACTGCTCCTCCTGTTTCATATTCCTTTCCTGATGTGGTTCCCTTGTCCTCATTCTTCACTAAATTTTAAGCTCCATGAAAGTAGGTGTCATGTCATATTTGTTTCAGTGCTAATTTCCTAGCAATAAGCAAAGTCTATAGCACATATTAGGAGCTCAATAAATATTTATTGAATGAATATCTAAATATCTTTTCACATAGCTCTGATTCTCATTCCTTGTAGGAACCACCTTCATGGTTGAATGGCCCACTTCAACATTAAATGCCACCATTTTGCTAACATAAAACTCCTCTTCAATTATTTCTCTACTTCAGTGTATTTTGGCTTCATTCATGTATCACTGTGGACAAGAAAGTATTCTACTCCAGGTCCAATCGGCCAGCTGAGACAACCAGAAATCAGGAGCATAGTAGAGTACTGGGTCAATTATTTTAGTCTTATGCATATACTGATTTTCCAACAGAGTTTGAATATGTGATGAATTTGTTATTCATGAAGTCTGTTCTTACAAGAAAAATAGCGAATTTATATAATAATAGTCAAATCACACACACACACGCATACACACACACAAATGCACTCCAAATTAAGAAGTCCTTTTGATGGTGCCAAAAAAAATCTATGATGTGAAAGATACTGATAGTGTATGTCTTCGTACTTTTAATTTTTTCTTTTAAAACTTCCTATCTCAACTCACTTCATAATTTTGCTATGACAGTAATCTCTACATAATTTTACGTGAAACAAAGGTAGCTTAAAATATTGAATAGTTGGTAATAAAATGAATTGAATTCTTCCAAATTATAGACCAGTTGTGTTTTTTTAACTTTGAGGTTTCTTTCTATTGCCCCAAGACCTTGAAATTGGTCAGCATTTCACAACCATATCTACTTTTATTTGGGATGATTTTAGCAATGAAGATATATGGTTATAGGAAAGTCATGTTTTTATTGTGAGCAGATGTTGTCTTCTTTACTTCTGATTAAAACTGATTAGAACATATAATTTTAGATAAGCAGCCAAATTGTCTGCTAATGTACTTCACCTCTGGATTAAGCTGCCTGACACATCCAATCACAGGCCATGCTAGATCCTCACCAAATCCCCTAAGGGGAGAAGTAGAGCCAGGAAACACTTTTAAAGGACCACAGATCAGAGTGTAGAACAGCACCCAGTCACTCTGCAGTTAAGCAGGCAGATCCCGAAGGGAGAGACAAATACACTCTATTTCTTCTTCTAAACTCGTTAATCAGGTATTTCCCTCTTCTTACCCTGGAAAGGAGAAAGTGAGGGCTTGAGAGAGAAAGCAGTGGTGTGACTCTAGTTCAAGACCCTGTATATCAAAAAATACACTCAGGAAAACGGTTTCTCTCCATTCCCTCCTTCAACCCATTCCCACTCCACCACATTATCTAGCATAATGTCTTGGAAAATTCTTCCCTTTCTTCCTCTTTTGCCTTTCCATGTTTATCAGCATCATATTGTATATTTAATAGGCTATTTATGTCATATATATTTTGTTTCACTAAACTATACTAGCACGAGAAACAAATTGAAAACATTATTGTTATTTTCTGTTGTGTTTTACTTTCTAGGAAAGCTAATCCACTTTTTTTCTCCCCTTGAAATATATTGGTTACTGTTGCTTATTTGTCCTCCAGATATACTTTAGAATGATTTTGTCACATTCTAAAAGTGATGTTTTTGGAATTTTGATTGGAGTTATAACTAACTTAATTTGGTAGGAATTTCCATCTTAATAATATTCAATTCTCCCATCCAAGAGAATGCTATGGCTATATTTATTGCAATCTTCTTTTATATTTTGTAGTGAAATCTTGTGATTTATTCAAAGAATCTTATATTTTTCGTTAAGTTATTCTTAGGTATTTCATCACTTTTGTTGCTACTGGGAATGCAATATATATTTTTTTTCCATTATGATTTCTCATCCTCACTAGTTATAGTCAGTATATAGAAAATCCAGTAATTCTCAGATATTGGTCTTTAAATATGCGTACCTAACTTTCATATATTAAGTCATTCTTTGCATTATTAAAAGAATATAAAGTCACATCTCATATACGTTGGGTTCTAAAGTCAATATATGAGATGAACAGTGATGTGGTTAAAATTATCCCACATTGCACAGCTAGTAAATGGTAAAGATGCAATTCAACCATCCATCTCTGTGAGATACATGTAGTATTAGTGGTGCCTAACAGCTGACACGCAGCAAAATAAAAGTTGAATACCATCTCACATCTTATGCATACACCATCATTGGCATGACGTTGGGCAGGGAAAAATCTCTTATACTATTGAAATTGTTTTCCCCTTTATCTTCTTTAACTTCTATTTTTCCCAAGATATGTGTTTGATTCCTTGCACGTTCAATATGCCTCTGAGATGAATCCATTGTCTTGCTTGATAAGTCATGGAGGTTGGACTCATGCTAGTTTAACCAGTTTGACATTAACTATATATGATCAAGGAGTAAACCACAATTGGCTTTGCTACAAAAAGGAAGAAAATATAAATTTCTCAAAATGACTTTTTTAAATAAAAGATTTTTCACTTACTATTTAGATCTGAGTTTAAAATAATCCTAAAATATATTTTAAATAAAATATAAAGCAGATTTAGTGATGGAGTTCTCTCAGTTACACCTTCTCATAGAGCAAAGCTTGAGAAGATTTAATTATTGAAATAGACTAATTTTTTACAAAGGGAATGATTGTAATGATATTCTTATTAACTATCCTCAACACTGATGATCGTAACTTTCATCCATAAATTCTAAATTTATCACTTTTCCTGGATAATACCATTATTTTTTTGGTACCACACATTCTCCAAAAGCTCAACCCTCTATGATTTTAGGGATTGGTCACTAAGAAACATGGAGCGGCTGGCCCAGCGGCATAGTGGTTGGGTTCACACTCTCTGCTTCAGTGGCCCATAGCTCACTGGTTCAGATCCTGCATGTAGACCTACACACTGTACATCAAGCCAAGATGTGGTAGGATTCCACACACAATAATAGAAGACAATTGGCACAGATCTTAGCTCAGGGCCAATCTTCCTCACCAAAATAGAAGAAGAAAAAGAAGAAACATGGAGTGCCTCTTCTTGGAAATCTTCTTTCTGTTCTTGTTACTGGCTTTGAGCAGTAGTTTGTGTCATTATCACACAAGTTTTATCTTATAACATTTTTTCTCTTCTTTTTCTCTTTTAAAATTAGTTTATTCCCTGTACAACCAATTGTCTTCCATTTCTGGGTGTAGGAATTTCTTTCTGTCTCACATTGTTTCTTTGTGCTTATTTTATGATGTCCTTTATTTGAATATATGAATTTGTCTGTGAAGAAACAAAAGTTTCATTGACATGTGATGGAGTTTCTCTCTTACCCTGGCAAGGTGTAATAACATATACTTTTTCATGTCCATCTATGGTATACTGGTCCTCAAGACTAAGAGCACATGTTCCATAGACATGGACACTGTTTACTGGCATGACCCAAGAGCTCAAACTTGGCCTTGTGTGCAAGGCTGATCAGCAGCGTGCATAGAGTTTGGGTTTTTTTTTCACCACTTCTAACGTGGGACAAAACATGAAGTTGTGGAATGTGAGGTAATCAGTCTGGGAGACCTTGAGAAACAAATGATGTAACCAAGAAATCCATAGGAGTTATCCCGTGGGATGAATATTGAGCAAGAAAACCCAAGGAGCAGAAGAGACACAGGCAGATAAATTCCCTTTCATTTTAATGCTTCCATAGATGGTTTCAATGTGCAGTATTTTTTTACCTGTTCTTTGAGATCCAAACCAAAGGCTGTGGTATATGTGAAGTTTGATGTTTTGTGAAGTTGTAACTAGCTCTGTAACACCTTCCTTTGTATTGAATCTCCTTCCATATCTCTTTCACTACCATTTTTCCTGACACATATTTCTCTAGAATTACATTTCTGAATAAAGTGTTAGCACATAAATTTTAGCTCATTTTTTTCTAGGGAATCAAAGCCAATTTATGCATCATCAGGGGAAACTTAAAGAACATTCTTTAATTACAAGAATTAAGAGGAATATTTTTACAATGGGTTTAGCTTTAAAAAATCACAACTTTCCTTTAATAAGTGAATTCAGGTTAAATTCTCCACTTTAAATACAACATATCTGTAAAAAATGAAAATGGTAGTGTCATCTGTGGTTGAATCTATCTTCATTATATGGGTGATAGGATGAGTCAACTTAGTTCTATAGGCTCAATATTAGTCAATGTCCTTCCAGTTAGAGCATAATTTGACGAACCAAGTTTTGTCTTTGACTATGTCCAAGCTACCTCATTAAAAGGTAAATTCACTTAGTTAGATATGGCAAGGCCATTACTTAAGGATAAAGGCAGCACTTCATGTGTGAAAAGAATGCCTGCAAACTCTCTCAGGAAAATTAGAGTTCACTGAGTCCCAGCCAAAGAGGTAGTAAAGAATTTTACTTGTTCAAGGGCAGGCCAAGAACTTCAACACATTCAAAGGTTTTCACAGGTTTACCTCTCAGAGCAGGTGAATGTCTACAGCACTTCCTCATACAAATAGTGTGGTAAGGATTTGCGTTAAATAAAACTTAGGAAACTTCCCTCTAAAACAAATAAAATCATTTTTAATTCAAGCAATCAATTAAAAAGAAACATACAATAGCTAACAGATGGCTAAAATATCTAGAAAAGTTTTCATGGCTGAGGTGATGGTTGATTTGCGCACAGCTCTAGATTATGCAAGACATAAATCAGGAGAATTCTTGTTTGGGTGAACAATAGGAGCATAGGATTGAGGCGGAATTGAGCATGCTTTAAAATGGTGCACGGTTTATGGTCAGAGCTGGATCAGGAGAGTATGCTAATTAATCGAGGAGAGAAGTGAGGAATTTGGCATCTTGACTTACAAGTCTGGCAGTTGATGCTGGCTGTGGGCTGGGACCTCAGCTGAGCTACTGGCCATAAAATTCTACATCTGGCCCGTATATATGGTATTTCTATGTGGGCTAGTTTGGGGTTCTGTCCAATATGCAAGCTGTGATTCTGAGAGTGAAGACCCAAAGAGATCAAGGTGAAAATTTGTGTTTTTAATACCAAACCTTGGAAGTTACATATGTTTACTTCTACTTTATTATATTGGTTGAGGCAGTCACAAAGGTCTACCTAAGTTTAAACCAAAGGATCATAGACCACATCAATTTATGGGACTAGTGTCAATGTCACATTGTAAGAAGAGCCTGCGAGATGGAAAAGATTGTAGTTGCCATCTTTGGAAGCTACTGTCTGTAATTGCAACAGTAAATGCCCCAACCATACCATTCCTTAGCAAGACTACTCAGCCCTGTGGTCACAAGTTTATTACACTTAAAACCTGATATTATTGAGAGAATTTAATTTATCCTCACACAAATAGACATTTATTCTGGATACGGATTTTCCTTTCCTGGCCATAGTGCTTATATCAGCAACACAATCCATACACTTATAGAATGTCTTATTTATCATCATGTTGCCTCCACAGCACTGGTTCTGATCAAGGAACTTAATTCACAGTAAGGAAGCATGGTAGTGGACAGATACACAAGGAATTCACTGATCCTACCATGTACCATGTTATGGACTGAATTGTGTCTCTGAAAATTCACATGTTGAAGTACTTACTCCAGGTACCTCAGAATGTTACTGTATTTGGACATAGGGCATTTAATGAGGTAATTAAGTTAAAATGAAGCTGTTAGGGTGGGCCTTAATATAATTGGTGTCTTCATAAGAAGAGAAAATTTGGACACAGGGAGGAGGCACTAGGGTTGTGCCCACAAGAAGAAAAGACGATGTGAAGACACAATGCGAATGCAGCCATCTATGAGCCAAGGAGAGATACCACAGGAAAAACTAAAGCTGCTGGCACCTGGATCTTGGACTTCAAGATTCCAGAACTGACATAAAATAAATTTCTGTTGATTAAGTCACCCAGTCTGTAATATTTTGTTGTGGTTCTTCTTGCAAACTAATACATGGATTCAAAACAAGGGAAGAATGGCATCCTGGACATTCAAAGTGCCAACTCAGAGAACACATCCTGAAAAACTGAAGTTATATTTTTAAGAATGTAATGACAAATATATGATGTTGTTTCTCCATAGCCTTGATAAGCAGTTATAGAAATTGAATGATGTAATTCAAGTATCTCCTTTTATTATTGCACTAAGATACGTTTACAGAATGTTTGCTTCCTGTCTCAGCATTTTTTCAGGTCATCTGGTTTTTAGGTCTTAGTTACAGAGATGATGCTTGCATCAGGGAAAACAGCAATTATTTTATTGAGCTGGAAATTTAAATTGTCACCTGGACATTTTGGGTTCCTCATGCCTCTACTAAATGGACAGACAAAAAGGGCTCTGGAGTGATGTTATTTATCACCAGGGAGAATTTGGTTGTTGTAACACAATGAGACATGGGCGACCAATGTTTGAGCCTAGAGAATTCAAAAAGCCATCTCTTAAAACAGCCATAACTAATAGTAAAATCTGGTGAAAAAATAAAGCAACAAACATATGGCAGGACTTTTGAGGTTCCAGGAATTTAGGAATGAAGATTTGTTTCACACTAGTAGATAATGAGTCCCAACCAGCAGAAGCTTAGCCTGAGGTCAAAGGGACGGTGAAGTAGGGATTGCAAGAAATAAAGGCATATATGGTAACAAAAATCTCATGACCAATTACAGAAACAAGAAGGACCAATGTAGCAATGCATATTTTTGTATATTTTATATATAGTATTTTTTCCTTTCTCATTATTTTATATTAAGAAGATTTTGAGTAGTTAATTTTATAGCCTATTCTTAGTGTTACAGATTATTCAGGAAGGATTTTAAACTGAATTAGAAAAGAAACTAATGTTTAAATTAACATTGTCTAGAATGTTTAGGATGCTGTGCTTCTTTTTTGGGAGAGAGAGTAAGACTACCTTTGTAAAAACATCTTTTTCAGTGAAAGCAGAAAGACGTTATTGGTTTTTTAAAGGACTTTCAAATATAATATAGAAGCGTGTTTATGAATGCTGAGTAAAGGAGTTAAACGTTCCACTCATTTACCTATTATCCCCAGTCAAAATCCACCTTTATATGCTTTCCTCTGAGATACTGGGAGTAAAATCTAACTATGCTTCTCCTCTACCAGATGGCTTCCTATTAGTCTGTCAATAAGAGCACAATTGAATGAGATTGGAAATCAAGAGGAAGGGAGAAAAGACTTAATTGCACATTCAAAATAAAATGTCAAGTTAAGGAGGACTTGAGGCAGATATGTGAGGAGAGAAGAAGAAGAATGAACATGAAAAATTAAATTAAAATTGCTAATAATTCTCAGCTCCAATCTTTGGTTGTTTTTTGCAATCGCAGTATACTCTCTGTATATCATTCCATATTTATTCTAGGCACAAGATTGAGCCATAAAGTAAAATTCTGAAATGCTTTTAATATAAGTTACTTTTCTTCCAAAAACAGTTGATGATACCACATTTTCCTCATGGCATTCTTCATCTCCAAGTTTCTCAATGTGTAGATAAAAGGTTGAACATGGGAGCAATGCTGGTGTAGAAAAGAGCAAACACTTTGTCTTCTTGGAAGGTTATGGATGGTCTAATGTAAATGAAGAGAACAGGCACAAAGAACAGAACAATAACTCTAATGTGGGAACTGCAAGTAGAAAGAGCTTTGGTGCGGCTCTCTGTGGGGTAAGCCCTGATAGTGTAAAATATCAGAAAATAAGACACCATCCAAATCACAAAAGTCACCAAAGCAGTCAGACCTGAATTAACAATTAATAAGAGACCAATTCTGTGGGTATCAGTTCAAGCCAATTTAAGCAATGGATATACATCACAGAAGTAGCAATCTATCTCATTGGGGCCACAGAATGGTAAGAAGATGGTGAGAAGAAACTGACTGGCAGAGCGTATAAATCCCCCAGTACAGCAAGCTATGATGATTGCATTACACCTTTGTCTGCTCATGATGACAGCGTAGTGCAGGGGCTTGCAGATGGCCACATAGCGATCATATGCCATCCCTGTGAGGATAAAGATCTCAACGCCTCCAAGACAGTGATGGATAAAGAGCTGTATCATGCAGTTATTATAGGAAATGATCTTCCTTTCTGCCAGTAAATCAGTCATTAGTTGGGGTGTCACTGTTGTTGTATAGCAAAGGTCAGAGAGTGAGAGATAATTAAGGAAGAAATACACTGGTCAGTCAATTAGTTGACTGCATGAGATAGAAATCATTATGAGCAAATTTCCCATCCAAATAGCAATGTAGCAAAATAAAAATAATGTAAAGCAGAAGATCTCAATGTTCTTGTTTTG
Source organism: Equus przewalskii (assembly GCF_037783145.1). Lineage (NCBI taxonomy): Eukaryota > Metazoa > Chordata > Mammalia > Perissodactyla > Equidae > Equus > Equus przewalskii. The sequence goes on along the minus strand of NC_091841.1, from coordinate 13,085,940 downwards.
AGATAGGCCCAAGAGAATAAACAGTGACATTATTCCTATTTTCCATGGTCCAATGGAGTCAAAATGCTCAACAGTCCCTTAAAAAGATATAATGCATAAGTCAATATCAGAAATGGAGAAAATTGCTGATAACTAACATCATTAAGCTATGTTTAGTGGACATGATCCCAGTGTTTTAGAAAATCAAAATCTGATATCTAACAAAATATTTTTCTGATTAGTCTTATGATGATAACTATAAGTCAGTCTTTCAGGACATTAATAAAGATGAATACATTCAAAAATCAATTTCAAAAATGCCTAAAAATCATTAGTTGCTAAATATTTTTCAATGCTAAAGAATATACAACTAAGTACTTGAAAAGGAGATCACTCCAGATCCTTGTAAATTCAAGTTTTTAAAGATGCAAATATAAATCACACAAAGTTTTTATTTAATGATACAGCAGCAAATGTAAAGCTTAACAGTAGTCACTAGTGGAATATACGTTACTTCAAAATAATTTTAGAGCGAAGTAGAAAATAAAATTAAATATTCATATAATGATACATATACCTTTACAAAGTGGAACATAAAAACTCTCTGCAAGAGGTACATGTGATTGATTTTAACAATTTTTTGAAGGCTTGTCTCTTTTTTAGTGATTTGTGACAGTAAAATGCTGACATTTTATAACAGAAGTATATTGATTTCTATAGGCACTTCAATAAAAACCATGTCCTTAAATGAACCACAGAATAAAGCGATAGTTAAAACTTAAAGAGAAGAGCAGAAAGTAGTTTTATATTCATGGTTCAGCTCTTCACTTAATGTATCATATTCTGCAGGTCAATTTCTTCTCAGTGGTTTGAATTAGAGTATGAATTTCTGTTCTATGTTTGTCCTATTTATGACTTTTGCCCAAACCCATAAAGAATCTTGACATTGCATAATTCATAGAAAAAGTTAACAGGAAGTTTATAGGAAAAAGAACATGTGAAGACAAACAATTGGGATCCCAGCTCTGTTATTACTTATACAAATGTGTGAATTTGGTGCCAATCTCTTTATTTATTTGAATTTAAGTTATCTCATTTATAAAATGAGGAAACCTTCCTGAACTTTGTCCCAAAATAGTTGTGAAACTACAATCAATAACTGTTCATTGTTTTGTTCACCATAGAAGTGTTACTTGTTGATTTTATTAACTTAATATTAGTGAAATCAGTAATCTACAGTTGTCAATAATAAAGTCCTGTAAATATAACTTACACAGAGAAAATAAAATTTTTAAATCATAAAATTCTTTTGAGCAGGAAGGAAACTTTGAGATCCATTAGACAAATATCCTAGTTTTAAATAGAAAGAGTTTGAATTAAAAGCATATAAAATATACAGAGAATGAATATGGGTAGTTTGAATATCTTCATCATTCAGCAATTATATTAAGTCAACAGGATTTGATATATGAAAACATACGCAAATCAGTAGAGGTTGACCATAGCTTCTGCTAAATTAGTTAGAATCTCAATGTTAATGAAAAAATAACACAGAACTTGTATCCATATGGTCCAATTGTCTTTATTAGAAATTTCGACCTTATTTATGCAGGTCAAAATATCTTTCTTTTAAATTTATGATGTATCATCTGTTCTAATCGTATAGCTACATTTTCTCATCAATTAATTTTTAAATATTCTCCTCATCACTCTCTTTATAGGTTGTTAACTGTGTCACCTTCCAAATAAAAAATTCCTTTGCAATGAAGATTTCAAACGAATAAATTTATTTCCATGGCACAATTATAAGATTTAGAATTAGCTTATAGAGAAGTCATTGAAAAATAAGGTATCATTCTTACAACTACATCATGTACCTATTTCCTTACATATAAATAAATAAAGATTATTTCCAAAATAATATTTAAAATGCTAATTTGGTCAACTCACAGTAATAGCTTGCTCAATTGAATGGACATAAATAAAATAATTATTTTATTTTTTTCAAATTTTTAATTTTTTTTTTTTGAGGAAGATTCGCCCTGAGCTAACATCCATGCCCATCTTCCTCTACTTTATATGTGGCACGCCTGCCACAGCATGGCTTGACAAGCAATGTATAGGTCCACACTCAGGATCTGAACTGGTGAACTCCCACCCACCGAAGCAGAACATGTGAACTTAACCGCTGTGCCACCGGGCTGGCCCCTAAAATAATTGTTTTAATCATGTGCATGTAAATAAAAATCCCATTAAATTGTTTTTCCCCTCCCCAAATGTAAACATGAAAATTTCAGTTTATACGTATAATTATACCTCTAAAGAAACTGATGTTGTTAGAATATTCAGGCAAAACCGATCATTGTGTCTTCATTTGATATTAATTTAATTTCCCTGCTAATTAAATGTGGTCAGATCTTCTAACCAAATAATTTTACTAAACACGTGTTTGTGCCTTCAGTTTTTTCCATTCTGAAAGTCCGTGGGTAACATTTTATCTCCCTTCTTGATAATCTTCTCTTTCCACTTCACTGTCCCCATACATTTGTAGTTTACCATCTATAAAGTACCACCTATATTTCTAGCTTCTCAATTTTAGAGTGGGAAAATATAAAGAGTAAGAAAATTACACTTACATACGTGAATAAAATCTACTAAATCCCTTCACTCTCTCAAACACGAACAATGCTACCACAGCCGCAAAGAGTCCCTATGTAAGAACAATGGTTAGGAAAAAAGAGAAACAAATTCATTTTCTAGTACAGCTCTTAACTCTGTTTAGGAATTTGTATTCGCTTGTTCGAGGGTCTCTATAAAACGATGAATCTAGCCTCAATAAAATACATTTAAGTTAAGATTTTGCATAACTTTTGGGCTATCTACCTTTTTTAAAAGTAAAGTTTTGAAAAACCTTAAACATAATAAAGTATAATTGCTTGTGTATATATTCTGGCTTTGCTGTGAATAAGCATATGACCTCAGTACATTACTTAAGTACATTGACCATCATAGATCTAATCATTCTTTGATTACCTTACAATTTGAGCATTCTCATGCACCTAAATTCTTAACACTTTATTTTTATAATCCTTTTTAATCCTCACAATAACTCTAAGAATTAAATACTATTTGCTTAATACTTTATTTACTTAATAATTAATATTGTTAATTATTTAATTTATGTATGATTTGGTTTCATTTGGTGGATTATTATAAAACTAGTAAGTAGTATAGTCAAGATCAAAAACAACATATGCTCACTTAGAAATATGCTTGGCAAAATGGCATACACATAGCACAATTCCTGATGTATATGGTATATTCAATAAATATTTGATGATATCATACTTAAAATATAGGGTCTCACTGGCTCCAGCATTTCAACTTTTAATCTATTCTAAAATAAAATCTATACATGCTTAATGTCCATGATCCTAAATTTCTCAAGGACAGAGAGAGTGTCTCTTGGTACGTGCTGTTTTTTCCTCAGATCATCATATTGCTGATGGATGAGTACATTGCTAGTGAATACCTCTATCTCCCAATGGTATTGTCAGAATTAACTAGATAAAGTATATGAGTCACCCAGTACATGATAGAGAGTCAATAAAAAAATATTTCCAATTATTTAATCTTTGTTTTATCTCTGGTCAAATAGAGGCTGACATTCATTTAACCAATAATTAGTAAATTTTTATTGAATGATTAAAAAATTAACTTCAATGATTTAAAACAGTATGTAAATAAAACAGTCAATAATTGAAATTATTATCCTCACAATGATTACATGCAACAAGTGCAGGCAACAAAGTAAACAGGGGCAAGGTAAACAGAGATGTAAGTTTTGAGATACTTCCGTTTATTTTTTAGTGACCTGCCAGGGTCTTAGGTTATGTTAATTATTGGGCTAACATTTTTTTTTGAGGAGGAGGAACAGGGATTATGGTAGTGGTTATTTCAGGGAGCTTATTTGTTGTTTCAATTTGGGTTTTTCACCTTCTCGTATCAATCAATACTTAGTCAAATTTCTACAAGAACTAATAATGTTTTTCTTCTTATTCTCAATTTTCTACTTAGTTAAGCATCATTTCCCTGTCATTGTCTCACTGTCCTTTTAGAATGCCACATCACAGTGTCAGTGGGTAACTCCTTGAATCTGTTGCTGCCCTAATCTTAAAACAAATTAGTCTATAAAAGAGACGTCTGTTTTTAACTTTAACTGGCAGTCAATCTGTTACTTATACAATGGGGACAAAAATATATTCAACTGATATTAAACATCCAGGAAGGATAATAGGAAAGAGGAGAAATAATTATCACACATGTTTTTCTCCTTCAATTGTTGTGAATCTATTTCTATTCCATTCTTTCAGTGTTCTCTCTCTTACCTCATTGAAATTTTGTTGATTCACATATTTTTCAGAGTATTTCACTTCAGCTTCTTGAATTCACATTCCATTCAGCATAGTTCATTAGTCATTCATAGAAAAAAATCTTGTATCATTTTAGAGACAACTGACGCCTGTCACTCAAGCAATGTTCGCACAGACAATGAGAGGTCATACCCTCGGAGCAACATGTTAAAATCAAGTGGAATAATTTTAATATCCAAACAAGTCAAATCACAATCTATACTTTCATTACTAAAATTATTCATGTAATTGTCTCGGCTCACATGATTAACTGAATACTTAGTGGAGTATATATTCTAAAACTGCATTTCTTTTATTCTAGAATATTGACCATTCCTTCCAAATTGTTTGGATTTACCTTCTCAAATCTAAGCTTACCAGGTGGATTTCCTTTATATCTAAGTTATCAGAGCTGCTGCAGCTAAAATAGACTCTGGATTATAAATAGTATGCAAGTCATAACTAACTTTGCTTCTGCTTTAGAAATCTCAGTCATTAGATATTCCTCCTGGGCCACAATGACTAAAATCCTCTGCACTTTACTCAAAGAGTTTTGTGATAAAACAAATGTGGGCAATTTTGATTGAGAGATAGATCCTTTCCATAATCTCTATAAACTGACTGAGGAGTAAATGACTGCTTGGGTAGCAGTCCTTATGGTAGCTAATGGTCTTCATTTCTCCTCACATAGCATCCTTAAGGTATTCTCTGAGAGAATTAGAATGAATTTCAGTTTATTTCCAAATATGAGTTAGGCAGATTTCCTGAAAAATTGTAAACTAATATAGCTTGTAACTATCTTATATGGATTTAGAAAATTTCCAAAAAATAATTTTAAAAACTTTTGCAGTTGAACATCTTTTAATTTTTCCTCAAGTCCTTATATAATTTCCATATATCTTTCTTTCCTCTTTTTCTTCTTTCACATCTGTAACCAAAGACTGGAGTTGGCTTCCAATATGCTGTGTGAGCAGAATCATACCTACAAATAAAGCAATTTCTACTTGTACCATGGTAGTATGTTTCTTAATATCACCAATAGTTCTGCTTTTGTTATTGTTATTTTTCTCTCACCTTAAGAGGGAATAAAATATATGCAAAAAGTCTTATTCTAAAGGAAAATTCATTTTATAAAGAATTTCACTTGGGCTTATTCTGAACCACTAGATGGGTATTGAATTATTTTCTCATGTCTACATATCAGGAGAAGCTGATATGTGCAGTTTCTTCCCAAATGCAGTCTTGTAGTCACTCGAGTGATTGAGCTACTAGAAAGGGATAAGATCTATCAATTTTCTCATCCACTCTTTCCATAGTTTTAGTATATGTGATGCAATAAACATCATAACAGAAACATAAACAGTCTTCAGTCACTTTGTCCCTGCCTATAACAAATTTTTCTTTCCAGATTGGCACCTGGGCTCACATCTGTTGCCAATCTTTTGTTTTTCCAGGCTTCTTCTCCCCAAAGCCTCCCAGTATACAGTTGTATATTCTAATTGTAGGTCATTCTGGTTGTGCTATGGTGGGATGCCACCTCAGCATGGCTTGATGAGCACTGCTATGTCCATGCCCAAGATCCAGCAAAACCCCAGGCCACCCAAGCAGAGCACACAAGCTTAACTACTCAGCCACAGGGCTGGCCCCCTCATGACATTTTAAGGCAGATGGGGAGTGGGCACTGCAGCTCCCAGAAAACAAATCTGATGCCTTTTTTCTTTACACTTTAAACCCAATAATCTCTGTGAATTTTTTCATTACATAATTTATTTCACACTGCCAGTATATAAGATTTAGTTGAATATTCTATTGGAAAATAAAGCTCAATAATAAAAAATATTCGTTTTTAATTTCTGAAAATGACTTTAAATCTACTTCATTTCTACAGAATGCCAAAATTGTCTAGAGGTCTCCATGTATAAATATTGCATGCAAATGATTATTGAAATTCATGATCAGCCTCAGAATCACCTACTCTATATGGAACAGTCATCATTCCTGTAGCCTAGAATATTTTTAACGCACATAAACACCTACCTAATCTAAGTGCTGCTATTGAAATTGTCACTTCATTCATAATTCTTCAGCTCCTCAGCTCTGACATTTATGAAGTGAATGATTTTTATTTTTGAGGAAGATTAGCCCTGAGCTAACATCTGCTGCCAATCCTCCTCCATTTGCTGAGAAAACTGGCCCTGAGCTAACATCCGTGCCCATCTTCCTCTACTTTATACTTGGGACGCCTACCACAGCATGGCTGTCGCCAAGCGGTGCCATGTCCGCACCCGGGATCTGAAGCAGGGAACCCCAGGCTGCCAAAGTGGAACGTGCAAACTTAACCACTGCACCACAGGGCCAGCCCCTCTTCCCTCTTTTCTTGCTTTTTAATTGGATTGGACTCCTTTTAGTCCTTCAATACATTTTTATCTATCTATCCATCTCTTTCCTAGTATTTTAGCTGTAAGAAATCATGTCTGTACATTAATGTTAACAAGTCTGAATTTCATCAACATATACCCTCCCGCTGAATAGTACATGCTAAAATAGAACACTTTTTTCCTCCTCATTTTCTTCCAACTTTCTTGATGTTGTGGACCAGGATTTCTGTTCTCTTTTCTATGTTTTATCTCACATATTAGACAAGATTGTTATTTTTAATGCAATTTAGTTTTACATAAGACTACCATTTTCTTCATTCCTCATTCCTCCTGAAATTTCCTATCTCCTTTCTTAGACATCTTCTCTTCTTATGAAAACATTGTTTGCAACTTCTTTTAGTCAGGGTGAGTTTGTAGTAAAGTCTTGCCTTTGTTTGTTTGTTTGTTTTATCTTTTATTGTTCTGAAAACTCCTCATTTTATCCTTGTTCTTGAAAAAATATAGAAGTCAAGGGTGACATTTTCTTTTACTTTCATTATGTAATTCGATTTTCTTCTGTCTACTACTCTTTGTATAATTTAAATTATTATTAATTTGCAGTAGTGTTTCTATGACTCTATTTAAGAACAACACTTTTTATTTCCTATGCATATTTTCTAAAGATCATTTCATCGTTTCCGGAAAATTATCAGTTATTATCTCTTTAAATATTATTTTCTCACTATTATTGAAACCCTGGAGTCTGATAGACGTGTGTTCCTCTCTTTTACTTCTTTCATAATGACTCTTAATACCTATTTAATTTTTTTTCCCATCTCCTTGTCTCTCTAATTCTGTGTTTGGATGATTTGTCAGTATCTAAAATTCCATTCATTGAATCTTTCTTAAGGTATAGCCACTCTGTTTTATGCATCGAGTTTCTAATTAAAATATTGTTTTTTATATCTTAAATTATCTTGCTTGTTTGTTTAACCTGGAAAATTTTGAGATTCATGTTCTTATACCATGCTTTTAAAATTATTTTTATTTTTATATAATAAACATTCATATTATATTTGTGCCTGATTAGTTCAATAAAGGCAATCATTATATGACATACTCTGCAATAGCTGTTTCCAACATAATTGCCTCCTATATGAGTGATTTTTGGGTATGCAATCACATACTTTTGCGAAAAAATAAAATATTTCCTCCTTCATTTTTGGTTTTCTATTCAAACATGTTTATTTCAATTATGGAAGAAACAGAAGTCTCTGGAAGATCTTGTTTTCTATGCTGTGTGTCTTTGCAAATGTATGTGTATGTGTGTTTTTGTGCTTGTCAGTCCAACATTAGCATGCACTTATAGCACGCCTTCCTCACCTGGAACCACTGCTCTTATTTGGAACCAATAAAAATATATTTTTTTACTTTTTAAGAGCTAAATAAAGACTTTTATCAGTTTTTCTTATTATAACAAGCAACTTCATATCCTCCAGTGAATATCCTATTTATTAAAGTTTCCCAATTGTGATTACTAATGTGTTAATTTGCTAGCATAACTTAATGCTCTATTCCTGGTAGTTTTTCTCAGCTCCATCGTATAAACTTTCTAAGAGCTTTTTTCTTTTTATTTATTATTAACAGGTTTGATTTACATCAATCAATACATCACATACCCCATTGCATGGGTCCTAGAATTGCCATATGTTTCTCTCTTTCAAAACCATCTATTGCATTTATTGTAGTGTTTTTCTATTGATAATTATTTTTTATTTAATACAGTTTATTTTATGTCAGGAATATATTCAGAAAGACTGTTAACACTAGTGTAAAATCACTATCTTAAAATTTTGTTTTAATTACAATATGAAGCCTGCTAAAGATATAATAGTATACATATACTCACCAAAATACATGTTTCAAAACGTTCAAAACAGTGCTACTGATAATGGCCTTGAGTGGGAAACTACCCGGATGTCTACCAACAAGCCAACACATAAATTACTTGTCACATATTCATACAATGAGAGACTATGGATTAATGAAAACATTAAGAAAATACAGAAAAACATGAGGAACAGATCTCACAAACATAATAATGAGAAGACCGGCACTGAAGACTACAATCTGTATCATTATTTTTCTACAAAGTACAAAAATATGCAAAATTGATTTAGAGATGAAGATATTGATTATATTTGGGTGGTGATGATTATAAAGAGAAATGAGGAGGACTTCAGGTATACAGGTAATTTCTGACAATCTTGTTGCTGATTACATGATATTTCTCAGTTTGTTATAATTTATGAACTGAGCAGGCATGAATATGTGCAATTTTCTGTACTTATAGTTGTACAGAATATAGCTGTATAGAGTAAAAAGTTTAAAATTTGAAGAAAATATTTAATTCAGAATTTTTGTGCTTTAAGTTGTTTGTGGAAAACACTTGATCCGTTGTATCTTTTTTTTACAATACAGTGACAGAAAGATGATATAATTGTTTATTTTTATGATATTGCCTAGTTAATTCATACCATATGAGCACAATTCTTAATAATAAGTCAAATGGAGGAAAGTATGAATAAGAATAATGCTCAATTTGTTGATGAAGTGTTGTTGTAAAAGCATAAAACTACAGAGATTATATGCTTCCTGCTTGCCAACTTAATTTCCCCAAGCTGTAAGCCCAGGAGAATGATGAGAATGGGTCTTATTCATAGTCATAGTTTCATGGAACCATGGCTGAAATGCAGAACAAGTTCTGGAAAGTTACTTTCCTTCCAAGTGTATACGATGACGCCAAATTTTCTCCAAGGATTCTTCATCTCCATGTTTCTTAGCATGCATATCAGAAGGTTTAACTAGGGGAAAATGATGTTTTAAGAAAGAGAAAACACTTCATCTTCTGGGAAAGTTGTGGCTGGTCTAATGTAAATGAATAACACGGGTAGAAAAAACAAAACTGCTACTGTCATATGAGAAGTGCAAGTGGAAAGAGCTTTGCTGTGTCTCTCCAAATAATATGCCCTGATGTGGCACAATATAAAGAAATAAGAGAACAAGACAACAAAGGTCACCAAAGCAAACAGCACTGAATTAACAACATTAAGAGACCTATGATGTGTGTACTAAAAAGGGCAGTTTCAGCAATGGATACACATTGCAGAGATAGTAATCTATCTCATTGGGAACACAGAATTGTAAGGAAATCATAAGAAACTGACTGGCAGAGTATATAAATCCCCCAGTACAGCAGACTATGGTGATTGCATTACACTTTTGTCTGCTCATGATGATGGCGTAGTGCAGGGTCCTGAAGATGGCAACATAACAGTCATAGGCCATCCCGTGGGGATAAAGGTGTCAGTGCCTCCAAAGAAATGAGTCATCAAAACCTGTGTTGTGCAGTTTCTATAGGAAATGGTCTCCCTTTCTGTCAAGAAGTCTGTCATTAGTTTGGGTGTCACAGTGGATGTTTCCCAAAGGTTGGAGAGTGAGAGGTAATTAAGGAAAAAGTACATGGGTGGGTCAACTAGCTTACTGCTTGTAATTGAAATCATCCTCAGCAAGTTTCCTACCCAAACAGAAATGTAACAAAATAAAAATAATGTAACAAAGCAGAGGATTTCAATGTTCTTGTTTTTGGAAAGTTCCAAGAGAATAAATACAGCGACATTGTTGCTTTTTTGCATGGCAGAGCATAGAGGCATAAATCACCTGAAATGATATACTTCATGAGCCCATATTTAGAAATCTTTATGGAGAAGAGCAATGATCATATTATATTCAAGGAACTAATTAGTTTTAATATGCATCCTTTAAGTGTCCAAGAGAATAAAAATAAGGTATTCAATTAAAATGACTCTCTAATAAGACTCTGTGTGAACACATACTTGCTGATTTCCATTAAATCTTCCAGGATATCATGATCAATGTTGCTTACTCAACATAAATGCCTTTGATTAATCTACAATAAAGTCTTGGATGCTGCAGAGAAGTTGACAATGATTGACTAGCAATGTGTTCCATTAAACACTTTTGTTATTTTAAATAAAAAGAATTAGGATAAATTCTTACAATGTTTCTTTGTGTCTGCAGTTTTATAACATATATTTTCATCCCTAACCTCATACCTAGCTTCTTTTACTTAAATTTTCGCCTTAACTCTCCTTCATAACTGATTGAGTTAATATTTGTCACCCACACAATGAGTAACAACATTGTAATAGAGAGAGAATTTTAAAACAAAGGTATTCATTTCCATAATGGAATTTTAGGAATTTTAATTAGTTTAAGGATAAATTATTGAGAAATATTTTCCGATAATTTCCAAAATCAAACTACAGTAAAATTAGGCAATAAGTAAGAAAGGCTGTTTATTTTAACTTGAATAAAATAGTGCAGTATATACTACTGCCTTGAATTATTCATTGAACATACCTGAAATATGTTCCTTATCCCCCTTCAAGCATATTAAGTCTTTTACATGATTTTAAGTGTCCAAATAAAGGAAGACTGGGAATGTTCTCAGGCAAAGCCAATTCATCAATCCATCTGCATGTATTAGGAGTTTGCAAAAAATATTACTTGACTGTCTAGTTGTCTTGGTTCCGAAAGCTACATCTATGCTTACTTTTCTACCTGGCATTCCCCCTTGATTCAAGTTGTTCACAGATATAAAACTACCGTGATTAACTGTTACATATTTTAAGGTTATAAAAAAATTCATGAGTACCATCTAATCATTCATCGTATATTTGAGGCAATCCCTGGTTACATGTCTTAATTAAGCCACTAACTTTAGATATGATCTTTGCAAGTCAGTTAAATTTTTAGAAAGTTTTTTCTTCATTTGAAACTTAGGGAAATGCATCCTGCTCCACATAACTCAGAGTGGTTCTAAGACTCAATTTTGATCAAACATGAGAAAGATCTTTTAAAAGAATAAAAGTACACATTATGGTATTGTGTTAAAATTAACATACACAAAGCAAAATGACAAAATTACTTTAGGTTTATAGATGTTAAGGAACTTATGCATAGTAGCATAAGTAGTGCATAGCGTACTGGAGTTTATAAATGAAGTTTTCTGATTCTAGTGACTGCATTCATAATCATTCCACTATACCTCCTCTCAAAAGGGAAAAACTGAAGTAAGAAGATAAATTTATCATTCACCTTGACTATCCCAACTCTGAAGTTTGCATTCATTTCTGAATCTTCTAGACAAAACCAGGATATCTTCTCAATCATTGTTCCATTTTAAGCACTCAAATTTAAATTGAAAATTTGTGAATGGAAATATAAAGCTGTAAGTAAGGTTAAAGTGTATGAAAACCACAAACCAAATCAATTCAGGATTCTGACATAATTATGCCAGTGCTAGAAAGTAACAAATGCACAGCTCCCAGATTTCTGTAGGAAGCAATGTATTTCTCATTCTCTCAAACATGAGTAGTGATATTGCATCCTCAGCTATTCGCCATGTAAGAAAAATAGGAGGAAAAATATTTGGGTGCATGCCCTAACACTGCTGCTTCTTAAATTTGTGACCCTGTATACTCTAGTTTCATAACTCTTTTAGCTGTAGAATGAGAGAGCTAGCCTCAATTATCTCTAAGAACCATTTCTATCATGATTTCTTTTTCAGAATTAAAATTATGCTCTTCTTGGCCAATGTCTTACTGACCTTCTGCCTCAAATTCTATTAGTGTATCCTTTTTTTTGTCTGCAGTCATCCAATAAAATAGCAGGATTCTTATGTGACTTTGATCTTACTTTTCTAGAATATGTCTACTCCCTTAATGGACAACCAGATCCTCATTGAACTTAGCGCTCTTTTAGTCCAAAAATTCTTAGACTACAGAATTTAGAGTGTAGCCTATTTTAAAATTATTGACTAATTTATACATTTTCTTAACCTAGTAGTTAAAGTTTAGCCATTTAAATTATTTCCTTTGAAGTTTATGACTTGAATTTTTTCTCAGCATAGTGAGTGCTACTGATGAGTTTCCTTTTCTAATTTCCCCCAATTTATACATAAAAACTATAAAATTCATACCCTTTTACTAACTACTGTCACTTGTCATACCAATAAATCAAATAAATGATGAGAAGTCACCCTGCAGAAAAACACTTGAAAGCATGAAGAGTACTTTCTTTTCCAAATAGTAAGTAAAATTTTAGGTAAGGATTTTATCCTAAAGTTGTATTTGTTTTCTCCCAAGACATTGCTTATTTAGTTCAAGTTAATTATTATACATCCCCAAGTAATCAATTCACTAGTTAGTATCCTTTTAGATTGAAATTACAAGGGCAACTCTACAACTGGATTATAAATGCCTTGCAAAAAAGGTAACTCTGCAGCATGTTGTTAGAATCTCATTGGTTAAAAATCCTTGATGTCTGAGATCTGCTACTATGCAATTTTAGTTTCTTTTTCTCTTTGCTAAAATCTGGGGAAAACCTCTAGATCCGGTCCTTAAGAAATGATCTCCATCCATTCTCACATAGTGTTTTTATCATGTTCTCTGGGGAAGAATGTGTGTTCTTTAATGTATTTTCATTTAAGGTGAATTTCTGGAAAATTATAGATACATAGAATTTTATTGTTTTCCAATTATTTTATTGTGGTCATAATGGCTTAGAACATTGTGTAATTTCATAGGCACATTATTATTTTTAAGTTTCTGCATATACTGCATTGTACACACAACCAATAGTCTAATTTTTATCCATCACCATACATATGTGCCCTTTTATCCCTATTGTCCAACCCTCCTCCACTCCTTTCCCCTCTGCTAACCACTAATCTGTCCTCTTTATCCATGCGTTTGTTTATCTTCCATATATGAGTGAAATCAGGCCGTGTTTTGTCTTTCTCTGTCTGGCTAATTTTTCTTAAGGTCCCTGAAGGTCCTTCCAAGTTGTTGAAAATGGGAAAATTTGGTCTTTTTTTTTTCTAAACTGAGCAATATTTCATTGTATACACACACACACACACACACACACACACACACACACACACATATATATATATATATATATATATATATACCATATCTTCCTTATCCATTCTTCAGTTGATGGGCACTTGGGTTGCTTCCACATGTGGTTATTGCGAATAATGCTGCAATGAACATAGGGGTGCATAAATCTCTTTGAATTGTTTATTTCAAGTTCTTTGTATAAATACCCAGTAGTGGGATAGCTGGATTATATGCTACTTCTATTTTTTAATTTTTTTTGAGCAATCTCCATTGTTTTCCATAGTGGTTGCATCAGTTTGCATTCCCACCAGCAGTGTATGATGATTCCCTTTTCTCCAAATCTTCTCCAGCATGTATTATTTTTTGTCTTCTTAATTATAGCCATTCTGACAGGTGTAAGGTGATGTCTCATTTTAGTTTTGATTTGTATTTCCCTAATAATTAGTGACATTGAACATCTTTTCATGTGCCTATTGTCCATCTATATATCTTCTTTGGAAAAATATCTGTTCATATCCTCTGCCTATTTTTTGGTCAGGTTGGTTGTTTTCTTGCAGTTGAGTTGTGTTTGTTCTTTAATATAAATTTGAAGTTAATTCCTTGTGAGAGATATAATTTGCAAATATGTTTTCCCAGTTGGTCAGTAGCCTTTTGGTTTTGTTCATGGTTTCCTTTACCTTGCAGTACCTTTTTAGTCTGATGTATTCCCATTTATTTATTTTTTCTTTTGTTTCCAGTGCCTGAGTAGACATGATATTTGAAAAGATGTTGCTAAGACCGATGCCGAAGAATGTACACCCATACTTTCTTCTAGGAGTTTTATGGTCCCAGGTCTTACTTTCAAGTCTTAAGCCATTTTGACTTAATTTTTGCACATCGTGTAAGATAATGATCTATCTTCATCCTTTTGCATGTGGCTGTACCATTTTCCCAACATCATTTACTGAAGAGACTTTCCCTTAGCCATTGTATGTTCTTGGTTCCTTTGTTGAAGATTAGCTGTTCATAGATTTGTGGTTTTATTTCTGAGCTTTCAGTTCTAATCCATTGATCTGTGTGTCTGTTTTTGTGCCAGTAATATGCTGTTTTGGTTACTATAGCTTTGTAGTATATTTTGAAGTCAGGGATTGTGATGTCTCCACATTTATTCTTTGTTCTCAGGATTGCTTTGACTATTCAGGGTCTTCTCTTGCTTCATGTAAATTTTAGGATTCTTGCTCTATTTCTGTGAAGAATATCATTGGGATTCTGATTGGGATTGCATTGAATCTGTAGATTGCTTTATGTAATATTGACATTTTAACTATATTTATTCTTCTATTCCATGATTATGGAATATCTTTCCATTTCTTTATGTCGTCTTTTATTTCTTTCAATAATGTCTTATAGTTTTCAGTATATAGGTCTTTCAACTCCTTGGCTAAATTATTTCCTAGATATTTTAGGATTTTTGTGGAGATTTTAAATAGGATTGTATTCTTGAGTTTTCTTTCTGCTAGTTTACTATTAGTGTTTGGAAATGCAACTGATTTTTATATGTTGATCTTGCAACTTTGCTGTAGTTGTTGATTATTTCTAATAGTTTTCTTGTGGATTCTTTAGGGTTTCCTATATATACAATCATGTCACCTGCAAACAGCTAGAGTTTCTCTTCCTCTTTTCCAATTTGGATACAAGTTACTTCTTTTAATTGCCTAATTGCTCTGGCGGCAACCTCCAATACTATGTCCAATAGAGTGGTGAGAGTGGGCACCCTTATTTTGTTCCTGTTCTCAGAGGGATGGCTTTCAGTTTTTCGCTATTTGATGTTGGCTGTGGGTTTCTCATATATGGCCTTTATTATGTGAGATACTTTAATTCTATACCCATTTTATTCAAACTTTTTATCATAAATGGATGTTGTTTAATGCTTTCTCTGCATCTATTGAGATGATCATGTGATTTTTATTCCTCATTTTGATAATGCGATGTACCACATGGATTGACTTGCAGATGTTGAACCATCCCTGCATCCCTGGTATAAATCTTACTTGATCATGGTGTAAGATCCTGTTCAATGTATTGCTGTAAGTGGTTTGCCAATATTTGGTTGACAATTTTTGCATGTATGTTCATCACCAATATTGGCCTGTAATTTTCCTTCTTTGTGCTGTCCCTTTCTGCTTTTAGTTTCAAGGTAATTTAGGCCTCATAGAAAGAGTTAGGAAAAATTCCATCTTCTTCTCTTTTTCGGAATAGTTTGAGAAAGATAGATATTAAACATTGTTTGAATTTTTGATGAAATTCTGCAGAGAAGTCATCTAATCCTGGACTTTAATTTGGGGGGAGGTTTTTATTACAATTTCAATCCCTTTACTTGTTGTTGGTCTCTTCAGATTCTCTATTTCTCCTCAATTCATTTTTGGGAGTTGTTTATACATTTCTTCTAGGTTATACAATTTGTTGGCATATAGTTTGTCATAAGATTCTCTTGCAAACCTCTATATTTCTGTTGCATCCATTGTAATTTATCCTCTTTCATTTCTAATTCTATTTATTTGAGCTTTCTCTTTCTTTCGTATTGACTCTGCCTAAGGGCTTCTCAATCTTGTTTATCTTCTCAAAGAACCAGCTCTTATTTTCTTTGATCCTTTCTGCTGTGCTTTTAGTCTCTATTTTATTTATTTCTCCTCTAATTTTTAATGTTTCCCTCTTTCTGCTGTCTTCGGGTGTTTTTTCTTCTTATTCTACTTCTGTTAGGTGTAGTTTAAAATTACTTATTTGAGATTTTTCTTGTTTGTTGAGCTGGGCATGTATTGCTATACATTTCCCTCTTGGAACTTCTTTTCCTCCATACCATAAGAATTAGTATGTTATGTTTTCATTTTCATTTGTCTCCAGATGATTTTTGATTTCTCCTTTGATTTCTTCATTGATCCAATGGTTGTTCAGTAGTATGTTGTTTAGTCTCCACATATTTGTGGCTTTCCCAGCTTTTTTCTTTTAGTTGATTTCTAGTTTCATAGTATTGTGGTTGTAAAAGTTGCATGATGAGATTTCAATCTTCTTACATTTATTGAGTCTTGCCTTGCTCCCCAAAATATAGTGTATCTTAGAGAATGCTTCATGTGTACTTGAGAAGAATGTGTATTCTGCTGTTTTTGGAAGGAATGTCCTATCCATATCTATTAAGCCCACCTGATCTAATGTTTCATTTAATTCCACTGTTGCTTTGTTGACATTCTGTGTAGATGATCTATCAATTGGTAGAAGTGGCGTGTTGAAGTCTCTTACTATTGTTGTTTTGATGTTAATTTCTCCCTTTAGGTCTGGTAGTTGTTACTTTACAAACTTTGGTTCTCTTGTGTTAGGTGCATATACATTGGTGTGTTATGACCTCTTGGTGTAATGTCCCTTTAATCGTTACATACTGCCTCTCTTTTTCTCTCATCGTCATTTTTATCTTGAAGTCTCCTTTGTCTTATATAAGTATAGCAATGCTTCCTTTCTTTTGTTTGCCATTTTCATGGAGTAACTTGTTCCATTCGTTCACTCTGAGCGTATGTTTGTCTTTAGATCTGGGATGTGTTTCCTGGAGGGAGCATCTGGTTGGGTCTTGTTTTTTTAATCCATCCAGCTACTCTGTGTCTTTTTATTGGAGAATCCAATCCATTTTCATTTAGAGTGACTATTGATGTATGAAGGCTAAATATTGCCATTTTATTTCTTATTTTATGGTTGTTCTATATTTCCATTGTTTCTCTTTCCTTGTATTTCTGACTGCCATTTCAGTTCCTTGGTTTTATATGGTAGTTTTCTCAGCTTTCTCTTTTTTGTGAATTATGGCTCTGCTCTGAATTTTTGTTTAGTGGCTACCATGAGGTTTGTATAAAGGATCTCATAGAAGAGATAGTCCATTTTCTGATAGTCTCTTATCTGCATTAGCCTAGGCAGATTACTTCCTTTTCCTCTTCCCCCTCTGAGTTATTGTTGCCACATATTCTGTTTTGTGTTGTGAGCTTGTGACTAAATTAAAGTGTTTATAGCTATCTTTGTTGCTTCCCTACATTTTATCTTTTATGTTATAATTCTTTGCCAACCTATTCTGAAAGAGAGCTTCAATTTTCTGATTTTGTCTGTCTATTTATCTCTTTGCTCAAAGCTTTGTAGACCTTTGCCTTTTTGTTTCAGGTATGCGGGCTTCCTTGATCAATTTTTATAAGGGATGTCTACTAATGATGAACAACCTCAGCTTTTATTTATCTTGGAAAAGTTTTATTTCTCAATTGTATCTGAAAGATAGTTGCTGGACAGAATTTTCTTGGCTGAAAGTATTGTCTTTCAGTATTTTGAATATATTACTCCATTATTTCCTAGTCTGTAAGGTTTCTGCTGAGAAATCTGCTTAAGGCCTGATAGCAGTTCCTTCATAGATTGTTTTCTTCCTTACTGCCCCTAATGGTTTTTTTTTGTCATTGACTTTTGCCAGTCTTACTATTAAATGCCTTGGATAAAGCCTTTTTGCATTGATGTAATTACAAGTTCTATTGGTTTCATGTACTTCTAAGTCCACTTCCTTATCCAGGTTTGGGAAGTTCTCAGCTATTATTACTTTGAACAAGCTCTCTTCTCCTTTCTACCACACTTCCCCCTCTTGAATACCTATAATCTTTTTGTTGCCTTTCTTCATTGAGTCAGATATTTCTCAATGAATTTATTTTCTTAAGTCTTAATTCTCTTTCCTTCTACACATGAAACATTTTTTTATATTTCTATCCTCTAAATCAATAATTCTGTCCTTCATATGTCAGTTCTATTTTTAAGGATTCTTGATTATTTTTTTAACCTCATTGTGTTCTTCATATGCAGAATTTCTGTTTTTGTTAATAGTTTCGATGTCTTTTGTGAAGTACTCCTTCTTCTCATTAACTTTATTCCTTAGCTCATTTAACTGTCTTTCTGTGTTTTCTTGTAACTCACTGAGTTTCTTTATGACAACTATTTTGAATTCTCTATCATTTAGATTATAAACTTCTGTGACTTCAGGATTGGCTTCAGGAAACTTGTCATTTTCCTTCTGCTTTAAAGTATTACTTTGTTTTTTCATGGTGTTAGATAAACTGAACCTCTGCCACTGCGTTTGTGGTGGTATCACATTGTAGATTTCACCTCCCACTGCTGAGGGAAGGTGAGAGCTATGTTTCTGATTCTGCCTTTTCTGCTGGAAGTTATGTGGGTGTGGCTACTCTGCATTAGTGCAGTCTGGTGACAGCCTTTCAGCAGGTCGCTCTCATGGGGGAAGGGCCTCTGTGTCTCTGTGCTCAGCAAGTGGATTGTGCAGGTGCAGGCTTGTACTGTGCTTACGGGTGGTTTGGCAGAGCTTTGTGAATAGGGCATCTTTGTGGGGGCCAGGCCATGGCCACTTTCTTGGGAGCATACTCACTGGTAGGCCCTGCTTTAGCATAATGGGCAGTCTCCTAGGCCAGGATAGTGTTCACATTCACACCAGGTTGCCCCCACTTCCTCTTACAATCACACTGTCTGCTGTGCCCAGTGGGTGGGGCTACTTCTCAGGAGCCAAGCCACTACCTCTTGGAGGGGGTGGGGAGCATTCCCATTGGTGGGGCCTGCTTTGGCACAATGGGTGCTGCCATTGACTGGGATATCATTCACACACTGGCTGGGTGGTCTCTGCTCCTCTTAGCATCATGCCAATTGCTGTATAAGGCTCTGTGATCTGGCTCATTGCTGCCAGGGGTGGAGAGGAGTGCACACACCTATCTCCACTGCTTCCTAGGGATCTAGTCCATCCACCTTCAGATGTGTAGCTCTGTGGGTCTTTCACGCATCCTATTGAGCTGTGTGGATATCCTCTCTGGTCAATGAATGTCCATTTAGTTGTAATTCAGAGGAGGAGAGATAAAGAGAACAGTTCATTCCCTCATGTTGCTGATGTTCCTCCCCTAGAACATTCCTTCACTTATATTTTAGGTTTACAAAATGCTCATTAAAATAATTTGTCCACAGTGAAAATTAATATTCTGTAATTTTACTCTAGTCTTGTATCATTTCCAATAGGCTTTCCTATTTTTATATTCATATTCAAAACTAATGCTTGCTTCTGCTTTGCTCTCTGAGCACCAGTAACAATAGCAGATATTTTGTAAACAAGTACTCTGTGTCTTACATGAACTGATTCATGGCAGAATTTAGCTTATTTTTCTTTAAAACAATCCTATGCAATAGATACTAATGGCAATTCCATTTCACAGATGAGGAAACTAAGATATAAACTATTCTTATGAGATAGAAATTACATTTGCAGGTAGAAATAGCATGTGACTGTGATGTTATTTTTTGTCTTGAATAAGAGCTATATGAGAGCTTACTTTATCACTATTCATTACTCTGTACATTAATGTCTCCTTGGGTGTCTTATTTAATGATTAAAAGATTAAAGTAATGAATGTATTAAAATAACCAAAATTCATAACGTAGGTACTGAAAATTAATGCAAACTGTAAGTTTGCTTTGCCTCTAAAGTACAAACTGCCAAGGGATTCTCGGAGATCTACTTATGATTAGTTTATTTCTTACAATCCAATTAATGTTTGTTTTTCAAAGTTTTTTTCTTTGTGTGTTAGAAGTCTCCCTCAGTCTTTATTTAGTCAATGTTTTTACGTGTCCTTCAGATCTCAGAATTTTCTTCATGAGATCTGCTATGTTCCTTTTCTCTTTTCTTACATTCTTTTGTCCTCACTCGCCCATTCTTTCTAGCTATACTTGTTTACTTAAAAAGCTCATGTATTCTGTGGATTCTTTCCACCTTAGCAAAAAGGACTTAAGTATCTCTTCCTAGGTTCTTTAAAATTACCTTGAAAACATACATTTATATCTATGATACATTTTCAGCTACTTTTTTGTATAAACTGAGTTATGGGTCTAGGTTCATTATCTGCAAATGGACGTCTGATTGTTCCAGTAATTTTTTTTTTAAAGACACTATCTTTTCTCCATTAAATTATTTTCCCTTTTGTTAAAACTCAATCGAATATATTTTTATGGATCTCTTTATAGACTTGGTATTCTGTTCCATTGATTTTGTTTACACGTTCAGTCCACGAATACCACAAGGTCTTGATTACTTTAACTTTATGGTAAGCCTTACAATTGGGTAATATGTGTCCTCCAAAATTGTGTTTCTTTTTCAGAGTTATTTTGGCTATTATAGTTGCTTTTTCTTCTCATATGAGTTTGTGAATCATCTTGTTGGGATTTATTCAAAAAAGCTTGCTAGGTTTTTGACTGTGATTGCATTGAATCTAAACAACAAATTGGAGAAATTGACACCTTAACAATAGTGAGTCTTCTAATCAACGAGCAATGTATATCTATTTACTTAGAAATTCTTTTACTTCATTGTTGTGTAGTTTTCTGCCTACAGAACTGGCAAATATTTCATTCAATTTATATGCAAATATGTTCTAAGTGTTTTTTAAATTTATATTTCATTTTTCTATTTTAGTGTATATGAATGGAATTCATTTTGTATGTGGACAATGTATCCTATGAGCTTGCTAACTCACTTAGTTCCAAGAGATATTTGTATATTCTTTGGGATGTTAACATAGGCAGTTGTGTTGCCTGGATATAGGGATAGGTTTATTTGTTCTAATTTGTGTGCCTTTTAATTTTTTGTCTATTACACTAGCTAAGACTTCCAGAACAATACTGAGTAATAAATGGTTAAAAAGGATATGCTTGCCTCACTCTAGATCACAAAGGGAAATGTTAGTTAGTCTCTCACCATTATTATGTTAGTTGTTTCTTATTTATAAATTTTTTATTAGGCTAAGAAAGTTCATTCTGTTCCTTGATTGATAAGGGTGTTAAATATGAAGGGATGCTAATTTTTTTTTTGTGATTTTTTTCTTCATCTATTGATATAATGACATATTTTTTTCTTATTTGGTTCATTAATATGGTGAATTACATTGATTGCTTTTCAAATGAAGAAGACTTGCATTACTTGGATGAAACCTGCTTGGTTGTGACGTATTTTTGTTAATTGCTTGATCTGACTGACTAATGGTTTGTTAAAGATTTTTTTTTATTGAGTTATTGATAGGTTACAATCTTGTGAAATTTCAATTGTACATTAATGTTTGTCAGTCATGTTGTAGGAGCACCACTTCACCCTTTGTGCCCACCCCCCACCCCACCTTTCCCCTGGTATCCACTAAACTGTTCTTGGTCCATAGTTTTAAATTCCTCATATGAGTGGAGTCATCCACAGATTATCTTTCTCTTGCTGACTTATTTCACTTAACATAATTCTCTCAAGGTCCATCCATGTTATTGCAAATGGAATGATTTTGTTCTGTTTTGCAGCTGAGTAGTATTCCATTGTATATATGTACCACATCTTCTTTATCCATTCGTCTGTTGATGGGCACTTAGGTTGCTTCCACGTCTTGGCTATTGTAAACAGTGCTGAAATAAACATTGGGGTGCACAGGACTCTTGGGATTGCTGACTTCAGGCTCTTTGGATAAATACCCAGTAGTGGGATGGCTGGATCGTATGGTAGTTATATTTTTAGCTTTTTGAGGAATCTCCATACTGTTTTCCATAGTGGCTGCACCAGTTTGCATTCCCACCAGCAGTGTATGAGGGTTCCTTTTTCTCCGCAAGCTGTCCAACATTTGTTGCTATTAGTTTTAGATATTTTTGTCATTCTAACGGGTGTAAGGTGATATCTTAGTGTAGTTTTCACTTGCATTTCCCTGATGATCAGCGATGATGAGCATCTTTTCATGTGCCTATTGGCCATCAGTATATCTTCTTTGGAGAAATGTCTGTTCATGTCTCCAGCCCATTTTTTGATTGGGTTGTTTGATGTTTTGTGGTTGAGTTGCGAGAGTTCTTTATATATTAAGGATATTAAGCCTTTGTCAGATATATGACTTGCAAATATTTTTTCCCAGTTAGTGGGTTATTTTTTTGTTTCAATCCTGTTTTCATTTGCCTTGAAGAAGCTCTTTAATCTGATGAAGTCCCATTTGTTTATTCTTTCTATTGTTTCCCTTCTCTGAGAAGGCATGGTGTCTGAAAAGATCCTTTTAATACTGATGGCAAAGAGTGTACTGCCTACGTTTTCTTCCAGAAGCCTTATCGTTTCAGGTCTCACCTTTAGGTCTTTAATCCATTTTGAGTTTATTTTGGTGAATGGTGAAAAAGAATGGTCAATTTTCATTCTTTTACATGTGGCTTTCCAGTTTTCCCAGCACCATTTGTTGAAAAGCCTTTCTTTTCTCCACTGTATGCCCTCAGCTCCTTTGTCAAAGATAAGCTGTCCATAGATGTGTGGTTTTATTTCTGGGCTTTCAATTTTGTTCCATTGATCTGTGCACCTGTTTTTGTACGAGTACCATGCTGTTTTGATTACTGTAGCTTTGTAGTCAGGGATTGGGATGCCTCCCGTTTTGTTCTTTTTTCTCAGGATTGCTTTAGCAATTCGTGGTCTTTTGTTGCCCCATATGAATTTTAGGATTCTTTGTTCTAATTCTGTAAAGAGTGTCATTGGGATTCTGATTGGGATGGCGTTGAATCTGTAGATTGCTTTAGGTAGAATGCACATTTTAACTATGTTTATTCTTCCAATCCATGTACATGGAATGTCTTTCCATCTCCTTATGTCGTCAACCAATTCTCTCAGAAAGGCCATGTAATTTTCATTATATAGGTCCTTCACTTCCTTAGTTTAATTTACCCCAAGGTATTTTATTCTTTTTGTTGCGATTGTGAATGGTATTGTATTCTTGAGTTCTTTTTCTGTTGGTTCATTACTGGAGTATAGAAATGCTACTGATTTATGCAAATTGATTTTATATGCTGCAACTTTGCTGTAGTGGTTGATTACTTCTAACAGTTTTCCAATGGATTCTTTGGGGTTTTCTATATATAAGATCATGTCGTCTGCAAACAGCGAGAGTTTCACTTCTTCCCTCCCTATTTGGATTCATTTTATTCCTTTTTCTTGCCTGATTGATCTGGCCAGGACCTCCAGTACTATGTTAAATAAGAGTGGTGATAGAGGGCATCCTTGTCTTGTTCCTGTTTTCAGGGGGATGGGGTTCAGTTTTTGCCCCTTGAGTATGGTGTTGGCTATGGGTTTGTCGTATATGGCCTTTATTATGTTGCGGTTGTTTCCTTCTACGCCCATTTTGTTCAGAGTTTTTATCATAAATGGCTGTTGGATCTTGTCAAATGCCTTCTCTGCATCTATTGAGATGATCATGTGGTTTTTATTCCTCAGTTTGTTGATGTGGTGTATCATGTTGATTGATATGCGGATGTTGAACCATCCCTGTGTCCCTGGTATGAATCCCACCTGATCCTGATGTATGATTCTTTTGATGAATTGCTGAATTCTGGTTGCCAAAATTTTGTTTAGAATTTTTGCATCTATGTTCATCAGTGATATTGGCCTGTAGTTCTCTTTTTTCGTGGTATCCTTGTCAGGTTTTGGTGTCAGCATGATGTTGGCCTCATAGAATGTGTTAGGAAGTGTTCCATCTTCCCTAATTTTTTGGAATTGCTTGAAAAGGATAGGTATTAAATCCTCTCTGAAAGTTTGGTAGAATTCCCCAGGAAAGCCATCTGGTCCTAGGGTTTTATTCTTTGGGATTTTTTCATTGCTGTTTCAATCTCTTTCCTTGTGATGGGTCTGTTCAAATTGTCTGCCTCTTCTTGAGTGAGCTTTGGGAGACTGTAGGAGTCCAGGAATTTATCCATTTCCTCTAGGTTATCCATTCTGTTGGCATATAGTTTTTTGTAGTATTCTCTTATAATCCCTTGTATTTCTGCAGAGTCTGTTGTTATTTCTCCTTTTTCATTTCTAATTTTGTTTATGTGAGCTTTCTCCCTTTTTTTCTTTGTAAGTCTGGCTAGGGGTTTGTCAATTTTATTTATCTTCTCAAAAAACAAGCTTTTTGTCTCATTGATCCTTTCTACTGCCTTTTTCATTTCAATAGTATTTATTTCTGCTCTGATTTTTATTATTTCTCTCCTTCTGCTGACTTTGGGCTTCATTTGTTCTTTTTTCTCTAGTTCAGTTAGGTGTGCTTTAAGGTTGCTTATTTGGGATTTTTCTTGTTTGTTAAGATGTGCCTGTATAGCAATGAATTTTCCTCTTAATACAGCTTTTGCTGTATCCCATATGAGTTGGTATGGCATGATATCATTTTCATTTGTTTCCAGGTATTTTTTTATTTCTTTAATTTATTCAGTGAGCCATTGCTTGTTCAGTAGTGTGTTGTTTAGTCTCCACATCTTTGTGCCTTTCTCAGCTTTTTCCTTGTAATTAATTTCTAGCCTTATAGCACTATGATCTGAGAAGATGCTTGTTATTATTTCAATTTTTTTAAATTTGTAGAGGCTTGCCTTGTTTGCAAACTTATGGTCTATCCTAGAGAATGTTCCATGTGCACTTGAGAAGAATGTGTATTCAGCTCCTTCAGGGTGGAGTGATCTATATATGTCTATTAAGTCCAATTGTTTTAGTTTTTCATTCAGCTCCACTATTTCCTTGTTGATTTTCTGTCTGGATGATCTGTCCATTGATGTGAGTGGGGTGTTGAGGTCCTCTACTATTATTGTGTTGCTTTTAACATCTTTCTTTAGGTCTGTTAATAGTTGCTTTATGAATCTTGGTGCTCCTGTGTTGGGTGCATAGATATTTATAAGCGTTATTTCTTCTTGATGAAGTGTCCCTTTGATCATTATATATTGTCCCTCTGTGTCTCTCTTTACCTGTCTTATTTTGAAATCCACTTGGTCTGATATGAGAATTGCAACACCTGCCTTTTTTTCCTTGCTATTTGCTTGAAGTATTGTCCTCCACCCCTTCACCCTGAGTCTGTCTTTGTCCTTGGGGCTGACGTGTGTTTCCAGGAGGCAAAAAATTGTTGGATCTTGTACTTTAATCCATTTTGCCACTCTGTGTCTTTTTATTGGAGAGTTCAATCCGTTCACATTGAGAGTGATTATTGATGCATGTGGACTTAATGCTGTCAATCTGTCGCTCATTATCTTGTTTCCCTGTGTTTCTTTTCCTGTGTGCTTTAGACTACCCATTTAATACTGCAATTTCTTATGCTGGGTTTCTTAGATTTTTCCTTATCTATGATTTGTGACTCTGTTCTGTACTTTATTTTAGTGTCTACCTTAAAGTTTGTATTTAGAATCTCGTGTATAATATAGTCTGTTCTCTGGTGGTCTCTTACTTACTCGACCAATACTGATTTAGACCCTTTGTTCTTCCCCTCCTAAATAATTATTTTCATTTTTTATTCCAACTCGTCTTATTAATTGGTAGTTAGAGTGCTAAGATCGTCCTTGTTTTGGTAGTTTCCTTATTTTTACCCTAATGCTATAGTTGAATATTTGCTATCCTGTTCTGGTTCTATCCATCGGTCTCCCTAGTCTGTGGCTTGTGTCCCCTTTCTCCCTTTTTTCTTTTTTCAAGTATGAGAGCCTTCTTGAGGATTTCTTGTAATGGAGGGCTTTTAGTTACAAATTCCCTTAACTTTTGTTTGTCTGGAAAAGATTTAATTTCTCCCTCATATCTGCAGGAAATTCTTGCTGGATAGAGTATTCTTGGCTGAAGGTTTTTATCCTTTAAAGATTTGAATATATCACTCCATTCTCTCCTAGCTTGTAGGGTTTCTGTAGAGAAATCCGCTGATAGTCTGATAGGGGCTCCTCTATAGGTTATTCTCTTTTTTTTTTTCTTACTTCCCTGAGTATTCTTTCCTTATCATTCCTATTTGCCAACTTTACTATTATGTGCCTTGTGGTGGGTCTTTTTACATTGACAAATCTAGGAGATCTAAAACCCTCCTCTACACACATTTCTCCGTTGATCCCTAGATTTGGGAAGTTCTCTTCAAGAATTTCGTTAAGCACACTTTCTGCTCCATTTTCCTTTTCCATATTCTCGGGAATTCCTATGATCCTTATGTTCTTACTCCTCATTGAATCCATTATCTCTCGGAGATTTTCCTCATTTTTTTTAATTCTTAGTTCTCTTTCTTCCTCTGTCTGGCGCCATTCAGCCTGTCTGTCCTCGATTATGTTGATTTGCTCCTCTAGGTTGTCTACACGGGCATTCAGGGAATCCGTATTCTGTTTTATCTGGTCCATTGTGTTTTTCATCTCAAGTAATTCTGTTTGATTCTTCTTTATGATTTCAATCTCTTTTGTGAAGTAACTCCAGAACTCGGCTTGTTTCTCTATCTTTCTCTCTACCTCATTGAGTTTTTTGATTATAGCTGCTCTGAATTCATTATCACTTAGTTTACCTAATTCCAAGTCCTCAGGACTTAATTCTGTGTTTTTATTGTTTTCCTTCTGGTCTGGGGCTTTTATAAATTGCTGGATGGTAGAGGAGCAGTTTTTTCTCATGGTGGTAGAATTCGGTTGCAGTTACAGCCTGTCACCACTAGATGGGGGTCGAGAGCGGCATGTTAGCTCTCCGCCTTTGGGGCAAGATGGCTGCGCCCACTGGCTTTGCCAGGGGGAGGGGCTGTTACTCACACACGCTGGTCTTGGTTCAGATCAGTTCTGTTCTCTGGTCTCCCAAGGCCCTTGATTTATAGGGTCCCCACCAACGGAAGCTTTCCCCCCATCAGCGGGTCTCCACTGAATCAGCGGCAGGAGTCCTGGATGATCCCCTGGTCGTGCAGCCCCTCCCCCGCTCCTTCCCGACCCGCGCCGCAGCGATCGCAGACTCTAGGGGAGGGGGCGATGTTCTCTCCTACCCTTCCGGCGCCTCCGAAGGTGTAAGCAAGGTTATGATCTCTGCCTTCTTGGTATTGTAGATTTCTAATGAGCTGGCATTATGTTTATTCTCTGAAATTCAGTTCTTCCAATCTTTTGTTGTATTTTGGAGGGGAGAGAATCCCGGGTCAGCTCACCCCGCCATTTTGCTCTGCCCACTGGTTTGTTAAAGATTTTCATGTCTATATTCATGAGCAATAAAAGTCTTTCATTTTCATTTCGTTTAGTATTTTTCATAAATGACCCCACTTTTTAAAAAATGATATATTATATATAGTTTGCACTTTTAATGTAAAAGTTGGATACTGAATGCTGCTTTTATAGTAACCTGCTATCTCATGGCAAAATGGTACAGTGGAAAAAGGAGAGATGAGTAGGATAGTCAGGTAGACGTGGGTTCAAAGCCACAATTAAGCAGTATTTAATAACTCCCTACACTGAGGAGAAAAGATTGGTGGGCTAAGAGCATCTGTAAAATTCTCTCTTCTTTCACTTCAAGTTTGTGTTGATTATATTGCTACATTATTACTAGTAGTATTAGTATCACTATTGATTATATTACTATGGCCATATCACCATTTCCTTTAATTGCCATGGTTTTCCAATCTCAGTTCAATTATAAGAGTATTCACCGTAATGAGTATAGTGTGGAATGATATTGTGGAGGATTTTGTGAATAGTTTTAGTTGTTTCTTTTCATTTAAGAAAAAAACGTGAAGTCTAGACACTTTACTAGAATAAACTATGAGTTATTTATCTCCTAAATTTTCATTAAGATATAATTGTGTTCTTTTATTCCATAGACACAGGTCTTCTTATGTTTTACAAAGTTTTTTACATATTACATCTCTACTGTTCAGAGATGGCAATTATTTGTATGTTGCATTTCCCTTTCTGCCTTATTAATCACTTGCTTTATAAACCTTTTGAAGTTATAGTTTATTTGTATATTTTCTCTTTTTAAATTTTTTCAAATGACTTCCATGGTTGTTTTAAGTAGTGTCTAGGCTGTTTTTCTGTTTTGATAGATGTGATAACAATTCTCATATCATTTTCTTTCCTGGGCTCACTCAGCATTCGTCTGATAGCCTGATATAATTTTGTTATTATTTTTCAACTTTGCCATTCCACAAAATGGACATTTATATTTTTTTAAATGGAATAAAGAAGGATTCTCCTTTACTTTCTTTTGTTAATAAAATACATTTTTCCTATTATTTCTATATTACTTTTTCCCTTTTAGGTTTAATTATCTGTCATTTTCTTTCTTTTTTATTTTGTTTTTCTTATTGTTTTTAATTGAATTTAAGAAGAATAACAGGGAGCAATGCTTTTTTCCTGACATATTTAGTCAAAAGAAAATAGTGTAATCTTAATTGCTAAATATAAGCCATTGTGAATGATAGATTTTAGTGCATTATTTTCCACTAATTCAACAAATAATCTCACAACTCCAATTATTGACAACCTTATAAGATAGGTATTTTGAATTACCAATGCAATGTTATGAGAGTTGATAGAATGAGATATCAGCTCTTCTTGGGATAACGATAAGGTTCTCATAGAAGGTGGTGATGAAGATAGTTCAACTTATGTCATCAGACGCTAGAATTTCTTCTCTTTACTGTGACCCTTCCATCTCAAATGACTTCCTGGGTCCTTTTCCTGCTTCTCTGCTGCTATTCATCTCCTAAGTACTGCCTGGAATGATTTTCCTCTTGGCTTCAGTTTATGTAAATTGTACCTGTCTTTCCAAAATGATCCCTTCTCTGAAAGTCTACTCCAGTTTACAGTGATCGGTACTTCCTTTGGAGTCCGGTGATCCATTTTTTTTTTTCCATTTTGTCCTAGACATAATCAAATGCTCCTTTGAGCTGCTGTTTTATTTTTGTGTCTAGGTATTGTCTCCCCAACTATGCCATACACCTCTAATAATACTAAATAACATTCATGAGAACTAATTCTATGCTGGACACTCCAATTTTAAGTATTTGAAATGTATTACTTCCTTGACTCCTTCCAACATCTCTGTGAACTAGAAACTGTATATCTTTATTTTAGAGATTAAGTGAATGAGTCACAAAGAGATTTAAAAACTTGCTCAAAGTGACACAGTCAGTAAACTATGGAATTGTGATTTACACCCAGGCAATGTGCCACCAGAAGCCATGCAGCAAACTATTTCATCTCAGCTGCTGTTGAATGCTCAATGCCTCACTCCCCACTGATAGAAAAGAGGGTTCTATTTGGCAAAGGAGAATGTAAAGGAGGAAAAACCCCATATTGTTTTCTTAGGAATCCTCTCCGAGAAAAGATACTATTAGGAGGTAATACTTGGTCCAAAAGCCACGAAGAACACGTTAATTTTGTCTCCTCAAGGGTAAACCCTTGAGGTTTTAGTTCTTTTCAAACCTAGCTCTAAATTATTGAAAACTCTCAAGAAAATGACAGTTATTCTGTGCAGAATGTGAATCAAAGTGCACGTCAAAGAGCATCTCTTTACTCCTAAGGTCTTCCAGATTGGGGATTTGTCTTCACCAAGCTGCTGGAGAGTCCTGCCTCTCAGGTATGGTTACAACAATGAAGATAGTTGAATGTTCTAATCTTCCCTCTAGAACATGATCATTTCCTTTCAAGTAGTTGAAGCAGTTATATAAAGGATATCCTCAAAGAAGTGAGTTCATTGCATTTTGGATAATAACAAATTGTTTTAAGTATGGTGGATAATCATCAGGATGAGGTTAACTTCCAGAATATAATCTCCACACCCTAGATTCTCTAAAAAGAGCAAAGTTTCCATTTTGTTCACATCCTTATAGGACTAAGCTACAGGGTCGTGTGACTTTTCCTGAACTGAATTTCCTGTTTATTTCTTTATAATATAATGATACTGCAGAACCAATGAGGAATTCCAAGGTCAGAGAATACTAGATATGAAAAGGATGTAGTGATTATCATCTTCATTTTATACAACACTCACGATGACATATTCAAATGAATAAAAAAGAGGTACCCCTACACACTTATATCAATATATTTGTATGAGGATAAACCAGAATCATTCATGCAATGGAGAATGCTCCTAAGAAGCCTATGATTCTCTTTGTGACACATTAAAATATACTCCACATAGCATTAAGCAAATAATCATGATAAAGATTAAATGATCATACATTTAATACAGTCAATATATCATATTGTAAGTAAGTAAGCTTCACCTACTAGTTATTGTATAATCAAGAATAGTATATTACTTTCATTTTACTTAAACAGGACATTAATTGAAATGAAAATAAATATTGTTTAAAACCACATTTTTTCATATAAATTATTCTATAATGATCTCTACTAGGAATTTTAAACAGCTTGATTTTTTTTACCTTGGCTGTTGAATCAGAAAGTAATATTTTCTTGAGGGTGTTCCCAACATAAAATACTCTGCACTTGATGTTTTACGTATAGTACTATTGGAATTGCTATTGCCTGAGAAATTTCAGTATAAGTGTTTTAAAATAAGTTTATATAAAATAGGGGAAATCACATAAAATAATTCTACATTATTTTGTGCAATAGATGCTTAATTTTCCATGGCAATTTGCTGTTCAACACTTACCAGATCACTTGATCGCAACGGCAGCACCTCTCTGTTCATTCCATGGCAGCATATCCCTTTATCGATTTATGTGGTTGGGAGAAATTTCTACAACCATCCTTTGCTCAACAATCTGAAATTTTATATCCTTGGTTCTTGGTGCCTCTTCTCTCTTCACATCTGCCAAATGTTAAGTCTTTGACTGTTTCTCAGGGCAGCTCTTTATGAACATAAACAGCTATCATTTATTTCATTAATCTTTAGAATGAATAACTTCTTTTTCAATTGCAGAGATTATCCTTTCCACATTCTATGATAAGTGGGAGTAGGGAGTAGACTGATAAACACATATATGAATTGTGTCTTAATAATATTACAATGGTACTGATCTTTCAATGAGAACAAGGACTGCTCTTTCAGTCTTTCCCAGATGTCTATCATTAGTACTCAAATATCTCTTTTTTTTTTTTTTTTGGTATAGTATTGCCAGCATGGATATTCCTAAGTGGATTTTATTATCCCGTCATACAATAAGATGAAACATGGAGAGTAATTCTCATTTCAAATACAATTTTATAACTTGTGAGTGTTCTAGATATTATAGTTGGACTCCTTGTTTTATGGAAGAGTACTTAATCCAAAGAGAACAAGGGCGAATTGCCTAAGTTTATACAGGATCTGTACAGCTATTCCACAGAGTGGGTATTTTTATTTTTAAAAATGTAAAGAGGATTTTCTCTGTTAATAGCTTACTTTTCTTCTATTATTTTCCATATGACTTTTTCCTTTTTAGGTTTAATGGATGTCGTTTTCTTTTTTTAATTTGTTTTTGCTGTTTTTCTTATTGCGTTAATAGGTTTTAGGAAGAATAACAGGTAGAAGCACTTTTTCTCTGACATCATTAATCAAAAATATATAATATAATTTTCATTACTAAATATAAACAATTATTAATTATAGATTTTAATGGTTTGTTTTCCACTAATTCAACAAAAAAATCGCACAACGCAAATTATTAACAACGTTCTGAGATAGATACTTTGAAATGCTAATGAGCTACCAAAGCAATGTTATGGGGGTTCATAGAATGAGATATCAGCTCTTCTTGGGATAAACAATAAGGTTCTCATAGAAGGTGGTTATTGAGATAGTTCAACCTGTCACTAGACTCTATGCTATCCCCACCCCTTTCTCCACCTCAAACAACTTCCCCATTTCAGTTCCTGCTTCCCTGCTTCTCTTAGCACTTAGCGCTTCTCCTTATCACTGCCTAGAAAGCCTTTCCTCTCAACTTCACTTTATCTAAATTTTACTTTTCTTTCGAGTCCAGTTCATTCCCTGAAAGTTTTCTCATCTACCCCAGCTTACAGTGATCTGTCCTTCCTTTGGAGTGCAGTGGCCACTTTTTCATTTTTGCCTAGAGATAAGCACATACTCCTTCCAGCTGCTGTTTTATTTTTGTGTCTAGGTATTGTCTCCCCAACTATGCTATAGACTTCTGATAATACTAAATGACATTCATGAGCACTGATTCTATGCTGTACACTCTTAGAAGTGCTTTAAATGTATTACTTCATTGACTCCTTCCAACATCTCTGTGAACTAGAAATCATTTATCTTTATTTTAGAGATGAAGAAAAGGAGGCACAGAGAGATTTAAAAACTTGGTAAAAATGACACAGCAAGAAACCTATGGAATTTGGATTTACACCCAATCAATGTGGCTCCAGAATCCAGGCAGCAAATTACCACATCCCAGCTGGCGCTGGTTGCTCAAGCCTCACTCCCTACTGATAGAAAAAATGGCTGTCTTTTGGCAAAAGAAGATCCAAAGGTGGGGGGGGGGGAGCCACATTATTTCCCTAGGAATCTTCTCTTTGAGAAAGCACACAATTGGGAAATAATATTTTGTCCAATTGCCACCAAAATCATGCTAATTTTGTCCCTTCTGGTATAAACTCTTGAGATTTTAGTTCTTTAGAGACCTGGCTCTAAATTATTGAAAACTCTCAATAAAATGTCCCTTATTCTGTGCAGTAGATGAATCAATGTGCTGGTCAAAGAGCATCTCTGTACACCCAAGGTCTTCGAGATAGGAGATTTGTCCTTTTCATCAAGAATGTAGAAAGTCATGCCCCTTGGAAAGGTTACCACCATGAAGGGAGTTGAATGTTCTAAGCCTCCCTCTAGAAATTGCCCATTTCCTTTGAAGCAGTTAAAGGAGCTACATAAAGAATATCCTTAAAGAAGTGAGTACTTTGCATTTTGGATAATATGAAGCTTTTGAAGTATGGTGGAGAAACATCAGCATGTGTTTCAACTTTAGGAATATAACCTCCCCTCCCCAGGTTCTCTAAAGAGAACAGACTTTGGCATTTTGTCCACATCCTTATGAGACTAAACAACTGGTTCATGTGACTTTTTCTGAATTGAAGTTCCTGTTTAATTCTTTATAATATAGAGATACTGCAGTGTCCATGAGCAACTCTAAGGTCACAGAGTGTTACATATGAAAGAGGTATAGAGATGAGCCTCATTGTTTTATAGAAGACTCAAAACGACTTATATTCAAATATGAAAAGAAAGAAAGAAGGAAGGAAGGAAGGAAGGAAGGAAGGAAGGAAAAAGGAAGGAAAGAAGACAGGCAGGCAAGCAGGCTGAATGGCTGCACCAAAACTGGTAGCAAACTTTATAACCCCCTACATCCACACACCTATATTGACATATTTGGATGGGCATAAATAAAAAGATTCATGCAATGGATAAGGCTCCTAATAAGCCTAGAATTTTTCATGACTGCTGAAAAATAACTACACATAGCATTAAGCAAATAATCATAATAATGATAAAATATCATGAATTTAATATGCAATCACTATTTTTTATTATATATCAAATGCCACATATACTTATTGTATAATTCAAGAGTAGTGCATTGCTTTTATTTTATTTAGAGAGGACTAAATTAAAATGTTAACAAATATTATTTAAAGCTAGATTCTTTTTCCTCTAAATTCTCCTATATAATGATCTTTTTCTAGGAATTTTAAACAGCTTGATTATTTCTTTGTTGACTAATGAGTCAGCAAGAAATATTATCTTGAGGGTGTTCTCAGCATAAGGTAATATACATTTGATATTTTACATATATTATTTCTATAATTGATATTGCCTGACAGATTTTAGGATAAGCCCCTTAAAATAAGTTCACACAAAATAGCAGAAATCACATAAAATAATTCTACATTATTTTGGTGCAACAGATGCTTAAATTTCTAATTTCCGTGGCAATTTGCTGTCCAACACTTGCCGGATTACTGATCTCAAAGGCAGGGCCTCTCCATTCCTTCTGGGGCCATATTTCTCTATTGAAATTATAAGGTTGGGCGTAATTTCTACCCCCACTTTTTGCCCTCAATTGTCATTTTGTATTCTTGGTTCTTGGTGCCCTTATGTCTGCACATCTGTCATAGGTTAAATCTTTGACTATTTTTGAACAGCTATAACTTGTTTCTACTAATCTTCAGAATGATTAACATGTTTGTCAATTGTGAACATTATCCTTACCACATTCCATTGTCAGTGGGAGTAGGAAACAGACTGACAAACACATTTATAAATTATGTCTTAATAGTAGAATGGTACTGGTCATTCAATAAGAATAGGGACTCATCTCAGTCTTTCCTCAATGTCTAATATTGAGATCTGAATATCTCATTGGTTTATATGGTATTCCCAGTAAGGGCATTCCTAAGTGGTATTTTCTTATCCCATCATACAGTAAGATGACACATGGAGAGTAATTCTCATATTTCACATTTCAAATATCATTTTATATCTTGTAGGAGTTATAGCTAGTATATTTGGGCTCTTCTATTTATAGGGAAGAGAACCACATCCAAAGAGATCAAGCGTGAATTGCCTAAGTTTACACAAGATCTTTGTAGAACTTCCAGGCCTAATATTTAAGAATATCATCCTCCAGTTCAACAATATTTCTGTAATTGTTATAGACCTGTTTAAAATATATGTTATTAGCCTAAAATATCATTTGTAACTGCTAATTATTGAATTTTTATGATAAAAATTACTTTCCTTTCTTGTAACAGATTACTACAGACAATGGAAGATAAGAATCAGACAGCAGTGACTGAATTTCTTTTCTTGGGACTCACAGATCATCTCCCTCAGCAGATTGTTCTCTTTGTCACGATTCTCAGTGTCTATCTTGTCACACTGGGGGGTAATTTGGGGATGATGGCTCTCATATGGTTTGATCCCAAACTCCATTCTCCTATGTACTTTTTCCTTAGCCACCTCTCCTTTGTAGATATGTGCTCCTCCTCTTCCATTGCCCCCAAGATGCTGTGTGATAACTTTGCGGGGAAAAAAAGCATCTCTTTCATGGCTTGTGCTGCACAGATGTGGTTCTTTGCTCTCTTTATTGCAACGGAATGTTCCCTCCTGGCTTCCATGGCATATGATCGGTATCTGGCCATCTGTAAGCCTTTGTTGTATACACTCATTATGTCCCATAGGGTCTGTGTGCAGCTGGTGGTAGGACCTTATGCCACAGGTCTTATAAGCACGACTCATACAATTTTCACTTTTTGTTTACCCTTCTGTGGTCCAAATATTATCAATCACTTTTTCTGTGACATTTCACCACTTCTTTCCCTCGCATGTGCAGACACCCGGATCAATAAGTTACTGCTTTTCATCTTGGCTGGAGCTATAGGAGTACTCAGTGGCCTGATCATCATCATCTCCTACATTTGCATCCTAGCGGCCATCTTGAAGATCCGGACAGCTGATGGGAGGCGGAAAGCTTTCTCCACTTGTTCTTCTCACCTGGCAGTTGTTTCCATCCTATATGGGACTCTTTTCTTTATCTATGTTCGGCCTGGCTCAGATTCCTCCCTAGATATCAATAAAGTGATATCTCTATTTTATACTGTGGTAATTCCAATGTTGAACCCCCTCATCTACAGCTTGAGAAACAAGGAAGTAAAAGATGCATTCAGGAGGAAGTTTGAAAGGAAAAATTCTCTAATAGGTAAGTAACATAGAACTCTCTGTTGCACAATAGATGTTGTTGCAGAATATATAGCAAAAAGAACACTATGCTGGAAATCAGAAGTTGTATGTGAATCCTGGCTGTGCTAATTCGCAGCTTTTTAAAAATATAATAGTTGTCAAATATTTTTCTGCCTTAGTCTTGTTCTCTGTGATGTGATTGTATTTCAAAATAATATTGAGATCTATTGAGAATACAAATGTGAAAATATAATAGTAGAAAACTTGGATGATATACGTACAACCATTGGTGTGTGAATACTATTTAATCCAAACATGAAAACTAAAAGTTGTAATAGAAATATCAAAGCACCATAAAAATATTACAAAGCATTAATAAAAAGAGAGGAAATATTTGTGCACATGTGCCCAAGAATGCAATAATATTTCTAATATTCAAAGAACAGTTCAAAATTCACAGTCAAAAAGAAAAACAGTAAGGTCTGGCCCCATGGCCTAGTGGTTAAGTTTGGCACACTCTGCTTCAGCAGCCTGGGTTCATGGGTTCAGATCCTGGTCATGGACATACATCACTCATCACAAATGCAGTTGTGACAAGCCACATACAGAATAGAAGAAAACTGGCACAGATCTTAGCTCAAGGTAAATCTTCCTCAAGCAAAAAGAAGACGATTGGCAACAGATGTTAGCTCAGTGAAAGGCTTTCTCAGCAAAAAAAAAAAAAAAAGAAAGGAAAAAGAAAAACAGTATATAAATGGACAAATGAACATCATATTCAGT
Source organism: Equus przewalskii (assembly GCF_037783145.1). NCBI lineage: Eukaryota > Metazoa > Chordata > Mammalia > Perissodactyla > Equidae > Equus > Equus przewalskii. The sequence continues at coordinate 13,048,970 of NC_091841.1, read as the reverse complement.
GATATGGGAATGCAAATTGCCAGAACGTATGGATAAAATGTTCAACATCATTATTGGTCAAGTAAATAAAATGAAATTAAAATGCCAGTGCAATGTCTTTCAATGTAGATGAACCATTGATAATTTTCGATGATGGTGAGGTTCTTATTTGTCTATGTACACTCATTATTCCTTGCTGATAAATTGAGTTGCTCCATTTCCATAAAATAATTTTGTAGTTTTTACTAAAGTGACAAATTTATATGGCAGTTGACCTACAAACGTCTGTTAGAAATCTAGACTACAGAAATATACACCTAGCCTATTATAGGAGGTCAGGATGCATAATCACATGACATCCCTTGTTCAAGCGTTTCTTCATTATCAAGGCCCAGAAACAGACCCAGAGCTGTTTCTCAAAAGCCATAGGATTCTTTGCTGAAAATGGCAAGGATTTGCACCTGAACCCCAGGACCTATGTTATTCTCTCACTAAGGCTTGTAAGAAGCTCCACACTGTTTCCTTTCCCACTACTACAACTTTCATCATAGAATCTGTTATATCATGTGGCCAAGTGGCAGGACAGTTTATAATGCAACTGGGATCTTCTGAATAGCCCTTTCCTGTTCTGCATCTCACTTAAAGCTGGCAGCCTTCTGTGCCATTTTGGTATTTGGGTTGAAAACATATTCATAGCTGTGGAATATGTTGCCTCCAAAACCCAAAGAAGCCTACCAGGGCACTGTTACTGTGCTTCTTTCTTCATGAATTTTACTTTTGATGGGGTGTTCCAGCATGCTTCTAACCACTGTATCTGTAAAAACTTTCCCAAAGTGTCAAATTCCAGAATCTTAATATGGTTTATCTTACACCTGCTGGAGCACATGTGTTTTACCAAGGACTTCCAAAGTTCTACCAACTGCTTGTGTCACCTCTTGTATAAATATAATGTTATTATTGTAGGGGGTCAGTATAATGTTTTGAGGAATGCTTAGGCGGCTAGGTATCTTCAGTCTGTATAATGAAGGAAGGCAGGAATGTTAACATTGCATTGAGGCAAAATTGTAAATTGATATTGTTGTTCATCTCACATAAATGTTAATTGTATTCCCCAAATAACTGATTTATACAATGTACTAGAGACACGTTATAAATGATCCCATGTATAGGAAAGCACTGTTATTGGGGCTAACACTTATGGTGATTGAACTTGTTGTGGTCTATAGCCATTTTCTGGGATCGACCTGGTTTCCGGAGGGCCAGACTGCTGAATTAAATAGAGAGACAATGTGACTACCTTCGCTGCATCCTTTATACATTTGGTGGTGGAACTAACTTCTGGATTGAAGTATTCTGGAATCTTATAATCCCCATTGACTCTAGGGAGCCTAGATTCATAACAACAGCATCTCATACTTCTGAGCTTCTTATCAAACTGGAATCCCTCTCTCTAGGGCTTTTGTTGATTGCTTTAGTGGAAAGAGTGTCCTTTGTGTCTTCTCAGGGAACACAGTCACTTGAAACTTTCTCTGGTCTTATACCCTAAATCTTTCTCAAGCATCCCTACATCTCTGAGCCTTTGGCCCCCATCTTCAACACTCTGCTTTGGCAGTAATGGCATTTCCACATTTCTTACTGTAGGCTATCAGTTTTTCCAGTTTTCAAGCAGGCGTCCCAATAGTGCATTAGGATCAGCTCCTGATGTCTTGCTTACAAGCTAATTTCTGAGCACTGGACTTATTCCATGTCAGTAAATTCTTCCTTATCCAGCTTTATATTCCTCCCACCCTAAGCTCATTACCCTCAAGATGTGTAACCCCACATGTTTTCCTAGTTCTGGCTTGTATTTATTAGCCAGGTCCTATAAATCTTCTGGTGAATAATCCTTTTCCTTCCAAAGCAGGAGTAATTTTCCTTTGTCATCAAACCATACCATTCTGAATCTTTGCCCTGAGTACTAAGCCTAAAAGCTGTGAGGGAAGTGGGACTAGATCTTGAGAAAAGCACTTCTTTTCTTGTGACACACTTGAGGCCTTTTTATGTTCTTGGGGCAAAGGAAGACTGCTGTCTTCCAGCATGTGGGAGAGGGTCAATCCTGCAGTTGCAGAGACTTTAGGGTAACTGGAATATCTCAAACACACCCACATAAATGTTTTAATCCCAATTCTCGCTGCCCAACTCCTTTCCTATTAGAGAACTGACTTTTGCACAGGAGACTTGAAGTGGCTGTGACTTCAGCTTCTTTATTATTCTCTTTCTGACTGTAATGTTCTTGAGTTCAGTTTTTATGCTGTCTAGACTCTAATTAGAGGAGATGAGCATCTTTTTAGATGCTGGCATTCTGACTTTGACATCATATTCTGAATTGGAAATTGTCTGACCTGAGTCTGTTATTTTCATCCTTCAGCATGTTAGTGGCATTCAGCAACAACCAACTTTGTAGTAGAATAGTTTCCATTGCTTCCCATATCCCTTACATGCTAAAGATAATTGCATAAATCAATGTGCATTTTGTACCCCATCCAAGTCCACCGTAGGTTGGTCTTAGTCATTGCAATGCCACGGCATACTAGTGGTTAATGACCACCCCATTCCACCAGCAATGAGCTCTTCTTGCCATCTGTCCAGTAGTAATCTGATTCCAGAATCTCATCCCAAGAATCTGCTTCCAAAGGACTACTTCCGGTACCAGCTGTTTTAGCTTGATTTTTCCCAGAAGCAAATCCTGAGATAAGTATTCAAGTGCAAGCAGCTTATTTGGGAGGCAAAGGAAGTACTAGTATAGGAGTTAGGAAGTGAGAGAGTGAGTGGGAACAAACGCTCTCTAGTATGAGTTTCTTATTTTTATTTTTGGATTAGTAGTGTAAATACATGTATTTATTCTGATAATTTGAAAACTTTCTAATGTGTTTTTCTCTTTTCTAGTGGTTGCCTTTAGGATTATAAGGAGAAAATTTCTATGTCTTGAATTATCACTTTTATGTGATCATGAGCAGATTGCTTCAGTGGGCAATTGAGTGCTAATCCTGCTAGAAACCTCTGGATGCCAGTGTGAAAAACTCATGCATCGGAGTAATCCCACCTGAAGGCCAGGGGAGCTGGAGAATGTGTCCACAAGCCAGTATTTATTGGAGAGCTGCACCTGAGAAGTGCTAATTTTCTGTCACTTTTGACTTGCCTGAGCAGACAATAAAGAAGAAGGAAGAGAAATCTTCTTGTAAGGAAATTTAGGTGCTGGTGGTTGAAGTCTGGGCTGCAATGCACAGAAATGATAAGGGTGAGGCTGGGAGTCTGCTATATTAACGATGTAACACATGGAAACAGTGTGTACTTGAAACATCCCCTAGTGCCTGCTGTCTAGTCAAAAGCTGATTTTAAAACCTCCTTCTTTCTAGGTAGTAATTGGAAGGAAAATTGCATGAATCACTGGTCTTGCCCGATGAATAAGTGACCATGTCTCTTTTTGAATGACTGCGTCTAATTTCAGGAGAATTTAGAAACCTGATTCAAATGAACTATTGCAAATTTTGAGATCAGATATTATAAATCCATATATCACCTCCACATCTTTCTGCCTTTGCTTGAAGCTCTTTTTCTCAATGAGATTTAATCTAACATTTAACACTGAAATTTTTACCATCACTACCACACCAAGAAATGTATATTCTCTTTACTCTGCTTTACCTTTTCTACTATCCATAATATTTCTCACCTTCCAATCTATAAGACACTTAAATTGATTTTCAAATGTATTATTTTCTTCCTTCATTAAAATGTAAGCTCTATGTGAGCATGTTATTTGATTAAATTGATGAATCTCAATCACTATTTAGACATAGTATTTGCTAGTAAATACTTAATGGTCAAATGGTATGGGTTTTAAGTGTAAGAAAAATGTTCTAACTCATGTGATGAATGACAATCTCACAACCACTTGGTTGTAAAACATTCTCATGCTATTTTTAGGTGGCTAGGATACATTGTATTAGATACATACTTGATGTATCAGAGTGTAATATAAATGAGTTTTTCAATGTCTCTCCAGATAATGGGAGGATCTTAGAATACTTTAATTCCATTCCATCACTTTTGATTTATATATTACAGTTATAATTTATTTCAGTTTTCTATAGAAGACATTACTATTTTTATTATTTAATATCTATTTAAAGTTATTTACATATGTATCTCTCCATTAAAATACATACCTTTCTGTATGCCTAAGATTCCATAAGAAGTAATTTTCCTTCTGAATAAAGAACCCTCATTAGTATTATCTTTAGTTTAGGCCTACATATACAAAATTCTCTTCTGTTTCTTTGAAGATGGTCTTGTTTCACCTTCTTGGACAGTGTTACCTGGAGAAGAATTCTCACTTGGACGTTACTTTTTTCCCAGCACTTTAAAGTTGTTTTTTTCTTCTGATTTATTTTTGTTCAGAATTCAATTTTATTGTTGCTCCTTCAAGCTTAATCTTTTTTTTTCTTTTTACTGGATACATTTTAGATTTTCTTTTTTTCTTTGGTTCTTGGAAGTTTAATATGATATGGTTATGTGTGTTTTTCTTTTATTGTATTTATCATGCTTGGGCTTGATTGTGCTTTCTGACTCTACAACATGACGTCTTTCATCTTTTTTGAAAAATTCTTGGCCTACTGCCATTTTTTCTTCTTTTCTAGCACTTTCCTCACCCATTTTAGGCCTTTTTACTGTATTACATATTTCTCTTTTGTATTTCACAGGGTTTTTTCTTCCCATGCTTCATTCTGCTTGTTTTCTTCTGATCTCTCATTTTAGTTTAGAGATTCTTTTACCATCTTTGTTTAATCTGTTCTTACATTCATCTATTTAGGTTTTAATTTGTTTTCAAATTTCTATTTTGCATGTTTTAATAGTTTTCCCTTTGCTAGACTTCTCAATCTTTTGTTTCTTTGTTCATATTGGTGTTAGTTATTTTAAATTGGTGTCTGAAAACCCCTTCATGTGGATCTCGTCTGGTCAGTTTCTATTGTCTATTTTGTCTCTTGGTTTCTAACCATGTGGTATAATCTTAGATGCCTGGTAATTTATCATTCCATCCAAGGCAATGAAAAATTAAAGTGATAATTTGAGGTCTAGTGTAATATCTTATTCTAGAAAGGATTTGTGTTTGCTCCTGCCAGGTTAATAGAGCAAGTAACAATTTAGATAACAGTAAGTCAATCAAGGACTGAGATGAGATGAAGCTGGGCTATTGTCAGAAGGAGCCCAAGTAGTTTTGGTTCACTCTACTTTTTGTGTGTTGCATAGAGATTGCCAGCCAAGAACCTCTTCCTGGAGGCCCCTGAACTGCCTTTTTGTCCCAGAGATTCTCAGCTTTGATCACTTTTTCTAGAATTGGCTGACACCTTGGGAAGAATAGCTCCAAGTGCTGGGCTCATCACTCTGAGTCTTCTTTTCCTGAATTATCCTGGTATTTCTTTCCATTAGTATTAGTTTTTTATGCTATCAAACAGATAAGAAATTGTGTTCAACTTTTTCTATTATTCTTGTTGAAGGAGAGCATCCAAATTAACTAGATTGCTATTATTAGAAGCAGAACTGCATTGTATTTCTTTTTGACACCATGCCGTTAATTTTTGAAATCTTCCTTTCTCTCTGGCACAATAAATAGTGTCAAGGCTCAACTAATTTTATGAACTAGATTGTGATTCAACTTTTTTGCTAAGGAGCCCACATTCATTTTAGAGAACTGTGTTTTAGAGAAGAGATCAAGATTTGGATATTCTGGTGCTGAACGCTATTAAAGTGTCATTGCTTCTAATTGGAATGTCATTATGTTTGCCCCCTCTTGGTGAGGAGAGATAGAAAATATGTTTTTAGAAAAATACATTTAAATTTATATTTGTAATTCAAATTTAACATTACAGTTTATTTTCTTAACTTCTTTTATTTATATTTTTACTTTTTGCTCTTATAATGAAAATTGTGGTAACTAATAACTTTAAAATTTATTTAATTCTTTATTCTACAGTATACATAAAATGATTTTAAAATTATAAAGGCAAAATTACTACTAACAATACAATTATTGAGTGAAGTTTAGGATTTTTTTATAGTGTTGTGGATCTTAGAACATGTTTAATCAAGGACGTATGTCAGACTAAGGTGTTCAAATTATTTGATGTAATTCTTTTTCCCTATGATTATCAAATTTTGGATTTTCTTTTTGATTTAATTTGTATATATTATTGGTTTATATATTTTGATGTTCAGCAATTACGTGCATTAGCCTTTGTAATAGTTATTTGTCTTGATTAATTGACCCTTTAATCATTATGAAATGACTTTATTTATCCTGGGTAATATTATTTTTCTAAAATGTAGTTTGTTGGATATTAATATATTCACTTTAGCTGTCCTTTGATTAGTGTTTGCATGTTTTTTTTATCTTTTTACTTTTAACCTATTTATATCTGTATTTGAATTATATTTCTGATAGGTAGAATAAAGTTGGGATATATGTTTTTACCTTGTCTGATAATTCCTGCCTTTTAACTAGATGTTTAGACAATTTACCTTTAGTGTGTTTATTTATACTGTTATGTTGTCTATTATAGATATATGTTTTCTATTGGTACCATCTTTGATTTCCTTTTTCCTATTATTCTGCCTTATTTTGGATTGAGTATTTTGAAATGATTTTATTATATCTTTTTTGGATTATTAACCATATTTCTTCTTTTTGTTATTTTAATGGTGACGTATTTTATAGTATACATCTTTAACTTTGTACTTCATGTGTAGCGTAAACACCTTAGAATAACATACTTCTATCTCTCCCTTCTTAGCCTTTGTGTGATGCTTAGATTTTTCTTTGAATATTATAAAGCTGACATTACATTATTATTAATTTTGTTTATAAAGTTGCTTACCTTTGAAAGATATTAAATTATTAAGAAAAAGTATATATTTTTCTATGTGTTTACCATTTCTAGGGTTCTTTGTTCCTCTCTGTAAATCCAGTTTTCCAACCAGTGTGATGTTCCCTCTCTTGAAGGACTTCAGAAGTGTCTTTTTCGTCTGTGACCACTTTTAAGATTTTCTCGTTATTACAAATTTTGAACAATTTGAATATTATGGAGTTTGGCATCGTTTTTTTTCATGTTTCTTGTGGTTAAGGTGTTTTTCAGATTATTCAATCTGTAAGTGTATAGTTTTCATAAAATTTGGAAATATTTTGTCCGTATTTTTCTTTGAATGTATTTTCTCCTCTCCTCCCAACTTCCTCCCGTAGGAACCTTCAATTACACATATATTTGGTGAAATGAAGTTATCCCACATTTTGCAGATGCTGTTACTTTTAAAATTATTTCTTTTTCTCTGTGTTTCATTTATTATAATATCTATTGCTTTATTTTAAAATTTACTAATATTTTCTTCTATAATAGCTAATGTTCCATTAATCCCATTTAATTTATATTTATTTATGTATTTATTTGCCAAAGAATATTCACCCTGAGTTAACATCAGTTACCAATCTTCCCCTATTTTTTTGTATGAGTTGCTCCCACAGCAGGGCCACTGATAGGTCTGTGCCCAGGGACCAAACCTGGTCTGCCAAAGTGGAGCATGCCAAACTTAACCAATATGCCACCGGGGATGGACCAATTTTCACTTTTATTTAAATACATTGTTCTTAGAATAGCTTTAGATTAACAGAAGATTTAAGAAGTTAGTACAGAGAGTTCTCATCCAGTTTACCCTATATTTTACATCCATTTGGTAGATCATTATAATTAATGAACTACTATTGATATATTATTATTATTATGTCCACAGTTTATTCATATTTCCTTAGTTTTTACCTAACATCCCTTTTCTGTCTAGGACAACACATTGCACTTAATTTTGATGTCTCCTTAGGCTCATGTTGACTGCATTACGTGTACTTTTTTAATCTCAAACATTGTAATTTTCATCTCTAGAAGTTTTATTTTGGACTAAATATCTTCCATTTCTCTTCTTAATGTTTTAAGCATGTGGAAAGCAGTTTTATAGTTATTTTAATGTACTTGACTACCTATGCTAGCATCTGTGCCAATTCTGGGTCATATTGAATTGATTGGTTTTTCTCTGGTTTATGAGCCATATTTTCTTTCTTCTTTGCATTTTCTGTAATTTTTATTGCATACCAAATATTGTGAATTTTATTTTTTTGGTGCTGAATCTTTAAGTATTCCTATAAATCTTCTTGAGCTTTATTCTGGGACAAAGCTACATTATTTAAAGTCATTTTTTTCCTTTATGATTTGCTTTTAAGATTTGGTAGGTTGGACCAGAGGACCACTTGGTCTCGGGCTAATTATTCTTCACTAATAAGTCAAGATCTTCTGAGTTTCCTACTTGTTGCTCTGTGACTATATCATCTGGTAGGTGGGGATTTGCATTATTCCCAGGCCTGCCTGAGGGCCAAATACTGTTAGCTCAAATGCATTCAAGTGTATATTTTCCTAGTTTATGGGAGTTTCCTAAAGTGCATGCTCTGATAAGTACTCTGCTGAGTACTCAAGGAGGAGTATCTACAGATATCCAGATTCTCTCTCCCTATGCAACTTTCTCCTCTACAGTACTCTGTTATGTGAACTATAATTGCCTTGGTCTCCTCACACTCACAATTCCATGTTCTCAACTCAGGGAGATTGCTGAACTCTGCCTGGGTTCTCATTCTCTGTGCTCCAGCCTGGAAACTCTTTCATGGCAGCAAGCTAGAGTAGTCTTAGGACTCACCTCAATACTTTTGTATCACTCATGGATCATTCTCCTTTGATGTTGTGTGGCTTGAAAACTGCTGTTTCATGTGCTTTTTCACTTCTTTGTCTTTTTTAGAAGAGTTGTTTCAGGCTGGGAAGTAAATATAGTCTCCATTACTGTAACCTGGTTGAAGAAGAAGTCAACAGTTTGATTTTTACATGTTTTATTTTAATTCACCATTGGAAGTCAAAGGAGATGCTGGTTAAGCAGTTGAATATTTCATTCTGGGATTTAAGAAAGAGTGGAGAAATAGAGATAAAATTTTGGAGTATTAGCATAGAGATGACATTTTAAGTCATAGGAGTAAATGATATTTTCTAGGAAATGAAGAAAGACAAAGAAAGGAAGAGGTCCAAGGAGTGATCACAGGCATTCTGTGACATTTAGAAATTGGGAATGAGAGGAAAAATCCAGTAAATTAAACTGAGAAAGATGAGAATCAGGAGAGTGTTGTATTAAGAAGTCAGCTAGAGAAATTATTACAAGAAAGAGGAAGTAATCAACAATGTCCATTATTGCATTATGTTAGATAAATAGTGATAATTTACCATTGCATTTGGCAATGTGATCATCATTGGAGACCCTGACAAGAGCAGTTTGTGGAGTGATGGGGGTGAAAGGCTGCCTAGAGTGAGTTCAAGAGTGAAAGTCAGGAGAGGAAGTGGAGACAGAACTAAAATATTATAAAGTAGAAGATAATGATTGGGTAGTTCCTGCAACATGCATGAGGACCAGATAGTAGTTTTCTTTAAATATTAGACATTATAAAATAATTATATCTGATCAGGATGCTTTGATAAAGAGAGAAAATTAAAGACATAGAGTGTGGCCAAATGAAAGTTAGAAATTCTTGAGTAAGCATGAGGTCGTGGAGTCAGATGAAGGATTGGATAGACTGGCTTTAAACAGAATTACATAGAATGCCTTGAGTATACCTGAAGTTCGGACACATGTATGTATCAGGTGAAGATAACTTTGTGAGGGAAATGTGTGAAAACCTGTCTTTCAAATAAATAGAGCCAACATTTTCTTGCCCAGGTTTTTATAATCTCATTAGTCCTGGGTATAATACCCATTTATTTTCCCTTTGAAAACTTTACTATCATCTGATTTTTAACACTCATTTCTTTCCGGAAAGTTTTTATTCAACTGTGTTAATCTGCTAGTGCTGCCATAACAAAATGCCATAGACTAGGTGGCATAAACAACAGAAATGAATTTTTTACAACTCTGGACTTCCATCCTTATCACCTCATTTAGCCTAATGACATAGTTTAAGGCCCTGTCTCCAAATATAGTCACGTTAAGTGTTAGGGCTTCTCCATATGAATTTTGGGGGAACATAATTAAGTCCATAACACCAATTATAGAGGATATTTTTTAAACTTCAAACATCTAACACGTAAAAGTTTTCCCCTCTCATTAAACAACCTATGGCCCAAAACTAATCATTCCAAACCAAAATGAACTCCTCCTCTTAAAATCTCATAAAAATTATTATGCGAAACAGAATTGTGGCTGTCGTCAAATTTCTCAGGTGTTTTAATTTCTAATTGCATATAGATTAGAACTTAGATGGAATTTAGTTTGTAAAGCTGTTCTTGGGCATAATCTAACACAAATTATTTAAAAGTTAAACATGTAGTATACTTTGCTGATAACTAGAAATATTGGTATGGAGTTTTTTAACTTGAGTATATTGGTTGTAGAAAGGTGTACCTGCAAGTGGTCTCTGAGACCTTTCCCTAGTTAAGGGCTTTCCCTAGTCATTCCAAATAAACTTAAAACAAGATATTTCTAAGTAAGTGTGCAGTTAGGTTTTTATTACATATTTGATTTTTCCATGTTTATGTCCAGCCTCCCAAAACAACCTGTACCAACTTTCAGGGATAGTCTTCAAATTGTGAATTTCTGTCTCTTAGTATATAGTTCTTGTTTAATAGAACTCTTCTCTATTATTCAAAGGTCATTCCAAGATGAGAGTATTTTTTCTTCTAAAGCCTTCCTTTGAGAAAAATAAAATCCCAATGTGAGGTAATATTTGCTTAAACTCCATAACATATATTTTACTTTAATTTCTTCTCCATGGATTCATACTCTTAAGGTTCAAGGTACTTCAGGGACCAGATTCTAATAGACTCAAAACTTTCAAGAAAAATAAGTACTTCATCCTGTGCCATATGAGAGTCAGAAAAGGGTAAGGAATTATTTCATGTGTAGTAGGATACCCCAGGTTAATCAGGACAAACTAACTCATTTTCTCCAGAAGATAATAAGAATTCATGATACTTCAAGAAGAACACATTAGAGTCTCTTAATTATTTTTGTCTGACGCCAGAAGTCTACACATTTTGGTAAAATTTTGAAGTAATTAAAAGATATGAATAACAGATTTTACCAAAGAGGTGAGTTTGTTGAATTTTGGATAAGACACATTTACAAAATTATATTATCATGATTATATGGCCGAAATTAGTTTTTCAAACTTTCCAAACAGTATAGCTTGGGTCAAATATTCTTGTGCATGCTTCATACTACACAGAAAACTTGCATGATTCTTAAATCTAAATAACAAGTTAATTTGGTCTTTTCAAGTTACCAAAATATTCATTCAATCTCTCCATTTTAATGAGAATCCAGTGATATAACATGGCCAGTAATCCACTACTGGTGTTTCTTTTATATATACTCCTTCAAAATGAATTCTATTTAAGTAATATTTTATTATTTTTCCTACCATTATATGAGCCCACTCACTGACAAATAAAAATACTATCTGTAATGGATCGTGCTTCTACTGGAAGCTTAGATTTGTGTAAGCAATATAATTAGGTGACATTCATCCCATTGATGAATCTCTAGGGAGCTTCCATAAGTAATTTATTGCAGAGGTAAAATATGCAGCTACCACTACTTTAGCCAACTACTGTTGTGCTATAAGGGCAATTAAATTTCATATTTAAAATTATTAGACATCATAGGACAAAGATATTTTATATTGTCCTTATTTACACAGGTGATTCACTAGGAAGTTCACATGTAGAGAAATGTAAGTGACTCTAAATTAGTGCTTAGAAAATTTAGTGTGTGCATGTGTCATCTGGGGATCTTCTTAAAATGCAGATTTTGATTCAGTTGAACTGCAGAGGGGCTTCAGATTATGCATTTCTAATAAGCTCCCAGGTGAGGCTGTTGCTGCTGATTCATGGATCACATATTGAATAGTGAGGCTAAAGAGTGTTCAGCTGACTGTTCCACAGTGTTCTACTCTATGAATTTCTTTTGATCCTTTGAAATAGTGTATTCCTCATTTCATATTCCTATGAGTCAGCAATAATGATCAGGAATTTATCAATATTAATGGTGTATATATTCATTATGATGTCTTGAATTTTGTTTATAGGGGATATGAGAAAATAACAAAACAATTCCATTACTCTGAATTAGAACAACACACTTAAGATAACAGAAGCTCAGGTGTATAAATGTTTTACAGATGAATTTCTCAACGTTCACTTAATTTGTTCTGCAATATTCCTGACAAATTGCTGTCAATCACTGTCTGAATGTGTCTCCTAAAATGCTGCGGATTTTTGCAGCTCTAAAGTCAGCTATTCAGTCTTGGAATTTTCTAATTGTTGAACATTTCCTCACATTCTTGAGCTTAAATTTATGATCTTACAACTGAAATACTCTAGGACACCATCTGTCTTCTGTGGCTACTCAGAGAAAAAGGTAAAACCACAATTGTTCACAATAGCTTTCTGCCATAATAGCTCTTTCAGTATTTGAAGACAAGATTGCATGTTCCCTGATCTTGTCTCTAGCCTAAAACTCATATTCTCAAATGAGATCCCAGCATCACATGTATCACTGACTTTGTGTGTTTGTTAGTATACTTGCTCTCTTAATGTTTCTGTGCTGAGAATCAGACTGACATATACGTTGTCTTCATAATTATACAATGATACAGTTTAGGGATGATATGCAGTTGGAGAAAATATACTTGAAATTATAATGATAATTTTCATTCCCTCTCATTCATTTACTCAAGTATCTAACATATTCCTCCACCCGATGCATTCTGATAAGCACCAGGGATACAGATATTAGTAAAGCAGATCTGCTTTGTTCAAGTTGTTTATACCAAGAAATAATGTAATATACTTGATAAATGCTGTATTAAAGGGATGGTATGGTGTGTGGAATTGTGATGAAGGGGAAACAAATGATGACTTGAAGTTATAGAAAAAGTTAGAAGAAGGGAGAAGAAAAGAAGCAGGGAATTAATTTTTAGGGAGCAATTACTGTATAACAAGTATTTTGCATATTTCATTTAATCCACTCTTTCAAAGAGATCTGTGAGATAAGTATTCTTCATTTCTTTTCAACATGCATTAATAATGCAAAGCCATAAGTGTAGAAAGAAGCAGAGCCAGTGTTGAATTCCAGGTTCACTTGGTTCTAACTTTGTGCTGTTTCCTCTCTACTGTGCTGCCTCTCATATACGTTGGGTTTTGAGCTGAGAATCCTTCTTTTCTTCGTAATACTTCTTGCTCCTTGAGATGTTATATGTTTACACATTGTAGTGGGTTAAATAACGTCCCTCAAATATTCATGTCCACCCAGAACTGCAGAATGTGACCCTGTTTGCAAATACTCACTTTGCATATGTAATTAAGTTGAGGTCATGCTGAATTAGAGTGAGCCCCAAATCACCGGACTATTTATGAGCCACCAATGTCTAGTGTTCCTATAAAAAGAAGTGAGGACACTGAGACTCACAGAGAGGAAGGCCATGGGAAGATGGTTAATCTATCACAAGGCAAGGAACACCAGAGGGCCCCAGAACCTGGAAGAAACAAGGAAGGATTCTTCCCTAGAGCCTTGGGAAGCAGGTGGCCCTGCTGATGCTTTGATTTCAGATTTCTGGCCTTCAGACCTGTAAGAGAATAGATTTTTGTTCTTTTAAGACACCAAACATTACTTGTTGTGGCAGCTTTAGAAGGCCCTAGAAAATGAATATACAAATGTATTAATTACACATTCATGTGTTTGTTGATAGTTTTGTATCTGAATGGAAAAAAAGTCTACTTACTTCACAAATACTGTTATTTGCACAGATATAGCTGCTGTGTCTATGACTACATGTGGGGTTCAGTGGATAGTCAAAAATGTTCATTGAGGGGTCTGCCTGGGGGCAGAGCAGTTAAGTTCATGTGTCCTGCTTTGGTGGCCCACGGTTCACTGGTTCACATCCCAGGTGCAGATCTATGCACCGATTATCAAGCCCTGTTGTGGCAGATGTCCCGCATGTAAAATAGAGGAAGATGGGCAAGGATGTTAGCTCAGGGCCAATTTTCCTCAGCAAAAAGAGGAGGATTGGTGGCAGATGTTAGCTCATGGATAATCTTCCTCAAAAAAGAAAAGTTTGTTGAATAAAGAAATAAGTGCACAAATATATGAATCCAAGATTTTTAGTATTTTCTTTCCTTCTCTATTAAGATTTGTTTCCCTCTCTGTATGTTGCATACGATGAAAACCAGCAGTTCAAGAGTTTTTATTAGCATGTTGTTAGGGTGAAGAAGGAACTGACAATAGATGTGGAGTAGAAGGGTTCTACCATCTCAGTGAGTTACCAGCCCAAACTGAATACACTAAGAATTTGTGCATTTTATTTATTTTCACAGTTTTCCTGGGATGTGGATTCAGAGCTAATCATTATTCTTCCATTTAACTGAGAGAAAATGGAAACTAGATATCGTTGTCTAAAATCATGAAATTAAGAAATGGAAGGCATTGTTAGACCTCCATATATGTTAAATAAATAACTAATATCAACAGATATTCAGTATAAAATGCCCTAGATTATACAGATAACCACCAAAATCGCCATCCCTAGAACCAAGGATTTTGACTAATTCCATGAATGTTTGCTGCACTTATCATGATTTTTAAAAAAGTTATTTATAACGTACTATACTGAGTAGCAAATATAAGGGTGTTCTTAATATACATCTGTATTGCTTTTATATGTTTGAACTGTTTAGCATTAAAAGAAAACTAAAATTGAGCTGTGAAAGTAAATATTTAAATTTCTGAAGAATATGGATTTTAATTACAGCTAATGGATTAAAAGGCTAGAAGACTTTGTAATTATTAATCTGTAAAAATATTTTTCTTGTTCTCATTACAGATTTTAAACGCAGCAATGGACGATAATAATCAAACAGCAGTGACTCAATTTCTTTTTGTGGGCTTAACAGATAATCTTTCACAGAAGATTATTCTCTTCTTGATATTTCTCTTTGTTTATATTGTCACAATGGGGGGAAACTTGAGGATGATAACTCTCATTTGGATGGATTCCTGACTCCACCTCCCCATGTAGGTTTTTTTCTCAGCCACTTTTACCTTGTGGATGTCTGTTCCTCTTCTTCTTTTGCTCCAAAAATGTTACATGATACCTTTCTGGAGAGAAAACTCATCTCCCTTGTGAGTTGTACTGTACAGATGTGTTTTTTTGGTGAGTTTGTAGTGACTGTTTCCTCTTGGCTGCCATGGCATATCATGGGTACCCAGCCAGCTACAACACTTTACTGTATGCAGTTATCATGCCCCAGTGGGTCTGTGTGCAGCTGGTAGTAGGACCCTATGATATGGGCATTCTAAGTGCCATTACCCATGAAACCTTCACTTTTTGCTTGTCCTTCTGTGGTCCAAGTGTAGTCAACCACTTTTTCTGTGACATTCTCCATGTTCTCTCCTTGGCATGCGCTGACACTCAGAGAAATAAGTTGGTTCTTTTCATCATGGCTGGATTAATAGGAATACTCAGTACCCTGATCATCCTTGTCTCCTTTATTTGTATCCTCAAAACCATATTGAATACCCAGTCTGCTGATGGGAGGTCAAAAAGCTTTCTCTGCCTGCTCTTCACACTTGTCTACTGTGGCCATCTTGTATGGTACACTTTTATTCATTTACCTTCAGCCCAATTCAAGTTCATGTCAAGACATTAATGAAGTGACTTCTGCATTCTATACTGCATTGATTCCCATGTTGAACCCTCTCATTTACAGTCTGAGGAACACAGATGTAAAAGATATGTCTAAGGGGACATTTGTTAGGAATAATTTCCTGCTGGCTAGGTAATTCAGAGGACAGCTTTTGCCATTGTGCAGGTAGAGCAGCTAAAGTGTGTATTAAGAAGAGAACTGGACTTGGTCTAAAGCGATAGTTTAAACATTGCCTCCTCCAATTATCAAGAGGATTAAAAGCATATAAATCCTATACCATTTCTGGTTCTGAATGTCTTAATTTGTAAAATCAGTGTAATGAATTCAATGCCATCAAAATTAGTTTCTCCTCTAGAATTCTATGATTTTACACAGTGTCCAAACTCGTATGAATGCTATCTTTTCATATAGTGGCCAAAACAAAACAAAACAAAACAAAAAACGAAAAACAAAAAAGATCTTCCTAGCAATGATATCACCAGTCTTCCAGTTTTCCCTTCTAGGAACTTTCCCCCTTGAGTTCAATTACCTGGAAGGCTTTTCAACTCAGTACTTTATAATAATACAAATTTTGATAAAATTGATTGAGCACAAAAGGTGGAATGAAATTTTAACCCTTTATAAACAATAAATTAGAAGCCCTACATGGAAAATTGCAGGGCGTAAACATCATGTTTGTTTTGTACACAAATTAATACATAATGTTAAAACAGCATCTGACACATGGTATATTTTCAGGAAAGAAAATTTAAGCGAGTGAGTAAATAAAACAAATATAATACATGCAGTGACCTTAAGTCATAAATACCATCTCTCCTAACAAACGGAAAACAGATGTGCTTTAGGGATGTTTCTCTCTTCTAGTTTTCTATGGATAAATTCCTTTCATCAGTCTTCTGCTCACTGATATTTTTCAATGCAAACTGATTTAAGACCCGCATCATTCCTCACAGAAATGATCACTTCCTAGGATTCTCAATTCTCATTCTCTCTGTCTGTAATTGCTTTTACTTTAGAGTCTACACATATTTCTGACAATTTTTATTTCTACTTCTCTAGATATGGTTGGTGCTAATTGGTTATGCAGTTACTACATGAAACTTTGAAACTAAATATATTTGCTCTTTCTTCCACTTTTCAAAATGCTGGCCATGACCATCCTCCTCCCCAAAATACTGTTTATTCTTTTCTGATTTCTTTTCATTCCTTTCCTCTGCCCCTACTCTTTCCCTCTATTCCTTCCTGTTCCCTTCCCTTCTTTACTGTTTTCTTTTTTTTTCTCATGAGATCAATATATGAGAGATCATGTAAATTCTCCTTGATTTTGGAGGGGATGTATCACATCTAAGTTGAGTCCTCCTCAAATAGGAGAAATAATTGGCCCCATGTTCCTTCTTCATGTTACACTACCAAAATCTTTCTATAAAGGAATTTTTTTTTCATTTCCTGTCTACTTTGTGGGGCCCCTGGTTTCTTACTAAATGGTCCATTATTAAATGTCAATTCCCTCATTTTTATAATGTGTTCCTTCTTCATTGAAGCCGGCCTCCTTCCCAGGAAATTCACTTGCATCCTATGGCTGTTTGCTTTAGTGCATGTTGATTTGTAGGCTGCCTATGTTTGGGAAGAACTGGTTAATACTTTTATCCATCTTTTAACTCAGATTTTTGGTTTCTTCTGTATCAGGGGCATGCTTATTTTCTTGCTTGCTATTTTCTTACAGTTAAGAAAGGTAATAAATGTAGAATATTAAAACTTATAAGGGGCTGGCCCGGTGGTGCAGAGGTTAAGTTCACACGTTCTGCTTCTCCGGGCCGGGGTTTGTCAGTTGGGATCCCGGATGCGGACATGGCACCACTTGACATGCCATGCTGTGGTAGGTGCCCCACATACAAAGTAGAGGAAGATGGGCATGGATGTTAGCTCAGGGCCAGGCTTCCTCATCAAAAAGAGGAGGACTGGCAGTAGTTAGCTCAGGGCTAATCTTTCTCAAAAAAGAAAAAAAAAAGAATAAAACTTTTTTATAGGCTTATTTGTAGACTCTTTAATTTATTGAGACAGATAATAAGTTTTCAGGGAAGTGGAGTGGGGCATATTCTAAGTGACGTAACAGGAGGACCCAGGCTACAACATGTGTCTAATCCAGCCCTTTGACTTGGGCCCAAACAAGTTCATGTGATTGTTAATGAATAGTTTAGCTGACCTATTTCTTAGGAGGCTGATAGAGTAATTTGAAGAGGCTTTTCTAGACCCTGCTATACAGGCTAACACATTGGACACACATGAAAGCCTAAAATATTTCCCTGGAAGTGATGCTGAGATTTTAATTATATTGAAGGGTTTTTTTCCTTTAGTTTTTTATTCAGTGATGCATCCCAAGCAAATAGAACACTGCCTGATATGCCGTGGATAATCAGTAAGTATTTATGCAATGAATGAATGAATAGAAATATGACATGGACTCAAATATAGTCTACCATTCTCCTCTTAAGCCAACATGCAATCTCCTTTCATTTATGTCCCCTTCATTGCTGTGAAAACAAAGGTGACAAAAGGGAAAGTTTTTCTTCCAAAATTATCTACCTTTTCATAAATAACTTATTGTGTCCAGCACTTGAATGCTCATTTAGACCAAGAAATCTCTGGAATTTTCAGACTTTATATCCCTGATATTGTGCTACTTTAATTCTCTGACTTTTTGAATTCTAGGCCTCATACTTCATACCTGTTAAGTTCCAGTGATCTCACTCAAATTTCAAAGACAAGAGTTGCAAAAGTGTGGTGAGAGATGATATTCTATACCATAAAAATAAATTTCTTATCATGTCAGTAGTTATCATGCCAGTAGAACAACAACAAAAAAATCAATGTAATGGAAGGGGATATCTAGAAACAGATAGATGAGTATTTTGGGAATTTGTATATGATAAATTTGGCTCTTCAAATGTTTTCAGTATTCTTGTATAGAAAATTGACACCAGTCATGAACTATTGGGTTGATAACTATGAAGGGAGAATCACCCTATCAGATATCAAATATAGCATAACATTTTAGTAATTAGAAATGTGACTGAATTCCTTATTATGAACTGTGGTGGCAGAAAAATGGTGAATGATATTGTCATATATCAAGTAAATTCTAGGAAAAAATGGAAGAATAAAATATTTTGTTCTTTCAGTTCAATCATCCATTCCTATCTTCTGGTGGTTCAGCAAAACCCACTGGCATCTCTTGTCTGGGGTCCTATTATCCTTATCATACGCAGCAAGTTTGTCATTCTGAAACACTGTCTCCTATGGCCAGTTCTAGTTTAGAGAGGAGAGCTGCCACTAATCATTGCTAGAGATATCTGTACCCTTCTGACCATCATATTCCCATGGTTTTTATAAATGTTTATCCTCTGGGCCATCCCTTGGAAAATAGTCATCTTAAAGACCTTCCAGCTGTAAGTTATATATTTCCCATGTCCCGAACCTCTTAATCTATTTCTACACTCTCTACCATTGTGATTTAGTCAACATAAGTCATCAGTATTTTCATGCATCCATTCAAGCAGAGAATTAACACCATTTCCTAGGGCCCTTGTCTGGGTGTTAAAGCCCTTATCTTGGAAGAGGATTCCCAAGTAAAAAAATTTTCCTTTTCCAATTTTATATTCTGATCCCCTTGACAAAGCAGTGTCAGAACCTAGCCCTGCACATACACCCTCTTCTCCTGCTAATACATCTATCTAGTAATTGAAAATCCTTTGGGAGTTTGGGTTTTGACACCATTGTCAAATCCAGGACCTTCTATTTGGGTTTACCAAGACTTAACCTCAATTATAGGGTGAGTATCCTGAGGAGGCAGATTTCTCTGAAGAGAGGCCGTGTTGCCCTAGGGAGAGACATCGCTGCAATTTCTTACAGCTTGGATGAATTATAGCTTTTAGGAGAGAGGGGCTCGCCATGCCTGCAGGCTTAGATGCTTCGGAGGTGTCAATATCTTCAGCTGCATCCACCCAGATATCTCCAACTCAAGTGGTCCCGGGACTAAACCTTGTCATAACAGACTTGCCTTGTTTGACAACTTAACTATCTTTGAGTTTCAGGCTCTATTATTATTAAATCTCGAGCTTGGTCCTTGGTCTCTCCTGACCCTACATACAATGAAGATGAGTATACCATAGTCTGTAACCAAAGAGGCCCCCTCACTTTCACACTTGGCTTCAGTTGCTAGTTGCTCTCCCTCTATTATAGATGATCAATGGCTTATCAGTAGCCATCAAACTCTATTCTCCCGTTAGCTACTATTCCATTCATATGTTTCAAATACCTACCACATAATACTTTCACTATTAGTGCAACCCCTCCACTAGTATATCCTTCCCAGTTCAGCCTATTGAAAATTATAACATTGGACCACTATCTTCTGCTGAGGATGGCTGAACTCTCATCTGTCACCAGTTATGGGGCTCTCATTATCACTTTGGTAGTGACTGATTCAGCTCCAATTCTAACTTTTTGCCTGCTCCTTCAGATTACTGATACTAACAGCAATTGCAGGTTGGCTTCTCCTGAAACAAACTTCTGACAGAGTTTGAATTGCAAGATGTTTATCAGGGATCAAAACCTGTGAATGGAAGGAGAAAAAAGTTAGATTGGGAAAGAAAGAAGTAAAACTGTGAATCCAGCTTGACAGAACCCACACCAATGTGATGAAATTCTAGAGAAAGTACTGTTAGAGTTGTCCCATACTAAGGCAAAATGTCCAGGCATTTATATTCCTGCCTACTCTGTCACCTGATGGGGTCTGTTCCGGGAATAGCATGACCCTGGGTAGGGTGGCGCTCTGCAGCTGTGGCTGACCCTGAAATAGCTAACAGCTGAAGTCTGTCTGCTGACTGAATTCCTTGTTTTTAGGCTGAACATTCTTCCTTTATGAGATCTGGGTGACCCATCTCTGTTTCTACCTTCCTGGAACAACCAGATTTCTCAGGGCGAGACTAGCAGTGAATAATTGGAGCCAAGTACAAATACAAAAAAAGGAAATTTATGTGTTCTCTAAAGTTATAGTAGAAATGGTAATAGAAATCGACTCGTATCTGGAAAACCCAATGATCTGTGTGGTGAG
This sequence comes from Equus przewalskii, assembly GCF_037783145.1. Classification (NCBI taxonomy): domain Eukaryota; kingdom Metazoa; phylum Chordata; class Mammalia; order Perissodactyla; family Equidae; genus Equus; species Equus przewalskii. The sequence goes on along the minus strand of NC_091841.1, from coordinate 13,028,066 downwards.
TCCAAGTTTCAGTCGTCGGGTCACTTATGACCTTGGTGGAAATGAATTACAGAGGGTATGTAAGAGCAGAAGTCAAAGGGCAGCCAGCCAACTGAGGTCTAGGAAGATATAAGAACATTTTCTCAGACACTCAATCTGTCATTTAGTATTCACCCTTGCCTCAATTCATCTCTCTCACATCCCAGGAATAAAATACCGTCCATTCAAGTTTGATATTCCTATGACTCTTTCGCAAAGAAATACCCTTAATTCCTTTCCATTCTAGAAGAAAGTTCTAATTACTCAGCACCTGAAAGAACTTACTCTCCTAGCTTTTCTACCTACAGCCACACTCTTAGAATTATTTGTCCATTTATTCATTTGTTTAAAAATATTCATTGAGCATTTACTCTTCAAGGCACTATTCTGAAACCTAGGGATATAGTGTGGAAAAAACAACAAAAAGCATTCCCATTTTTATAGTTGTGGATGAAAATAATCCATAACCATCCATAAGTGAAAATTTTGGTGAGTTTATTCTGAACTAAAATGTGAGGACCATGGCCCGGGGCTTTTCTTCCCGAAGGAAGAAGGGGCACCAAAGTAGTGGGGTGTACAGAGTGGTTATATACCCCTATAGAGGATGTTTCACATATAATTGAAATGCCCCTTTTATAATAGTCACAAGACTGCTCTGTCAGCACAGCAATTGATGGACACAGGAGGTAGTAGGTCTGCTGTCTTGCTGGACACAGCGGGGTGGCAGTTCTGTTGTCCCAAGCTGGGTTGTCACAGGTGAACACAGCAATCAGTTCCTAGCCTAAGGAAAGATGCTTATCCTTAAGGAAATGCCAATGTGGTGGGAAGTTGTACCTTTATCTTAAGGGCATTTGTTCTTGCCATAGTAAATGTTTAAAGCAGATATACAATGCATGCTCAATGACCATGTGTGGCCCTTTTGGAAAAACAAAGTCAGGCCGAACTATGTTTACACCAAATGGCTTCCTTTTATACTCCAATATACCTTACTGCTTGCTATTTCTAGTTGTCATAGTCATAGGAGGTAAACTAACTCAATGTTAGGTAATGGTAATTGCTTTGAAGAAAAAGCAGGCTACAGAGAGAAACTGGATGAGAAGAGAGATGAGAAATGAAGAGAAAATGAGAAAGGAAAAGAGAAAGCTTCTGAGGTAGAATCCTGCTTTTCTTGTTCCAAGAATAGAAAGTGGACTGAGTGAGGTGGTGAGCGGTAGAAGAATCCAGATCTTTCTATTAATCCATTTCATTGTGCTCTTATGAAGCTTAAATGAGTTAATACTCTTAAAGCACTTTGAAGAATGCCTATATATAGTATAGATCTCCAGTGACTAGATTAATGTCCTGTGGCAACTTTTATATGGATAAATGTCACCTCTTTTCTGAAATACCTTGAAAGATTCCTTGTTGGTTACAGAAAGAAGTTCAGACTCCTTTGCCTAATGTTAAAATATTTATGAAGTTTGGGTCAAAATCTATTTTTCTAATCTTATAATTTGAAATTTTCAACCATCAATGTGGATTACCTTTGTCTCTCAAAGATGCTGTCCAAATTTATAGCTCTCTATTGCAGCATAGACACTCCAGTCCATGTCATTTTTACTAACTTATAACTTAGCCTCTCTTTGAGATTCATCATGTCCAAGAGACTATTTCCAACACTGGCTACAATGATCCCTCTCTCCTAGTAACTCATGGGCAAATCACTGAGTCTCTAGTGCAGTTTTGTACCCAGGCTCCCTGTCTGATTGTAATCTCTCTGAAGCAGGCTCTGTTTTAGAATCTCAAATCTGCACAGTGCTATGGAGTGGTGCTCATTACGCAGTAATTGAAAAAAACTGGTATTTCAAATTGTGTGTGGGTAATCCCAAAGGGAGAGAGAGATTTATTTTTGCATTACACTTGACTCAAAGTCTCCAAATTATTTCTCATAAAATAACTTTAATATCTTCTCTTTGGGACTGGTCTCCTGAGCTTCTGGTTCCTTGAGGGAGTTAGCTCCAATTTACACAACAGGCTTTTAGGAAAACCTCTGCTGTATGAATGCAGAATTGAGTCAATGAAATCCTTTTGAAATTGCTATTGAAATGCATATGTTTCAGGATGGTACAATATGTTGTTTATCTTTCTGGATATCAGAAGAAGATGAGAAGAATGACAAGTCATCATTTGCAGAGTAATTCATTTTCATTCAGGGCAAATTAATTTTGCAATTCACTTTGCCATAAGCAGGCAAACAATCTAGGGAATATTTCTTCAGACAGGTGAGTTAAGTGACTTCCTCAATTGCCTTTAGGAGGCCAGATATGGAAAATGAGTTAGAAACCTGGGAAAATATTATCTCTAAGATTATGATGAAGAATGATTTGGAAGACATAATATTCAGTCTGTGTCTTTTGGTTTAAATGACACAACTTCAATGTACATTTTGGTGGAATTCTGTATTTGGAAAAGAGATACTGAGCTGTACTATGAGATTTATAGGCTCAGAGAATGTTCCAATTAAGAACCATTGACTTCTGTGGGTAAATTTCTTCACTTTTTCTAAATTGGATAGTATAAGCAGAAAAGAACTGACTGAAATTGTCATACCTTTCATGCCCATAGTCACATCAATACCTGAGATCATGATTTTTCTGTATTAGAATCTTTGTTTTGAGTACAGCTGGGGAAAATTAGTGTAATATGTATTTCCATAGTCAGAAACTATTGTTTTCACACAGCCTTTCAAGTTGAATACAAAATTTGAAATATATAATAATTATCACTGATGGATATACTTCATCACTTTTGTTTACAGAGGCAGTTAGTTGAGATGATAGATGTCTATATTCTAGTTTAACCCTTATAAAATTTTTTCATATCCTTAGTTTATGACACATAAAATGCTTTGTTTACGTCTTCCCTGAGTAATAGATAATACAAATATATATGATCTGTAATGTATTTCTGAGTTTAGATAGTATGAAATTCTTGAAACATTTCACTACTAATGTGTAGTTTTTTCTGACTCATCTTAAATTTCACCATTCTGTCTTTTTTTTCCAAGCTCCATTGCCTCTGAGACTGTAGCAGGTGAGTGGCTTTTTCACTAATGTCCTGTTAAGTAAAACTGTTTTCAAGCTTTCTTTCCAGGAAAGAATGTTGTTGGATTTCAGTCAATGCTTCTCTATGGCACATCCATTCACGTTTTTGTGTGATTGTGCTACTGGAATCAGGATGATTATTTCAAGATCCAAAGTGGATGCCTCCCTCCCCCTTCTTCTTCTTGTCCTTCACCTTCTCCTTCCTCTTCCTCTGCTTCTGCTTCTGCTTCTGCTTCTTTCGCATTGTTCTCACTATCCTTTCCTCTCCCTTCTCACTCACTTTTTTCCTAAAAATACTTTTCATTTTGAAATTAAGATTCACAAGAAGCTTCAAAGATCATACTTAGAAGCCCCACACATCCTTCACCACATTTTCCCCAATGGTTACGTCTTACGGAGCTATACTATAACATCAAATCCAGGAAACTGACATTTGGATGATAAGTTCATATTCTTCTCTTTAATGTTTAGCTTTGTTTAACTAATGCCTCAATCAGTAGACGGAGCTATTCAGTCTCTACAAAAATCTCCATTGTGCTACCCCTTTATAGAGTCAACACGACCTCCTTCCCACCATTCCTAATTACCAGGGACCACTCACTTGTTCTCCAATCTATAATTTTGCCATTTTGAGAGTGTTATATAAGCAGAATCATAGAGTTGTCAACTTTTGAGACTTTTTTTAACTCAGCCGAATACCCTTAGATACATCCAAGTCATTGTATGTATGATGTTTTGTTCTTCTTTATTACTGAGTAGTATTTCACAGTGTGGATACACCACAGTTTGTTTAACCATTCACCTGTGGTAAGACATTTGATTATTTTAAACGTTTTGCATTAAAAATAACTTCTATTAACGATATTATATAGGATTCCGTGTGCATATAAATATTCATTTTTCTGGTATAATTGCCCAGGAGTGCTCCTATCATCCTTAAAATATTTATATTTCTCTCATAAGTACCTAATAACTCTAAATGAATCACAACACTTACTCAATATTTAAGACCTGATCTATTCTTTGATGGACTTAAACTTCAATGTAGTTCAATGAAATACATGAGAATATACACCATGGATAAGAGGGAACATAGGCATTTTGGAAAAGGAGTCACAGAGGTTATACTGTTGAGGATTTTGCTAACTTCTAACTTTTCTTGTCTCCACTTGCCCTCTTTCTTTAGATATCAGAACTTACTCCTTAGACAGCTCAATTACTTATTGCTATAGAACCCAATGTTATCAGAAGCAAGTCACATCCCTAACACCTGTTTGCCCTTAATCTGCTGTGAGAATAGGTATTAGTCTGAATTCATTGAATTATCACAGTGCCTTTTTCAATGACGTGCTTTTTAAAATATCCTTGGTTCAAAGGTAAATATTTTTAGAAATATAATCTGGTGCAGTTAGAAGACTTGCCTTAGATAATCTCCAATGTTAACTTCTAGGTTAAAATTCTATGATTCTATTCCAAAATCCCATTTCCAAGGAAGAAAGTGAAGGGCCCTGTGAGGTATAGTGGCCTGCTGAGGATCACACAAATATTTTTCAGATAGATAGCATGACTGCCAGGGGTAGAACTCAGGAGAGTTAAGTCTCAGGCTATCCTATTTAACTTAAAAAAATAAAAGTTAAATACAGATTTAAAATTAAGAGGTCTTTAATTACGATTAGACTGCAAAGAAACTTCTTTTTCTTTCTCATGACAGATTAAATCAAAGAAATGGATTGTGGAAATCAAACTTTGGTGATTGAGTTTTTTTTCGTGGGTTTAACAAATCACTTCCAGCACCAGGTTGTTCTCTTTGTGGTATTTCTCTTGATTTATCTCATCAGTCTTCTTGGAAACTTGGGAATGATCACCCTCATTTGGATGGACTCCCGACTCCACACTCCCATGTACTTTTTTCTCAGCCACTTGTCGTTTGTGGATGTCTGCTCCTCTTCAGTCATTGGTCCCAAGATGTTGACTGACATCTCTGTGGAGAAAAAGGTAATCTCTTTCTGTGGTTGTGCTGCCCAGTTATGGTTTTTTCTTCAGTTTCTTGTGACTGAGTGTTTCCTCCTGGCTTCCATGGCATATGATCGATATATGGCCATCTGTAAGCCACTATTGTATATGCTCATTATGTCCCAGCCAGTCTGTGTGGAGCTGGTGGTAGGACCGTATACCATGGGTCTTTTAATTGCCACAACCCATACGACTTTTGCCTTTCATCTGCCTTACTGTGGCCCCCAAATCATCAATCACTTCTTCTGTGACCTTCTTCCAGTTCTCTCCCTAGCATGTGCAGATACTCAGGTCAATCAATTTCTACTTTTCATCTTGGCTGGAGTTCTAGGAGTACTCAGTGGTGCCATCATCCTGGTCTCCTACATTTACATTGTCATTGCTATCCTGAGGATCCACTCAGCTGATGGGAGGCACAAGGCCTTCTCCACCTGCTCTTCACACCTGACAGCTGTCTCCATGCTTTATGGGACACTCTTCTTCATATATGTACGTCCGAGTTCTAGTTTCTCCCTGGACGTCAATAAGGTGGTTTCAGTGTTCTACACATCAGTGATTCCCATGTTGAACCCCCTCATCTATAGCCTGAGAAACAAAGAGGTCAAGGATTCATTCAGAAGGGCATTTGAAAGGAAGAAGTTTCTTATTGGTAAGTAAACTTGAATACAATTGTTAGAACAAATTGAGAGTTAATAGGTTTTCAAGATGCAAGAATATGGGTTGAGTGTTGGGAGTCCTACTTTTATGTTGAGATACATATTTTATTACTCTGTGTCATTGAAAAGTCATGCATTGTATTTAGGTTATGATTTTTTCATTTTGATTTTCTCATTTCTCATTTAGCAGGAATGAGTTTTAGAATTTTAAACTGAGATGAGTGGATTATTGAAACTCAAAACTTTAAAGGATGTTCTCAAGATTTATGACTAGGATATGAGGTCTTTTTAAAGTCCTAAATGAGTGTTAGAACCAGTGATTTAATAGTACGTCTGGTCTGCTTACAGGGTGTTGAGATATCTCAATTGTCTTTGAACATGATCTTTTCTCTTTAAACATAAACTATTAAAAATCTAGTATGGCCCAAAGGCAAAAACTTCCAGTTAAAGGATAAATAATTTCTAGGAATGTAACGTACAGAATTGTAGCTATTGTTTACAATACTTTATTTTATATTTGTAAGTTGTTAAAAGAGCAGATCTCAAAAGTTTTCTTCACGAGAAAACAAATTGTAGCTACTTTAGGTGGTTCATCTTAACTAAACTTTTTGTGGTAACCATTTTGCAATATATACATGTATCAAATCGTTATTTTGTACACCTTGGACTAATGCAATGTTCTGTGTCTATTACATAGTATTAATAAAACTGGAGAAAAAGTGAATTATTATTTAGTTTTTTATTGAGGTAACATTGGTTTATAACTTTATGCAAGTTTCAAGTGTGTACCATTATATTTTGACTTCTGTATACTACATCATGTTCACTACCAAATCTAGTTGCCATTCATCACTGTTCAATGTCTCCCTTTTCCCCTTTTGCCCTCCTCCCGTTCCCTTATCCTTTGTTAACCACCAATCTGTTCTCTACATCTATGTTTTTGTTTGTTGTCATTGTTTTTCTATCTTCCACATATGAGTGAAATCTTAAGGCATTTGTCTTTCTCCAACTGACTTTTTCACTTAACATAACACCCTCAAGGTCCATTCATGTTGTCACAAACAGTAGGATTTCATCTTTTCTATGGCTGAGTGGTATTCCATTATTTGCATATACCACATCTGCTTTATCCATTCAACATGATGGGCACTTAGGTTGTTTCCATATCTTGGCTACTGTAAATAATGCTGCAGTATAGGGGTGCCTATATCTTTTTGCATTAGTGTTTTTCTATTCTTTGGATAAATATCCATAAATGGAATTGCTGGATTATATGCTATTTCCATCTTAATTTTTAGAGGAATTTCCACACTCTTTTCTGTAGTGAGTGCAGCAATTTACATCTCAAACAGCAGTCTATGACAATTCTCCTATCTCCAAATCCTTTCCAACTGTTGTTATTTCTTGTCTTTATAGTGACAGACAGTCTTATTGTGTGAGGTGTTATCCCATTGTGATTTTGATTTGCATTTCTCCAATAATTAGTGATATTGAACATCTTTTTATGTTCTTGTTAAAAAAGTGAATTATTCAAGAAGCATGTAACCATAGCACTCTCTGATACTACCTTTGCATTTGGAATAGACATTTTACAAAGGCCTTTTCTGTCCCCTATACTCTCTGCTCAGAGTAATAATTTGTTGGGATTTTGCCACTGTAATTATATGATTTTTGCTTTTGAAGTACAAAAATGTATTTCAGTTCTTTAATAAAGTGTTGGTTATTAGCATTGTTATTTATTGATTTTTATATCATAGATAGGACATTAATACTATTTTTATACATAATGACCCTGACAGCCATGAGGAATTTATGGATTTCTAAGACCTCATATTTGTGTCCCACACTTTTGTTTTCCCCAGGTACAATATCCTTTCAACCATAATTGGGTGTTTTATTTTCTGGAAGATAGCAAGAAATCCAGGAAATAAGAGGACAAACCATGTTTTGTACAATTGTAAGATTCACTGAGATCCACACTGTCTTATTTTGAACGCCTTCTTTAAAAGGTATTTAAATTTAGTCCACTGACTGTAAGGGAAACAGTGTATTTTTATATTGAAATTTTTTATTGACATTTTTCAACTGAATCTAATACCCTTGGATGCATCCAAGTTGTTGCATGTATCAATTTGTTTCTCTTTATTACTGAATAGTATTCCATAGTATGGATATACCACAGTTTGTCTAACCATTCACCTATGGTAGGACATTTTGGTTACTTCAAATGTTTGGCATTATACATGAAGCTTGTTTCAACAAAATTGTACAGGTTTATTTGTGTGGACATAAATATTCATTTCTCTGGGATAACTGCCCAGGGGTGCACCCTGTCATCTTTAAAATATTTATATTTCTCTCTCAAGCACCTAAAAACACTAAGTGGGTCACCCCACCTATTCATTATGTAAGAACTAGGCTCTTCTTTGATGGACTTAAAACTTTGATGGAGTTTGACTAGCTTAATGGAGTTTGACTGGATAAGAGGGAACATAGGCATTTTGGGAAAGGATACACAGAGGATATGCACTTTTGAGGATTTTGAACCCTGTTACAAAGCTACCTTGTGTTATCTCAGCTTTCTCTCCTTCTTCAGACATCAAAAATATGTTTTAGACAACTCAATTAAATATTCCTATAGAATCTAAGGAGTTGAGGAGGAAGTTACATCTTGAACACCTGTTTACCCTTAATCTGCAGTGAGAATAGGTATCAGTCTGAATTCAGTGAATTCTCATAGTACCTTTTTCAATGAAGTGTTTCTTAAAATATTTTTTGTTCAAAAGTAAATAGTTTCAGAAATATAAGCTGGCACAATTAGAGAACTTGTTTTAGATAATCCCCAATGATCGCTACTAGATTAAAGTTCTCTTATTCTATTCAAAAATCCTCTTTCCAAGGAAGAAACAGAAGACCCCTATGAGGATTAGTGACTTACTCAGGATCACACATATAGTTTGTAGATAGACAGCATGATGCAAAGAATAGAACTCAAGAGAATTAGGTGTCAGGCTATCCTATTTAACCCAAAAAAATAGAAGTTAAATGCAGATTTAGAATTAAGAAACATTTACTTATGAATTAGTTGCAAAGAACATTTTTTTTCTTTTTCTCATGACAGATTAAATCAGACAAATTAATTATTGAAGCCAAACTTTGGTGATTGAGTATTTTTGTTGTGGTTGTTTTTTGTGAGCTTGACACATCACTTCTAGCGCCAAGCTGTCCTCTTTGTGGTATTTCTCTTGATTTACCTCATCTGTCTTCTGGGAAACTTGGGGTTAATCACTCTCATTTGGATGGACTCCTGGCTCCACACACTCATGTACTTTTTTCTTCATCACTTATCCTTTGTGGATGTGTGCTCCTCTTCTGTTATTGGTACCAAGATGTAGACTGACATATTTATGGAGAAAAAAACTTTCTTTTTCTTTGGTTGTGCTTCCCAGTTATGTTTTTTGTTCACTTTGCTGTGACTGAATGTTTCATCCTGGCTTCCATAGCATATGATCGGTATATGGTCTTCTGCAAGACACTGTTGTCTACACTCATTCTGTCCCAGTGGGTCTGAGTGCAGCTGGTGGTAGGGCTTTCTACCATGGGTCATTTTTTTTTTTTTTAAGATTTACACCTGAGCTAACATCTGTTGCCAGTCTTTTCTTCTTCTTCGTCTTCTCCCCAAAGCACCCTCAGTACATAGTTGTATATTCTAGCTGTAGATCCTTCTGGTTCTGCTATGTGGGATGCCACTTCAGCATGGCTTAATGAGTGGTGCTAGTCCACACCCAGAATCTGAAGTGGCAAATCCCTGGGCCACCTAAGGAGAGTGTACAAACCTAAAAACTCAGCCATGGGGCTGACCCCAGGGTGGATCTTCTAAGTGCCATGACCAATACATCTTTTTCTTTTCACCTGCCTTACTTTGGCCCCAATATCATCAATCACTTCTTCTGTGATCTTCTTCCTGTTCTCTCCCTGGCATTTGCAGCCACCCAAGCCAAACAGGTTTTACTTTTCACCTTGGCTGGGGGTCTAGGAGTTCTCAGTGGTGTGGTCATCTTGTTCTCCTACATTTTACGTTGTTATCAGTATCTTGAGAATCTACTTTGCTGATGGGAAGCACAAGGCCTTCTCTACCTGCTCTTCACACCTGAGAGCTGTCTCCATCCTTTATGGGAGACTCTTATTTATCTATGCATGTGCAAGTTGTAGTTTCCCCCTCAACATCAGTGAACTTGTTTCTGTGTTCTACACGGCAAAGATTCCCATATTGAAACCCCTCATCTAAGCCTGAGAAATAAAGAGGTGAAGGATTCATTCAGAAGGGCATTTGCAAGGAAGACATTTCTCATGCATAGGAAAATGCAGATGCCTTTCATACTAAAGATTGATATTTAAAGATATGCAACATAGAAGAATATGGGCTTTGTGTTGGGAGTCCTACTTTTATGCTAAGATTCAATTTTTCTTACTCTCTGTTATTGAAAAGTCACACAATGTCTTTAGGTTACAATCTTTCATTTTTGGTTACTCATTTCTCATTTAGCAGGAATGAGTTTTAAAACTCTAAACTGAGATGAGTACATTATTGAACCACAAAACTTTAACAGATATTTTCAAGTTTTGTGACTAGGATTTGAGAGGTTCTTTGTTAAATCCCAAATAAATGCTATAACCTTTGACAACATTACTTCGGTTTTGTGTACAAGGTGTTGAGATCCCTCAATTGTCTGTGATCTTGGCCCTCACTCTTTAAACATAAACTGTGAAAAAGTGCATTATGGTTCAAAGATAAACATTTCTAGTTTTAAGATAAATAAGTTCTGGGGATGTAATATACAGCACGGTGACTATAGTTGACAATACTGTATTGTATATTTCTAAATTGCTAAAAGAGAAGATATTAAAAATACTCTTCACAAGAAACAGACATTAATGTTATGACCTCACACACACAAAAAAAGTGTAGGGGCCGACCTGGTGGTGCAGCGGCTAAGTGCGCACGTTCTGTTTCCGCAGCCTGGGGTTTGCCGGTCCGGATCCTGGGTGTGGACATGGCACCGCTTGGCAAGCCATGATGTGGTAGGAATCCAACATATAAAGTAGAGGAAGATGGGCACGGATGTTAGCTCAGGGCTGGCAATCCTCAGCAAAAGAGGAGGATTGGCAGCAGATGTTAGCTCAGGGCTAATCTTCCTCAAAAAAAAAAAAAATGTAGTGGTGTAAGTTGGTTAATGTTAACTAAACTTGTAGTAATCATCTTGTAATTTACATATACATCAAATCATTCTGTTGGTCACCTTGGACTAATACAATGTATTATGTCAATTATATAGTATTAATACAACTGGTAAAAATTGAATTATCTTTTTTCTTTGAGGTAATATTGGTTTATAACATAAATTTCAGGTGTACATCATTAAATTTCAACTTCTCTATATACTACATTGTGTTTAGCACCAAAAGTCTAGTTGCCATCCATCAGTGTACAAAAGTCCCCCTTTAGCACTTTCACCCTCCCTTCACTCCTTTCCCTTCTGCTATCTACCAATCTGTTCTCTGTTTCTATGTGTTTGTTTTTTGTTGTTGTTTTCTATCTTCCAGATATTAGTGAAATCATATGGTATACGTCATTCTCCATTCATCTTATTTCACTTAGCATAATACCCTCATGGTCCTTCCATGTTGTCAAAAATGGCAAGTCTTCATCTGTTTTTTTTTTTTTTTTTTATGGTTGAGTGGTATTTCATTGTGCATATGTATAACATCTTCCTTATCCCTTTATCTGTCTATAAGCTCCTAGGTTGTTTCCATCTTTTGGTTGTTTTAAATAAAATTGCAATGAACATAGGGGTGCATATGTCAATTTGAATTGGTGTTTTTGTGTTCTTTGGATAAAGACCAACAAATGGAATAGCTGGATCATATAGTATTTTTATTCTTAATTTTTTGAGAAATCTCCATACTCTTTTCTATAGTGTCTGTACCTGTTTACATTCCTAGCAGCAGTGTATGAGAGTTCCCTTTTCTCCACATGCTCTCCAATACTAGTTATTTATTGTCTTTTTAGTAATAGCCACACTGTCAGGCATGAGGCAATATTTCATTGTAGCTTTGAGTTTCATTTCTCTAATAATTAGTGGTGTTGAACATCTTTTCAAGTGCCCGTTTAAAAAATGTACATTATTCAAGGAATATGCAACAACAGCATTCTCTAATATTACCTTTGTGTTTGGAGTAGACATTTTACAAATGTCTTTAATATCCCCTGTACTCTCTGCTCAAAGCAATAATTCATTGGGATTTTGCCACTCTAAGTGCATGATTCATGCATGTAAAATGTGGAATACATTGCAGTTCTTTAATAAAATGTTACTTATTACTATTGTTATTTATCGATTTTTATGTCATAGGCAGGACATTAATTCTATTTTTACAGTTAATGAGCCTGACAACTATGAAGAATCAGTGGATTTTCCATGACCTCCTAATTTAGTCTCATACTTTTATTTTCTCCAGGTACAATATTCTTTCAACCATGAATCTGCATTTTATTTTCTGTAACATATCAACAAATCCAAGAAATAAAGGGATAAACTATGTTTTTGTACAATTGTAAGACTCACTGAGACCCACATTTTGTCTTATCTTGAAGGCATTATTTAAAAGGTGTTTAGTTTTGGCCCACTGACTTTAAGGATGTGAATATTCTCTAATGCCCTGGAATTTTGTTTTTCTTTATTTTGCTTATTTTTCACCATGTTTTCTGCCAGTTTTGGTGTGTATGTTGGATAGTTTCTTGGTCAAAATGCTATTCAATTCCAAGGAAATGAGAGTCAAAGAATACTACAACCAATAATAAACCAAAAAGATTTTTACATATGCCTTTTATGTGCCTGACATAATTTACTGTGTGTTATTCACATTGAAAGGAAAAGCCCTCATGGAATTTACAGGCTAGTGGAATAGAAAGACAAGTAAACAAACACAAAGATTAAAAAATGTTTGTAGGGGCTGGCCTGGTGGCACAGCAGTTAAGTTTGCCGGTTCTGGTTGTCAGCAGCCCAGGGTTCACCGGTTAGGATCCCGGGTGCTGACATGGCACAGCTTGACAAAAGCCATACTGTGGTAGGCATCCCACGTATAAAGTGGAGGGAGATGGGCATGGGTGTTAGCTCAGGCCCAGTCTTCCTCAGCAAAAAGAGGAGGATGTGCAGTAGTTAGCTCAGGGCTAAGTTTCATCAAAAAAAAAAAAAAATTTGTAAATCCATAGCAATTTCTGTGACAAAAATAAGCAAGGAACCAAAATACAGCGTAAAGGAGTATATTTTATCAAGGATAGTAAAGAAAAAACTCTTTAAAGAAGGTAGAAATTATGAAAGATAAAGAAATTCTGTTCATTGTATGGTTTTCCGTGAAGTCTGAATGTCACTATTTGGATCATAAAAGGAGAAAGGGTCCTGCAGAATAGTAACAGGCACTTCTGGATATTCCAAAACAGAGGGAAAAGTTTTGAAGCTAATTTTTCTGATTCTCAGGATAATTTTTTAATTCATTTATATGATGTAAGTGTTTTGGAATTGGAGGATGTTGAAAGTAGGAGGACATTATGTAATGTTTCATTGGGAGAAGGAATTTACTATGAACCATATGACTACTAATAAAAATGATTCTTCTTCTGAACAGATTAAACTACTCATTGCTTTTTCACCAAGTGACTCTGCTGCATAAATTAAGACCTTCCTAGGCACTGAATGTTAGAATAATTGTGATCTGTTTCTTAGTTACTCCAAGTCCCCATGCGCCATGAAAATAAAACAAAACAAAAAGCCAATGCAGATTATCTTGGTAGTCTTCAACAGCGCTATCTGATTCCTTTAGAAAAACAAAAAATCGCTGCTTAGGGTGCACTACCCTGAAATGGTGTGTACACAATCCAGAGGCTACCTCTGTGGAATTTGTTCAGTTATACTTTCAGTCTTATCTGGCTTTTACATTTTCTGTTTCCTCAAACTGGAGCCATGTTACAGTTCACTGTTTACCTCATGTAAGTCACTGCTCAAATGTCCTATCATCAAAGAGGCCATCTGGACCTCCTTACCTAAAATAATTATCTGTCTTTCCATATTTCAACCATTTATCTTTTTTCTTTATTATTTTTGCTGCACTTAGAAACACCCAAATATTTTTACTTGCTTGTTTATTGTGTTTCTCTCCGGACAGAAGATGAGATGTATGAGAGAAGGACGTCTTGTGTTCATTACTTTGTGCTTAGCACCACAGTCATGCATGTAATCCATGCTCAATATATATTTGTTGATTGAACAATTAATATATGGTCAATGCTACATTCTTTATTCCGTGGAAAGTATAGTTTGACAGACATAGTTTCAATGATCAACTCTGGCTATGTTTTCTTGGATGAAAGGTGTATCTGCAAAATGCAAAAATTCATCAGAATTGAATGAACATGCATAGGTACCTAAAGACATAGAGCTTGGCTTGCAATATATAATAAAAAATTATAACTTTTAAAGAATGAATTGATTTTTTTTCTTTATAATTTTATTCCATATATCGCTATCTGGCAGTTCTAGTGATAAGATATCAGAATGAGTTTTTTGGTAAAGCCTCATGTTTTGCATTTGTTCCTTGTGATATGTAGTTTTCCTGTTATAGACACCGATTTACTCTATTTCTGTTTATAATAATACCCTGATTTCCCTTTGGAGACTTATCTCTCATGTACAGATTTCAGTCTTGGATGGATGTAACTGAGGTCCCTGCCTCCCACAACAAGGTATCGGTTTATGATGTAAGCTTGAAATATTTCTCTCTGGATCTTGAGATGTAAGAAGAATGACAATGATAGAAAACTGATTGAATCTCCTTCATTTCAGCTAAAGTTCCCTGAGTAGATGGACAGTCACTGCCACCAGGACGCCCAGGTGCCCTCATCCTTGTCCAGTTTAGTCTGTTCTCTCATTGGTACTGTGAGCCATGTAATATACTTCCTAGGAATTTCCTATTTCTGTTGCTTGCAACCAAGGAACTCTGATATATTGTCCAATTTTTCTTTGCCTACAAAATTATTCAGTGTTCATTTTGTTCTTTAATAATTTCTTCAATAAAATCTCAGTTTAGAATTGATTTTTTAGCATACCCCAGGAGAGCGGAATAGATTAAATTCAGGTATTATTTCTACTTAAAGTTTAGTTTAGGATCTCAGTCATTCTTAAATGATTCTATTTTGATGATCAGTTAACAGAATTCCATTTGCTGAATAATTCTGATAATAATTAATGCTCACTAAACTTCCACAGTGTACCAGGAAACATGTTATATGCTTTGTAGAATTATTATCTCTGATCTCTATAGTATTATAGATTTCCACACAACTAGTATATTATCACAACCATTTTAAAGATGCATGTTCTCTTGTAGTCATTTTTTACTATTGAATTAAAAATCACCACAAAGCTACTAACTTAAAAGTACACAAATTTACTACCTCGCAGTTTCCATGGGTGAGGAGTCCACGTCCATCATGGCCTGAATCTGCTCAGCATCTCACGAGGCTGAAATCCACACGTTAGCAGTCTTGGCTCCTTTCTGGAGGCTCCAGGGAAGATTCCCTATCCAAGCTCATTTGTGTGTTTAACAAAATTCACTTCCTTGTGATTGTAGGGCTGTGGTGACCATTCCTTGCCGGCTATCAGCTAGAGGCCTCTCTCAGTTCCTTAAGGCTGTTGGCATTCCTTCTCATATGCCCCCTCCATCTTCAGACCAGCAGACAAACATCTAGTTCCCACATTTCAAACCTCTCTGAGTCTTCTGTTCTCAGCTGGAGGAAGCTCTGAACGCTTACACGTCATCCAGGGTAATCTCCCTCTTCTAAGGTTAACTGTACCATTTAATATAACATAATCACATGAGGGATGTCTCCCAAATTTACAGATTCCAGCTACTAGGGTAAAGATTAGAGATCTTTGCAGGACCAATTTAGAAATTCTGCCAAGCACACTGATGCTCACAGCATATACAGCTATCACAAAGACAAGTAATCAGAAAAGGGAAGTGTTGACATCCAAGCTTGTTCTTGCTGATGTATGATGTGTGTGTGACTGTGTGTGTGTTTTCTTTCCTGGGCCTGTATTGTTTATATTTTGTGGGTGTTTTTCTGTTTGTTTCCACGTTAATACAATTATTTAAAGCACTGATTAGTGTAGAATATGTATTCTTTTATAATAATGCTATTATCATATATTTGCTGAGGATCTACTCAATCATAGACACTGCTCTAAGTGTTTTGTAAACATCTCATTTAATATTTTAGCTGCCATTTGTGGTATGACTTATTAGATCCACTTTACAGCTGGGGAAACTGAGGCTTCAGAGAACTTGAGCCACATACCTCAGATCAGGCATCTGCTAAATGGAGGAGATGGTGTTTGACCCCACTCGGATTCCGCCAAATACTGATTCTTTTCATGTAGCCAGGGTAAGGCCACTTAGCAGGGACAGCATATCATTCTTTTTTTTCTCTTTAATCTCTCTGGATTCACATATGTTTATTCTTCTAGAGAAAAATGAGGACAAATGATTTAGAAAGTTATTACGTAATAGGATAATTGCAATAAGATTTTCTAAAACTATGTAACTAAAATGAGTTTGGGGTAAAGTTATCAAAGGTAATCACTTCTGCTCTCTCATGCAGTGTACTTTGGAAAGAGGGTATTTGCAAATGGATAAATTGATTCTGATAAGTAGCTTCTGTCCATTTTAGTGTATTTCCATTTGGAAATACTGATACACTTGGAATGAATTGGTTTGACAACAAGGTTCTTTCTGTATAATTAGCATGCTCAATTTCTCAGCAACGCAGGAAACAGAAGGATATATTTAGGGGGCCTTTCATAATGTCAGTTCAATCCATTAAGGTATAATCCTTGACTTATTACAGTTTTGTTTTTTAGCAAAAGAAATAATGCACAAACAAAGAATACCGTATTTTGGCATTTCTAAGTGACAGAGAGAGACAAGAGAGTTGAAGAGCAAAGAGTGTAATTATTTTTGTCTATGAAGAATTGAGGAAGCATTCCCGTAAGGTTATAATTAAGCCATACCTTTCAGAACAGATGGAATTTTGACTTCTAATATTTCAGTCAGTTAGAAGGGGAAGTCAGAAGGGATGTAAAAGGAAGGAAGGATATATGGGTCTGTGAGGGAATGGCAAATCACTCAAGTCTGTTCGAATCTTATAATGCTCCTACAGTGGGAAAGGAAGCTGTCAGTGTATGTCAAATAGGATGAAAGCAGCAACCCTGAATTGAATCCAGACAAACCTTCCTGAAACATTGTCATGATTCTGAAGTTTATATTGAAATGCAAAGTGACAAAAGTATTCAAGTTACACTTGAAGAAGACAATCCAAGAAGAAAGTTTTCTTCTACTGGACATAGACTTACAAATGTATAGTAATTAAGACAGGATCAGGAATAGACAGATATCCCGATGATATAGAATAGAGAGTCCAGGTATATTAATCAATGTATGATAATAGCTTTATTATTAAGGAATATACAGATCCAATACATGGACCCTTCATTTATGACAAGGTTGATACTGCTGGTAGTGGAGAAAGAAAGGATTTAAAAAAATAATGTTGGATCCATTGGATGTCCACATGAAAACAAATGGAACTTTGCCTCCATCTCACAACACACACTAAGATCTTCTCCAGATGAGTTTGAGATCAAGATGTGAAAGTCAAGGAATTAAAGCACCTGGAAGATAATATAGGAGAATATCTTTATGACTTATGTTTGGAATTTTTTTTAAATAGGCTACAAAATTACTAAACCTGAAGGGAAGTATTTATTCCCTGAACCACATTAAAGTTGAGAACTTAAGTTTACCCTTAAGAGCATAAACGTGTAAACCACAGCTGGAGAAAACGTATTTACAATGCATATAACTGACATCCAGAGTATATGAATAAGTATTGTAATAAAAAAAACAAACACGCAATCTACTGAAAAAATGTGGGAAGGCACTTGAACAGGCAATTCATGAAAGTGGTTATGCAAATAGCATGTAATACTGAAAAGCTTCTCTATCTCACTAGAAATCAGGGGAATGGCAGTTAAATGTGTAATGAGATACCATTATACATTCACCAAGACAGTTAAAATGAAAAATATTGACCCTCAACCACTACCTATGGAAATGTAAGTAATGGGTTTTGACACATTTCTTGAATTACCAATCAAAATTAACATATATGTACTCTATTACAAAGACATTTTATGGTCACATATCTTCCCAAGAGAAATGCGTGCTATGAACTCCAAAAGATATGCTGTTTATTGAATGTTTGTTGGAGAAAAGCTCAAAAAATTTAAAAACTGGGAACAACTCAAATGCCCAACAACAAAGGAATGAAGTAAACATTTGTGGAATATCAATATAATGGGCTACTAACAGAAATAAAACATATGGACTAGAGATGTTTTATTTCCTTATTTGGGTGGTGGTTATATGCATGAATTCACTTTGTCATAATTCGCTGAGCAATACACTTAAGATTTGTTCACTCTTCTGTGTTAATAAAAGGTTAAAAATGTAGAGTAAGGCTTGCATTTGTCAGTGAAACCTCTCTCAATTTCTCATGAAAAAACCTGTATGAATATCATGTAAATTCTTCACACATTCTGATAATGATTTTCCTGTCAGTATTAGAAAAAGAAGATAAACTATCACAATGCCAAATAAGGTTTCCTTGTAGTGGATCCTCTACGACAATGTACTTTAGCTGAGCAGTTGCAGAAATCTTGTGGTAGTTTTTTGGGGGAAACTCAGCAGTTGTTACATTATTGCACTAATGCTTACTGTACATATTTCCTTGTTTAAGGAGGAGGTAAGAAATTAGTAGTTTACCCAGTCAAACACAGAAAACAAATAAGTTCATCCCAGTGGATATTTAAAAGAGTTTTAAGATAGTAAGAACATTTTAATTTACTTCTTTCTCAACAATAAAATTCCCAAGGTAAGGCATACTTTAGGGACATAAATTCTCCCAGAACAGAAAATTATGTAACTACTTATTTACATTTTAATCCGCATGAAGAAGACAATTTGTTTCAGAGTGGAATCTTACTAGTTCCTTGGGAAGAAATCTAAGAATAAAATCAAGTGACTCCTGGAAAGCCTGACCTCTTCTTTGTGCAGAGGCACAGGTAGTGGTGGGAAGATGGAGATGCTGAAAAAGAGTACAATTTATACTCGATGTTAATTTTAGTTCTCTAAAGAAGAAAGGAACTCATTGGAATGTAAGTTAAGATCATTTTTTATCTATTTCTGCTCCTATGTTTATTCTTCAAGAAATCAAAAATGAGTTGAATGGATTTATAGGAAGATGAAAATGATTGACATTTAGAATGTATTTATTTGGTACATAAAGGAATAACCACTGTCAGATCATAACTGGTTAGAATGCTACACCAATATAATAAAAAGTAATGTAAAAGCCTGTAAGAGTCACAAAGAGGTCATAGTCAATTGAAATCCCTCTTCAAGTTCAATGATTGTGCCCTGAACAGGAGAGAAGCTCGGCCATTCACTCCAGGTGTCTTACCATTTGTATGGAATGTTGCATTGGGTTATAAACATCATGTTCAATGCATGGGATGAGGGTTAATGAGGGAACTATAAACGTGAGCACAATTTGCAGATGTTTAAGAGCCTTTGTACTTGAGTAAACTTACACTCTAGTATAGAGTCCAAGGAGCTTTCTTGGTAATCAACAGTCCTTTCACTGTCAAATTTGCCTTTGGGCATTGACTGATTCTGTATCCTAGAAAGGATATGCAGAATTGGCTTGAGACATGGGGAGATCTAAGGTTCCCTTTTGGGAGAGTGACGTCGTAGAAAGGATAGAGACTCTTAATTCAGACAAGGCATGGCTTAGTCTCAAATAACCTTTAGGAGATATTAGCTCAGGGACACCACCTTTAACATTTACAGCTTTAATTGCCTGCTCTGTAAAGTGGAGATGGCAAAATGTTTCTCTCTTACCCAGGCTTGGGTGAAAGTCAAATGGGTTGACATTTGCAAAGCACTTGGGGCTGAGTCTGGTAAGTTTCAAATACACTACAGATGCTATTCCTTGTCCCATGTTCATTGTAGCCTAAAATGTATCATGAAGCCAATCATGCCCTTTAGCACTGCATGGTGGAACATGATTGTGTATTTGCCACCATCCCTGTGGTCTTGGGTCAGACATCTTGGAACCTCAATTTTCTTATTTACAAAGGTAAACTTGAAGCTAGAGTTTTCTCAGCTCCCTAAAATTTTAAAAATCTACAGCTCTGAATGAATAGTTTATAGGTTTTTCTCGTTTTCCATCTCCTAGGCTTCACAGACTTCTTACCTCTTGTTCCTATACCAGATCAATTGTTGCTATTTTCTCTTCTCCTCTCTCTGTTTATTTTGTTGTTGCTGAACTACCTTGAGGATTATTTTAGATTATTGCTTTGTTTTGTTTTAGTTTTTTTGTTGTTTTTGTTTATCTTTTGCTGAGGTAGATGAGCCCTGAGCTAACATCCATGCCAGGTTTCCTCTATTTTGTATGTGGGTGGCAGACTTGACCTGGCCATCAAAGAGTGGTGTAGGTCCTCACTGGGAACAGAACCTGAGCTGCCAAAGTGGAACATGCCATACTTAACTATGAGACCATGGGGCTTGCCCTTGTTTTAGATTATTTTTAATTATAAAGTTGGTTCATGCATATTCCTTCCTTTTAACAAAGTCTTAAAATTGCAGGTAAGCTACCATCTTCTTTGATTACTCACTCGCACCCAAATTTGCTCCCTCTCTGTTCTCAGAGATAATAACTGCTCATTTGGTGGATAGCCTTCCAGGTTTTTTTAATTTTATTTATACACACATGTAAATAATTATAATTAGGGATAATTTTGAGGTTTAAAAATGTTCCTAATATCATCCTGTACACATCATTCTGTAACTTGCTTTTCCTTCATATATCTTAGCAAAGTAACCATGTTTATACATACAGAGTACCTAATTTTTAAACTTCTGTACAGTGTTCCATAGAATGACTATACCAAGGTTTATTGTGTTCTTACTTCTCTGGAGAATATTTACATGGATTCTGGTTTTTCGTTACTTTAAACAATAGTGAAGTGGAAGTCATTGTTTTTCCATTGTGTTTTTCTTCTGGGTAGATACTAGGTAATGGAATTTCTGAGTCACCAGGTATGTGCTCTTGAAAAAAAATTAAAGAGATAGTGAAATCCAGGCTCTCCAGCCCCTGCGATATGAATGATCACCATTTTCTCTCACTACCTCATAGATATTTTATATTTTCACATATTTTGTCTGTGTGATGGGTGAAAATCGTATGTAATGTTTCCATTTGGTTGTGATGATTATTAGGGAGATTAAGCATTTTTTCATGTTTACTGGGAATTTGTGTTTTCTTCTGGCATGCCATTATATATCTTTTGCCTGCCATTGCAATGATACTTGCTATTTTATTTGATGATTTGCTGTAGTTCCTTGTGTATTTTGCTTTTAATCCTTTGCAATATGTGTTTCAAAATTTTTTCCAATCTATGTGTTGTAATTTTACTCAGAGTTTATGTTGGCATATAGTCATTTAAAATTACCTAGTAAAATTTATCAACATTTTCTTCACATGGTTTTTATGTTCTGTTTAAGAAGACCATCCCTACCACAAAATCATAATACTATTCTTTACAGTTTTCTTGTTATATATTTATGGTTAGTATTTTTTTTAGTTTAAGTGGTTTGGGGTAGAATTTTAATATAATTTATTTTTTCAAATGACCATCCAAATATTCTAACACTTTTTTTATGAATAATTCATCTTTGTCTATTTTAGTAACAACACCTTCCTTTTTTAATTGTGATAGCTTTATATCTGTGTTTATATCTAGAATAGCACATTCTTTTTCTTTGTTTTTCTTTTTCAAAATTGTCTTGGCTAGTTTTGAATGTTTTCTCTTCCATAAATTTTAAAATCAGATTGTTTCATTACAAATTGTATTTAGATGCTGGTTGGAATTCCATTAAGTTTACCAAATGATTTGGTGAATGTCCTAGCCCAATCAGCCTTAGATTATCCGAAGCAAGTCTGTAGCCTGACCAAATCAGCTTTATTGACCCAATGCAATGAGAGAGGCTACATACCCTATGAAGCATGGGTGTCTCATTGAACAAAGGAAAAATAGAGTTATTATGAAATTTTGAGAACGGTAGAGTTTAGGTGAAATTTAAGTCAAGACAAAATTTTTATAAACTCATAGCAAAGCAGGACTGTAGGTAACAGGGCCAACATCAGAATAGATCTAAACCACAAAGCAGACACAGGGTTCTGTTTCCTTAGAAACTGCCAAATTAAGATAGACATGGAATGATGTATCCTGAAATCCCTCAAGTGGAGCTCTGTACCTGATTTGGAAATGATACTGCTTTCCTATGTCAAAGTGACTTAGATCTTTCAGGCCAGAGTGGGATGTTTCCTCTGGTTCATATAAATTCAAACAAATATTTTAGATAACCTATAATTTCAGAAAATAAAGTCTCATTGAATAAGAAAGCTGTCACTCAATGAAAAGGATTGTTAGGACACTTTACAGCTGCAGTTTATCTGTGGGAGAAATATTGTTTCTTGTTTACTTCACAGTTGGCTTATCTGTGTCTGCTATTCCAAGCTGAAGCAAGGTCAAACAGGTACTTACTCTCCAAGTGTGAGCTAATTTTTACTTGCTCAGGAGAAAATGAATGTTTTAAATTGAGCCTTTTGACTCAGTTATACAAAAAAATACATAAAATACGTCTTTTCTCTGATTTAGGCATTTCTTTCTTTGATTCATTAAAGCTCCATAATTTATATTTTGCTCTACACAAATCTTGAAGAATCCTTGTTAGGCTTATTAACGGTTATTTCATCAATTTGAATTGATGAATATGAGTTTTCCTAGTATAATTCATGTGATAATTATTGATTTTTATATTGATTTTCTATTCTTTTTGTTGAACTCTTTAACTTTTTTCTAAAAATTTATCTTAGCAGCATACTCTTGTCCATTTTATATGTGAATGGCTGTTTTGCCTGCAAAGAGTGAGAGTATTTTCTTACCTCTTTTTTCTATAACTCTTATGTCTCTTATTTTTTAGGTTTTAGTACTTTGTGCTCTCCACTATAAAATAGTATAAATTAAGTGCATCTTGATGTAGTTTCTGGTTATTATGTGAATTTTTCTAGTGTTTTACACTATACACATATATTCTCTGGAAGCTTCAGGAAGATTATTTTTACTAAACTAAACAGTTTCTTTTGTTTCTAGTTCGGAAAAAAAATTGAGAGCAGCATTTTATCAAATTACTTTAAAAATTCTTTTAAAAATTCTTTAAAAATTCTATTGCAACAACAGTACTGTTTTCCCTTTTAATCGGGAAGTGTGGTGAATAATTTTATACATTTTCTAATGTTGACCAAATTCTTAGTTAAACTCTAATTTTCTCTTTTAAACACTTAAGTCATACTGCTTGTTAGAACTAATATATTTTATTAGCTAGACTTTTATTTAGGCTTTTCTTTTTTTTTTACACTAATATTCCTAAATTGAACTTGTAGTTCCTTTTCTTGTGTATTATGTTATACTTCTAAGAAATTTCAAATTGCATGCATTACCAATTCTCTGCTTTTCTCACTATAGAGTCGCAAAGCAACCAATGGCTGATGAAAACTATACAAGGATCACAGAGTTTATTTTCATAGGCTTAAAGTACCATCCTCGGATTCAAGTCTTCCTTTTCTTGCTCTTTCTGCTTTTTTACCTCATTACCATGACAGGAAACTTAGGCATGATTATTCTTTTTTTTTTTTTTTTTTAAGATTTTATTATTTCCTTTTTCTCCCCAAAGCCCCCCGGTACATAGTTGTGTATTCTTCGTTGTGGGTTCTTCTAGTTGTGGCATGTGGGACGCTGCCCCAGCGTGGTCTGATGAGCAGTGCCATGTCCGCACCCAGGATTCGAACCGATGAAACACTGGGCTGCCTGCAGCGGAGCGCGCGAACTTAACCACTCGGCCACGGGGCCAGCCCCAGGCATGATTATTCTTATCTGGTATGATTCCCGCCTTCACACACCCATGTACTTTTTCCTCAGTCACCTGTCCTTTGTGGACATCTGCTTTTCATCAGTCGTGGGTCCCAAGATGCTCACTGACTTCTTCACTGAAAGGAAAGCCATCTCTTTCCTGGGATGTGTCTTGCAGCAGTGGTTCTCTGGGTTCTTTGTGGCCATTGAGTGCCTTCTCCTGGCATCTATGGCCTATGATCGCTATGTGGCTATCTGTAACCCATTATTGTATTCAGCTGCCATGTCCAAGATTCTCTGCATACAGCTGGTGGTTGGACCCTATACCGTTGGGTTCCTAAACACCATGACTCACACAACGGCTGCTTTTCGACTTCCCTTTTGTCGTTCCAACATTATCAATCATTTCTTCTGTGACATGTCCCCCATTATTTCTCTCATATGTGCTGATATCCAGATCAATAAATTATTAGTTTTCATTGTGGCTGGTGCTGTACTAGTCATCAGTAGCCTGACCATTATAGTCTCCTATTTTTACATCCTTACTGCCATCCTGAGGATCCACTCTGCTGATGGGAGACGCAAGGCTTTTTCCACCTGCTCGTCCCATCTCACAGCTGTTTCCATCTTATATGGGACTCTCTTCTTTAGTTACGTGAGGCCAGGTGCAATATTTTCTCTGGACCTGAATAAAATGGTGTCAGTGTTCTACACAGCAGTGATCCCCATGTTGAATCCTCTCATTTACAGTTTGAGAAATAAAGAGGTGAAAGCTGCCATGCACAGGACAGTCACCAGGAGGATGCTTTGCATCAGAAGTTAAGTTTCCATCTAAAATAGATAAAAGAAAAAGCTTTCAAATATGGTTAGACTAACTGGTTACCATGGAAAGATGCTAAAGAATTTGAGGGATGGCATCCTACCATCCTTCTATGTGACTTTTATTTTAGTACCTACTTTTATTTTTTTTAACGTATGCTTCTTGGTGAGGAAGAGTGGCCATGAGCAAACATCTGTTGCCAATCTTCCTTTTTTTTCCCTCCCCAAAGTCCCAATACATAGTTGTATATCCTAGTTGTAAGTCCTTCTACTTCATTTTTTGTGGGATGCCACTGCAGCATGGCTTAATGAGGGGTATGCAGGTCCACGTGCAGGATCCAGACCAGTGAACCTCAGGCTGCCCAAGTGGAGAACATGAAATTGCTATGCCGCCAGACCACGCCCCCTGCTTTTTTTTAAATCTCCATTTCATCATGTCCCTATAGATGGTAAAAATTCCCAGTCACCTACAGAGTCAGAGCAATTATGCTTCTTCAAACATCTTCATTACTGGAAATATGCTAATAAATGTTGGACCCACCTAGCTAATAATACTGTTGCACTAGTTGGAACAACGTAAATGTCTAGACCAGGTGAGATTCATTGGAACAACATATATGTCCCCTACCCCTAAATATGGAATTGAAAATATCAGACCAGTTACTTGGCTTAAAATGATTTTTTGTTAACTAAAGGAATGTTCTACATCATGTTCTTTTTAATATCATTTATGGCTATTTTATTTAATTTTGTATTCTAAAAACAGAATGTCATGTTCATTGTAGGAAAAAGAAAATTTGGACAAGCAAATGAAGAACAGCATTAACAACAAAAAAAACCCATATTTTTATTTTTCCACCAAGACAAGTGCTAGTAATAATTTCCAGATGCCTTTCTACATATTTGGCTGTTAAGTTGTTCCAACTGTTACTTTATTAATTGACATTTAGTTTTCTTGTCACTGTTCAGATAACAACAAATAAGGTTAGCTTACGTAGAAATTAGAAATAAAACGCAAAAAAGCGACTTAGACGTTTTAAAGAAAATAAGAAGAATTCTAAAATATCAGAGACAATAGGTGTTGAGAAAACAGAAGTAAACTAAACTGGAGAAAATTTATAGCCTATTGCCATGTTAACATTTTTGGTGTTTTCAAATAAAAAAAGGAATACAACAGCATGAAGTTTAAAAATATTTTAACACATTCTGCCCCCCTGAAAACATTGTGAAGAATTCAAGAGGAAATATAATTATTTTTAGGAAGGTAGAATGATTTTTGAACAGCATCTCTTTTGTACAAATTAGAGGCTGCAGGCATTTTAGCCCTGATGGTTGGACATGATCTAAAACCGTAAAATTTATCTCTAGATTATAGAAAGATCTACATCTCAGTAGAAAAAAAGACAGTGACACGTACTTGAGTACTGATGCAGGGAAAACTAGGGTGTAGATTTACCTCCAGGCTCTGCCCGAGTAAATTCATGATGGGGTTACTAGATGAGCAAATGCTTTCTCAGGTAGAATTGATAGAATGACAGTGTCACAATCACTTCTCCTCACTCCGGGGATAGTTGAACCTGCTTTGAATAGTGCAGTTATTCTAAACATAGCACATTACAGGGACTGGTCATAGATTAGTTTGAGTTCAGTGGAAGTGAGCAGGCTGTGGAGGGAACTGAACATCAAGACATAGAGATGGTATATAGGCTAAAGATGATCATGGTTTCAATGACAAAATTGTCTCAGACAGGAAGAATGAGTTGTGTGCTAGAAAGCCACAGAGAGAGAGAAATAATGCCAATAGGATGCTATTAAAAGTTTCAGATATTAACTCAAATTTTTTTTCATTTAATTTATATTATTTATTTACTGTGGAAATAATTAAATGGACGATTGGATGAACAGTTTCAGATGTGAACATATTTGCCACTAATAGTGAAATAGGGTGATGTCTCTTTCTCTGGCTGAAAGAAAAATTATTAATGTTTTGGACTGTGCCTTAGAGCAGAGGTTCTTTGGATTCTTGTGACTGGTAAGTAGTTCCTCTTGTCATCTATGGTAAATACCTATCTTTTAGAAACCAGAGCTCTATTTAGTTGCTATGTTACACAGATACTGTGCAGGAATAGTGGATAGGCTTGTACTGTTGCATTCATGAACCCCATTATATTTCATGACAAATGTTAAATTTCAATTCTTCTCCAGTATCATTACTGAGACCTCTCCCTACCATTTACCATCAAATATTCTGACATCTAATCCAATGTGTTCTTACATAAAAATAGTTTATTATGGAATTTTTAAATTTATAGAATAATAGAATAGTATAACGAACCCCCATGTTCCCAGTATCCAGGTTGTTACTCTGTGCCCAGAGTTATAGCACACTTTAGGGGTCTAACCATCTGGATAGTCTCTATTTACTTCTTTCCTACCAACTGACAATCCATTCTACTGCTGGGAGGCACAGCCTTCTCCTCTTGCTTCTATCATAAATGACCTTTATGTTGGGCTTTCTATTTCTTAGTGCCACACGTTTTCCTGGCTTTCTCTAAAGGAGTGAAACCTCTGACACTAAGTCCTATCATCACTAGGAGTATCTATAAAAAGAGGATTTTTTTGTCAAGACCTAAATCCATATCCAGTCTAGGAAATGGAAAAGAAAGAGCTTCCAGGCAAAACAAACACATTGGGAATTTTCCTATGATTCTAGGCCACTTCTGGCTACCTGATTATGATTTGTGTTTCTACCATTTTGAATATCATACTTGTTCCTTCCTTTCAATGGAAAAGAGAAATAGAAGTTCAAACCTCAACTCAGCAGTTCAAATTCTGCTTCCAGGAGATCTCTCTTCATCTTGAATTTGAACCACATGAGTTTCCTCAAGGCCCCATTATCACATCTCTGTATGCAAGGAAGGGTCTTGATAATCCCCTTGTTTTGTTGCCCCTCCTATTGAGTTTTCTGGCAGTAGAATTTCTAAATTCTAAGTTGAATGTTATAGGGTACTATCACAAATCTGATCTTTTTCATCTATGATTTTGAACTAGGAAAACTATGCAACATTAAAAAAAATCCGAAAACCCAAAAACTCTTTTCACCTAAATTATTGGGATCCGGGTAGCTTTTGGTTCAGCCTGGGGCCCACAGGGACATTTGTGAGTCCCATGTTCCCTCTGGGATGAGTGATGTGACACTGGATACTTCTGAAGCAATCTTGGGAGAAGGATGGTTACATAAGGGTAAAGCCAGAGAATTCATTCACAGTCATTCAGTAGCCACTCTGAGTCTCAACAATAATTGATCAAAATCACGGTCCTGCATCCTCTTCCCATAATACTTTACTCTTGCAGGCCTGAGGAGCTGTTACTGATGAGAGAAATAATGTGAGTCACAGAGTTTTAGGTTTTGTTCCTCTCATAGTATCTGGAGAACACCATCAGGATAAGCTATACCACATTTTATGTCTCACTCAAGAAGGGAAGTTTTATAACAACTTAAGGAAGAGTTCCTGGTTAAGAAAGGGAATCCACAGTTGATTATAAGCTTCTGTATATCTAAAATATCTCTTGATGCAGAACCTGACCTTCAGAATGGATCAGGTCTTCTTCTGATGTTTAAAAATTCTCTGAAAGTTGGGATTATCTGAGTAGACACTCTGCTTTTGCCAAGCTCTTGATATTTTATGGGTGGCTCATCCAAGGAGTGGACCATTAGACTCATTTAGACGAAAGTGGGCCATCATCTGAACTCAGGTTGATGAATCAATTTCTACAATCTCTTTGAATCTCCCAAGGAATCCCAATGACAAATATAGTGGGTTTAAAGGGAAATCTGAAGATACTGATGAAGTGACTTGTCTGTAACCTATTAAGGTATCCCACTGAGTGTGATGAGAGGCTGTGTCCTCCTAGAGATTCCAGAATTCACTTTCTTTGACCATGTTTTTTACCACTTTTTTTCAATGATGAGGTAAAAAAGTTCTTTTCAATTGAGTAGATGTTTCAGTTTACTTAGATTATTATATATTTTAATGTATAAATTGAATCAGTCTTTTTACTAGTAAGACTATAAGATACATGTGCCTAAATTCTTAAAATTGGTTTTATCATTGCCTAGGACAAGGAATAAAAACACATTTTTGGGAAACAAAACCATAGTAGAATATTTAGAAAGTAGATCACAAAGAAGATAGAAATCATGTGTAATTTTAACAGTCATACATAAAAACTGTGGTTATTCTGATATATTTATTTCAGATATTTTCCTGTATAGTATACATTGAATTCAGGAATATATAAATGTATATAGTTTATCTTATAAGACAATGAGATCTTAAAAAACATATTTTTGTAATGTGACTTTGTGCAGATAATCTATTTTAAATGTTTGTTTATGTTCCTCCAGTAATTTTCTGTATGTATATAACATTATATGGTTTCAAAGTAAATATTATTTTAGACTGTTTAAAACTAAATCATAAATCCTAAATATTTTCAAATAAAGTATTTTCTATTAAACAATCTCCTCAACAGGATTTTTAATTTCCAAAACAATTTATTAAATTAACAAATGCATATGTTACGACTTCTAATTTGTAGGCATTATCCCTGGTTAAGAGGATACAGGAGAGACAAGACAGGCAAAGACCCTTCCTCCATGGAGCTTATATTTCAGTAGCTAGAGAGAGGTTTGTAAATAAAGGCAAACCAGCTAGAGATCAGTACTACTACAAACAACACGGAGCATAATAGAATCAAGTATATCTCAGGATAGAGGCAGCCTCATGTAGCTAATGTATAATGGGGTTGGGGTTCTAACTGTGATCCCCAGACAGTGAAACTTATGCTTTCAGCTCTTACACTAATGTCATCATCATAGTAAGATCATCTAGGGAAAAGATTAACTGGGAAGAAAAGAAGCCAAATAGCTTCCATTTACCTCTGCATCAGAAACTTCTAAGGACACATCCCATCTTTCATTCTCCCTGTGTTATTAAAAAGATGCCCCTTTTTTTTTTAGCTTAGCACATTGAAACCAAGATAAAAGAATGAATTTTCCAATTTCTTTTGTAGGAGAGTGTTCACATGTGATCAAATCCTGACAAGTAAGTAGCAGATTTGTGAGGTGCTTGTAGAAAGTCTCCTTAGATTTCCAGGTAGTTCCCTTTCTCTCACCTGTTTCCTTCCCATGACCTGGAATGCAAATTTAATGACTGGACCTTGAGCAGTCTTCTTGTGCCACAAGGAAATGTTTGGATTCCTGATAATTTATATCAGCTGTATCAGCCCTATATTGGCTACCTCTAAATTTGTTTGATGAAAGAGAAAATAATTTACTTTACGTAATTATTTAAAGTTACTTTTTTAAAGTTTTTATTTTATTTTTATTTTGTGCTGTAACTTTCGTTTAAGACTACTTACAATCTATCATCACACACATATGTACAATAGTCCCTTTCCCCCTCCTTCTTCTGCCCTACCCTCTGGTAACCACCAATCCAGTCTCTGTCTCTATTTTTTTTGTTGTTGTTGTTTTCTTCTACGTACGAGTGAGATCATATGGTATTTGACTTTCTCCCTCTCACTTATTTCAGTCAGCAAAATACCCTCGAGGTCTATCCATATTGTCACAAATGACCAGATTTCATCATTTCTTATGGCTGGGTAATATTCCATTCAGTATATATATCACATCTTCTTTATCCATTCGTCCCCTGATGGGCACCCAGGTTGCTTCAAAGTCTTGGCTATTGTGATTGATGCTGAAATGAACATAGCGGGTGCATATATCATTATACATTTGTGTTTCCTTGTTCTTTGGATAAAATACCTAGCAGTGGAATAGCTGGATAGTATGTTAGTTCTATTCTTAATTTTTTGAGGAATCTCTATACTGTTTTCCATAATCGCGGCACCAGTTTGCACACTCACCAGCAATATATGAGAGTTCCCTTATCTCTACATCCTCTCCAACATTTGTTGTCTCCTGTCTTGTTAATTATAGCCATTCTGATGGAAATGAGATGGTATCTCATTGTAGTTTTGATTTGCATTTCCCTGATTGTTAATGAGTTGAACATCCATTCATGTGCCTGTTGGCCATCTGTATATCTTTTTTGGAGAGATGTCTGTTCAGATATTTTGCCCTTTTTTAAATTGAGTTCTTACTTTTCTTGCTGTTGGCATGTATGAGTTCTTTGTATATTTGGATACTAACCCCTTATCAGATATATGGTTGGCAAATATCTTATCCCAATTATTAGATTGTCTTTTCATTTTGTTGATGGTTTCCTTCGCTGTGCAGAAGCATTTGAGTTCAGTGTAGTCCCGTTTGTGTATATTTCTCTATTGTTTTCCTTGCCCAGTCAGACACGGTACTTGAAAATATTCCCTATATAAAATCATGTCTTCTACAAATAGTGACAGATTAATGTCTTCCTTTCCAATCTGAATCTCTTTCATTTCTTTTTCTTACCTGATTTGCTCTGGCTGGGACTGCCAATACTATGTTAAATAAAAGTGGTGAAAGTAGGCATCTTTGGTTCCTATTCTTGGAGGGATGTCTTTGCTTTTCTGTATTAAGAATGATGTTATCTGTGGGTTTGTCATATATGGACTTTATTACCTTGAGGTACTTTCCTTCTACACCCATTTTATTCAGTTTTTATCTTAAATGGATGCTGTATCTTGTCAAATGATTTCTATGCATCCTGTGAGATGATCATGTGATTTTTATTGTTCATTTTATTATTGTGGTGCATGATATTTTTACTGTATTATTATATTTGTTTTGCTAGCATTTTTTTGAGGAGTTTTGCATTGATATTCATCAGTGATATTGACCTGAAATTTTCTTTTCTCGTATGTGCTTGTCTGGTTTTGGTATCAGGGTAATAATGATTTTGTAGAAAGAGTTAGCAAGCTTCCCCTCTTCTTCAATTTTTTGGAAGAGTTTGAGAAGGATAGGTATGAAGTCTTCTTTGAATGTTTGGTAGAATCACCAGAGAAGCATCTGGTCCTGGACTTTTATTTTTTGGGAAGTTTTGCTTGCAGTTTCAATATCTTTACTGGTGACTGATCTATTCAAATTCTCTATTTCTTTTTTATTCAGTTTTGGAAGTTAGTATAATCCTAAGAATTTATCCATCTCTTCTGGTTTATTCAGTTTGTTGGTGTATAGCTTTTCATAGTATTCTCTTATTATCTTTTGTATTTCTGAGGTGTCTCTTGTAATTTATCCTCTTTCATTTCTAATTTTATTTGTTTAAGACTTCTCTCTTTTTTTCTTGGTGATTCTAAATAAAAGTTTGTCAATTTGGTTTATCTTTTCAAAGAATCAGCTCTCAGTTTCAGTTATTTTTTCTACTTTTTTGGCTCTATTTCATTTATTTCTGCTCTAATTTTTATTATTTCCTTTCTTCTGCTTATTTTGGGCTGTATTTGTTCTTCTTTTTTTTACTTCCTTTAGGACCACTGTTAGCTTGTTTATTTGAGATTTTTGTTGTTTGTTGACGTAGGTCTTTATTGCTCTAAACTTCCCTCTTAGAACCACAGTTTCATACCTTTGTGTTCAGAAAAGATGCTTGGTAGAATTTCAGTTTTCTTAAATTTATTGAGACTTGTTTTGTGCCCTAATGTGTGATCAATCCTGTAGAATGTTCCTATGTGCATCTGAAAAAAATATGTATTCTGCGGTTTTTGTATGGAATGTTCTTTATATATCTACTAAGTCCTTCTTGTCTAATGTGTCATTTAAAGCCATTGTTTCTTTATTGATCTTCTGTTTGGATGATCTATCCATTGGTATAAGCGGAGTGCTAAAGTCCCATTCTATTATTGTGTTACTGTGTATTTCTCTTTTTGTGTCTGTTAAGAATTGCTTTATATATTTATGTGGTCCTAAGTTGGATGCATAGATATTTATAACCCTTATGTCCTCTTGTTGGATTGCTTGTTTTATTATTGCGTAGTGCCCTTCTTATTCTCTTTTAACAGTTTTTGTTTCAAAGTCAATTTTTTCTGACATAAATATTTCTAACCAAGCTTTCTTTTCATTGTCATTTGCATAGAGTATATTTTCCATCCCTTCCTTCACTTTCAGTTTGGAAGTGTCTTTCGATCTGAATCTGAAGTGTGTCTCTTGTATGCAGCATATATATGGGTCTTGTTTTTTATCCAATCAGTCACTACGCCTTTTGATTGGAGTGTTTAGTTCATTGACATTTAAAGTAACTATTCATAAGTATGTACTTGTTGCCATTTTGTTAGTTTTATTTCTGTATGTTTTAGTAGTTCTTCTCTGTGCCTTTCTTATTCTCTTGCTCTCCTCCCTTCTGGTTTGATGGCTTTCTTTAGTATTATGTTTGGGTTCCTTTCTCTTAGTTTTTTTTATATATATTTATTATAGTTTTCTGATTTGTGATTACCATGATAATCATATATAATAACCTACATATATAGAAATCTATATTAAGTTGATAATCTCTTTAGTTTGACCTCTTTCTAAAAGCTCTGCTCTTTTACTCCCTTCCACCAACATTTGATGTTTTTGATATCATATCAAACCTCTTATTTTGTGTATGTGTATCCATTACTCTCTTATCATTGAAATAAGTGATTTTACTACTTTTGTATTTTGACTTTCATATTATCTTAATAGATGGTTGATCTGCTACCTCTACTGTATTTTTGTCATTACCAGTGATTTTATTGCCTTTTCTTATATCATTTTCTTATTCTTGTTTTTGGTGTTCTCTTTCCCACTTAAACAAGTCCCTTTAGCATATCTTATAAACTTGTTTCTTAGTGATAAACTCCTTTAATTTTTGCTTGTCTGGGAAACTGTTTATTGCTCCTTCCATTCTGAATGATAACCTTGCTCTGTAGAGTATCTTGGCTGTAGGGTTTTTTCCCTTTCAGCACTTTAAATATATCATTCCACTGCCTTCTAGACTGTAATGTTTCTGCTGAGAAGTCAGCAGAGAGGCTTATGGGGTTTCCTTTTATGTAACTTGTTGCCTTTCTCTTACAGCTTTTAGCATTATCTCTCTATCTTTAATTCTTGACATTTTAATTATAACATATCTTGGTGAGGTGCTCTTTAGGTTGATCTTGTTTCATGCTCTCTGTGCTTCCTGTACCTAGAAGTCTGTTTCCTTCCTTAGGTTAGGGAAGTTTTCAGCTATTATTTCTTCAAGTAGATTCTCTGCCACTTTGTCTCTCTATTCTCCTGTGGCACACCTAGAATACAAATGTTAGTGTCCTCAATGTTGTCTCAGAGGGCCCTTAGACTGTGTTGATTCCATTTAATTTTTTTTCTTTTATCTGTTCAGCTTGTGTTATATCCTCTAGTCTTTCATCCAGCTTGCTGAGCGGTTCTTCTGTATCACCTACTCTGCTATTTATTCCCTCTAGTGAATTCTTCATTTCAAATATTGCATTCTTCATTTTTGATTGGTTCCTTTTTATACTTTCCAGTTCATTATTGATGTTCTCACTGAGTTCATCTATTCTTCTCCCAAGATCACTAAGCATCATTATGATGCTTTGTTTGAACTCTTTGTCAGATAGATTATGTATTTCTGTTTCATTTAGTTATTTTCCTGGGGTTTATCCTGTTCTCTTTCTTGAAGCGTATTCCTTTGCCTTCTCATTTTACTCTGTGTTTATATCTGTGTATTAGGTGGGTCAGCCACATGTTCTGATCTTGGAGAGGGGGCCTTATGTAATAGATGCCTTATGCGGCCCAGCAGTGTGTGTCCCTCTCATCACCAGCTTCGAGTGTCCACAGAGTGACCTTTGTGTGGGCTCCATGTGTCCTTCTATTGTGCTAGGGTTGCTCTTGCTCCAGATGCCCAAGGAGACTAGCCTGCTCCCCTGGTTGGCTGGTTATAGTTCTCATCTGTGTGTGATTGCTATTGACCCTACAGTCACTTTATCATGCAGGGAGAGCCCCAGCACAATTTGGTGCAATATCTAATGGAACCTTCCTGTTGCAGTTTTTCTGTTAAGTAAGTAGGCCCCCAGCGTGGCTGTTTGCTGGGCTCAGCTAGGCTTACAATTGTTTGGGGCTCCAGCCTGCAGGGCTGTTGTCAGCTCTTTCTGGATTGCAGCAGAGTAGGGCTGGCCCCAGGCATAGTAGCACCCAATCGTTTCAGGCTTTGAAAGGGCTGATCACCTATGTGGCTGTTTGAAAGCACAAATTTTCTGCATATGACAAGTCCTACCACCCACACAGCCACACATCATCAACACAGCCCTGCTCTGTGTGCATGTCCCAAGCCCCTGTGCTGGAGTCAGTTACCCCACTTCAGAGGCTGAACATACTCCACAACACTCCCCACGCTCCACCCACTGCTCGTGCATGCTGTGCCACACAGAGGCAGACCATCTTGTCCAGCTGCAGAGGATCCAGGCAAGGCACCCAGCCTATGCTGGCCCACAAATTGCCTAAGCACTTGCTGTTGGGTGAGGACTGTCACTCGGGTAGGCTGCCTTCCCTGCTTTAGCTCGATAAAGTCAGTGTTCTAATGGGTGGGAAAGACACTGGCATAATTGTCCAGGGGAAGAATGCCAATGGCATCAGCCAGGATCTCTGTCAGCATGCCTATACTCACAATAATGGCTGTCACCAATTTCTCAGTCCCTGTAGAGGTCTTAGCTCTCACTGAGATGAACCTAGGTAAGTCTCTTTTCACCAAAGGACTGTGCACCTTTCTTTCTGGTGATTTTAGGTTGTTTTCTGGAATGAGTGAATTTGTGAGTGGGCCCTTTAAGCATAGGCTTTTTTTTTTACCTTATGTCTGATAGCTTTTCTGGGAGTATTCTCCATTGTTGTTAGTAGGCTGCAAAGCCAGATATTATGAGATTTGTCTGAGTTGTGCTGTATCCAAAGTATTCTTATAATGGAAGTGCTCCCATGCTCAGGTCCCCCACTTCTTCAGGAAAGTCTGCATACCTTAGGATTGCTCCAAGCTGGCCATGATGTGACACAGCTTGCAAATGTGTTTTTTTTCTCTGTGGAAAGGAATTTCTGCCTCTTCCACACAGGCAGGACTCTCCCTTATTGTGGGGCTTCTTTTTATCCAGTTTTCCATTCTCTCTCAAGGATAATTGTTCCCAGAGTAGTTGTAAATTAGTTGTGTTGTGGGGGGAGGTGAGTTAAGCATCCACATATTCTGCCATCTTGACATTTCTCTTCCCTGAAGTTCCCGTTAATTTTGAGTTTCCTGTCATATATAGGCAATACAAATTCACCCTGACACAAATCCATCATGTGGAGGCAGAACGTGAGAGCAGACTATCCACACCATACGTTGGTTGACTATTGGCTTGCCTTTTAATCTTCAGTGCATTAAAAGAGAATAAACTTGACAAAAGATAGTTGGGAAAGAGTTTCCATTCATTTTCTTTCTCCCCATTTGACACCCTTTAAGAGAAACATATACTGTGTGTTTGACTCAATTCCTGCTCACTGACCTAGTGTCTGTGTCCAGAGTTTTGAGATTTTCCAATTGACTTCCTCTCCTGGGTCAAGTTCATACCTCTGTGATTTGGGAAAGGCAGGATCTCATGATTGACAACCTCACCAGGTGTGGGATGGACAAGTTATACATGACAAAGTAGTGGTTCTGTTGCCAAAAGAAGAGAAAAAGGACATCCACCTGGGCAGACAAACACATTTAAAAATGGATCTTTGAGGACAGAGAAAGTTTTAAAGATGTTTTACACAGAGAAAAAGATACCATTTTCACAGTTTTCTATCCCCTACCATTGTGGGAAACAATCTGAAAAAACTCATTTTACTATATTTAGATTTGTGTGTCATTACTTGTGTGAAGGAGAGAGAGAGAGAATGACAGAGAAAGAGGGAGAGAGAGGAAGAGGAAATTTAAGTGAGAATGGCTCAGCTATATTCAGGTTACACAAGTGAACCTACATATTGCAAATTTCAAAATAAGGAGCTATATCTAATACTTCAGATAATTTAAACAAAAATTTTCTTAATATACTCATCTTTGAAATGGTGACAATATTATGTAGGGCACTATATTATTATAAAATTAAGTAAGATACTACAGATAAATGCTCAGAAAATGGTAACAGATATTTCTATTATTATTATTATTGATATTTTTCAGGTTAATAAAAATCCCATATGAGCATCTTTATAGATGTTAGAAAGTCATAGGATACTATCTGCTCCTGATTACATTTAATAAAATTATAGCAGCCTAGAAAAACAAGAGTTTTTTTTTTTTATTATATGTCCTTGGGAAATATTACTAGATATTTATCAACAGAATGTAGCACAATATCTGACACAGAACAATTATTCAGTAGAAGTTTGTTAAATCTGAGGTCATTTTGAAAGGAATTTGATGAAGCATAATTACCACTTAAGGCTGATATTAGTCCTTCTCTAATTTCATATTAAAAAAATTCTCTCAAAATGACCTTACATCCTGAATTCTTAAAACCCTGGTTTTAGATACTTAGTATTATTTTAGAACAGTGTGTCAAAGTTTGTTTTACAGTATGTGCTTTCAGTACCATGATATATACAATTTCACATTCCACATGAAACATCTTTTCTTTCCCCTTATTTTACCCTTTAGTCATCTCTTATTAATATGGTCTCAGTGAATATAGGATGTATTCAAATAAAGTTTTGGCAGTGTTCTTAGTGAAATAACACAGTAGCAGTAGTTCCTTCTTAAGATGTTGTTGAACTTTGCCACTAGATGACAGCATCTATCAATCACAATAAAATCACCCACTAAGGTTTACCTTAAATAACTGACAGCATTTTTAAGATGGTAGCCTTCTAAAAAGATTTAAGTAACAGGTAATATAATAAGTCTCATAAAGCTAGTAATATTTTAAAACAACACTGCAAGGTAAGAACTGTCCTCACTCAAGAGAGGGAAAACCGAGAGTCACAAAAGTAGAGTCATTTGTCTGTAGCTACACAGATTGAAATAGCAGATACAAATATCAAATTAAATTCTGCTTGTAACTTAGGCTCTCCTTTCCTTTTATAAAATTGTCTCCTTTATTTTATATATTTTTTATTTTATTTATCAGTATATTTATTTTATATATGTATATAAATACATTTATTTTATTATACATATAAATAATACAAATTCATATTAAGAACTTATAGCCTAAGAATATCAATTTTATTCAGTCATCTGTTTGGTGCCAATATCACTTGTTCTAACTTTTACTTATATAGAATGTCTATTATTCAGTATGTCTGGTCTCATAAAAGACTCACTTATCATTTTTGTAATTTTTCTTGATATATTATTAGCAAAATGTTTTATATAAATTTAGAATCAATTTTTTCAATTTTTGAAAAAATGTTTATACAAATCTGGTAATTTCTCAGTGCAAACTATATATATATATATATATATATATATATATATATAAATTATCAACTGGAGCAGCAATTCTGTTAATTATTTCTATTCCCTGACAGTCCTTACACAATAATACTGAAAAAAATGAACAGTATTTTTGCCATTAACATATTTCCGTGTATAAGGACATAAGAAAATAAACTAAATTATTTTGGCCATCATTTTTTGGTCACCTCTACATTTCAACCTCATGGTACAAAGTCTTTCAAAGAGTGGAGATCAATCAGGCTGATAGTATTCAAAATGTATACTGAGAGGACATGGGCATTTATCCATCAGAAAGAATGCTGGCTGAAACAGATTCCTAGAGCCTTCTGGGGTTATCCTTCTGTTGGCTGGATCATAGAGAAGTCTGGAGTTGGAGTAGAGGGCTGAGATGGTCAGATGGCATGGTAAGGACTTGAAGGGCTAAGGCAGGAAGCTATTTTCCCAAGAGTCTAGATGTATTTTGATATTTCACACTTGAAGCAACCATGCTGGTATTACTCTGGACACTGTAAGTGTCTGTTTAATTGATTAAGTCATGGTCTCCATCCTCTACACTCATAGCCTTGTAAAGGATCGTAACTCCCACACAAAACCACCACAATAAAAGGCAGAACCAATAAATTCCATATGTGAGGTCACCGCATGTTTTGAAATTAAGAAGGAGAGATTGCTTTGGATTGCAGATGCCAGAAGGAAGACTATTTGTGAAGATAATGTTTAAGCTATCCTAAAGCCTAGGTCAAAGACTTAATAATGTGATCAAAGATTCAGAGGAGGAAAGAGTGGGTAGCCCCATCAGACTGAACTGCAGTGAGTACAGGCAAGAGGATGGGATCTCATGTTGGAAAGGTTGTTTGTGGAAGAATATGTGAGATCTCAAAAATCAGGGAAATAAGGTAAAATTTGAACATATCAGGTATTCAAGTGTCTTTTTATGGCTGTGTCTCACCCACCAGGTAAATCCTGGAATTGAGGACAGAGAGAGGAGGCATGGAAACCCATCAGGATGCTCAGTCAGTGTCTAAGTCTGGAGTTGCCAAAGTGGTTGAACATTGAATCTCCTGTGGCCCAGCAGAGATTCTCATTAATTATCTCAGAAGAGGACTCAGACTCTGGCATTTTTAAAAAGCTTCCAAGGTAAGGCTAACATACAGCCAGGTTGAGATCAACTACTCTAAGTCAATGTTTCCCACACTGGAGACTGAAGGCACTTTAATTATATTATTTGTGAATTTAAGGTTTTATGAGAATTTTAGAATTTCTAAAATCATTTTTTATGAAAACTCATGGATTATAAATATAAATCTTTTTACTGGTTGTCAGGATGAAATGCCTCTTTTTGGGAAGTTGACAAATCAAATTTGAGGAATATTTTCATAATAGTTCAATTGTTCAAGTTCATGTTTCTTAAACTGTGTCAATATGTCCCTGGGTATCCACAGTTGTTCTCTCACATGGTCCAGGAAAAAAAAAATACTTACAGATTTTCTTTGACAGGTATCCAGATAGATATAGATAATCATTTTTAGAACCATTGGTCAGTATTGAGGTAATAAAAGAGTCAAGAATATAAATTCTTCAACACCCTCCTTTATCAGCCTCTCTTTCATGTAGTGAAGACTACTTCACCACTGCATGATGCCAGGTATCATTTCTGACTCTTACTAATGCTAAATGATCTGGAATATCTGAACTTTCAGACATGAGCCCTTGAATTTAAGTTAAACCAAGCCTGACACTTCCATTTCTTATTCATGCATAGTCTGTATAGTTTTCTCAAAGTTCTTTTTACTGTTTGTTTTTATCATTGCTTTTCATTATAGAGGCTTTCCCAGATGTGTAGTGCTTCTTGGCTGACTGCTCATATATATTTAATATTGGGGCACTCTAAGGTTGTTTGGAAACTATGAGTATCTGAATGAAGATTGTAATTTGTGGGATTCGCTGTCCACTTCATTATGAAACTATAAAAGTTAGAATTTTAGATCATCTTTATACGTTCATTGAAATTTATAATCAATTATAGGCCAGATTTACATACCAGAGTGTTTCTGTAACAAAAGCAATACATTTTTTTAATCTCAGTATTTTTTAAATAGATTGTTTATGTGAAGACTTTATTCTTTCCCATCAGTTAAAATTTACATAATATTTCCATGATATCTTCAAAGTATTTAGTATCTGTTGGCATACTAGAGAGATATGCTAGGTTATTCTATAATTATCGTCAACCTCCATATGTCTGTGCCATAAACCAGTCAAGAAACCTATTTATTTCTTGTTTGGTGTATATTCATTGCACAGTAGTGGATTTTATGTTCAAAGACTTCAGGTAATTAAATGATCCACCATTTAGAACTTTTCTACTCAGTGTGGTAGGGAAGAAAGTAAAAGGGCTCTTGTTTGCTTCTACAAGGAGTGACACATGCTACTTCTGTTCAAATTGCAATGGTTAAAGCAAGTTATATGGCCTTGCCTAAAGTCAAGGGGGTGAGGAAAGGCAATATTCTG
The DNA here is from genome assembly GCF_037783145.1 of Equus przewalskii. NCBI lineage: Eukaryota > Metazoa > Chordata > Mammalia > Perissodactyla > Equidae > Equus > Equus przewalskii. Next base: position 12,987,396 of record NC_091841.1, on the reverse strand, counting down.
TAATGCTGAGATGTAGAGGCAATAGGGAATCAGTGAAGAGTGGTGAATATGTGATCAAGGTCTCATGTTTATATATCTATATTCATACATATTCAATTACCACTATGGAGAATTTATCCTCTTTTGTTTGGGGGCATATTTTCAGAATTTAACATTTCAACCTTAATCAAAAGTAATTATGTCATTGTAACTAGAAATGAACTTTTTGAAAATTAGGCATTCCATGACTTTAGAAAGTAATTTTTTATTGAGATATAATTGACATATAGTATTGCATTATTAGTTTTAGGTGTACAACATAATGATTTGATATATGTATATATTGTAAAATGATTAATGCAATGAGTTTAGTTAATATCCATTACCACACATACTTAATTGTTTTTCTTGTGATGTTTAAAGTATTTTTTCTTGTGATGAAAACTTTTCAAATCTACTCTCTTAGCAACTTTCAAATATACAATTAAATCTTGTTAACTGTAGTAGATTACATCCTCTGGAATTATTGATTTATTTATTTAATAGCTGGAAGTTTATACCTTTTGATTACCTTCACCCAATCCTCACCCACCCAACCCCTGCATCTGGCAATCACCAATCTGTTCTCTGTAACTGATTTGGATTTTTTTCTTTTTTAAAATTCCACATATAAGTGAGATCGTACAGTATTCACCTTTCTATTTCAAAAAGGTAAATTTAAATAGAAATCTTAGAAACCTAAAGAAAGAGTGACTCAAAACATATTTACATAAAGAAGTTAAAAATAATTACGTGATAGATAACATAGGAATAATTAAAATACTAATTTCCATTTAAGTCAACAACTAAAATTCAAAAAAATATATAAAATATAAATATTATGCTTATGGAGAAAGTATTACACAGTTCTTCAAATAATAGAACTTTAACAAACCATCAGGAAAGCAGTAAACATGATCAAAGTCACTCTACACACCCTGACTTATGGCACACCCTTTTTGTAGACAGAAGATCCTTTACTTAAGAAAGTACACAGATAAAAACCCTTAGCAATATTAAACCTATAAACTCATATGGTCACACAATAGAAAGGGATTATTACCAGACAACTCAAAAGAATCACATAATTTTCAAATTCAGTACCAGAGGAACGAGAAAGATATTAGAAAACTTTTGGATTTTCTAGGGGGATCTCGGATGTGTTTTTCTCCATGAAGAGGAGGCAGCAAATCATGGAAGAGAAGAGATTATAGTAAGAAAAAAAATGATGAGATCAATGGTATTTAAGTATTAAGAGAGGACTTTAAGGAAACTACAAAGCAATGTCAGAATTAAAAACCACATGGGAGGCTTTAAATACAGAACTGACACTTATAAAATTGAACTCATGCTTTAGAATACTAATTTTAAAAGATTTTGCAAGATGAACAGAAAAAAGAGAACATGATTAAGAAGAGGAGAAGCAGCATAATGATATAAAAATCATAAAGTAGAGATTCAGCAACAGATTATGTGTTTGTTTAGGATAAGCCGAAGCCATCAAAACAGAAGGGAGGATCAAAGCTATAAAATGTTTTCTGAGCTAATGATGAGTCAAATATTTATATTAAAAATTTTCACTGTTTTGCACAAAAATCAATAAAAAGAAGCCCACATATCTTAGAGGAGATTTTTCAATTACAAAGTCATAAAATAAGTCTAAGTACAAAGGAAATCAAAACCTACTACCCACTAAAGTGGAAAAAATTCAAACAGTTCTCAGTCTTCTTAACAATATTAATAGTCAAAAACTAATGACGAAAGGACAAGGTTTAAAAGGCTTTCAGGAGAGAAATAAATTTTTCTTTCATATGTAGAGTCAACAGAAAGTTATCAAATGTTAAGTTCTCATGGAAAATTGCTTTAAAGATTACAGCAGCATACTAGGAAATTAAAAACAAAACAAAAAACACAGAACATTCTGGAGTAGGGAAATTGTGTTGCATGCCTAGGGACCTGTAATTTTCCCTTACTCTGGCTAGAACCAAAATTCAGGTCTCCATATAGACTCTGTTTTGTCAGGCTAATGCTGTTTGTATTGGAGGTGAAAAATAACCCTAAAAAATTTTGGTTATTGGTTTCTATCCCTTTATTGGCAATAAGAAATCTATTTCTTTTGTCATAGGCTAGCAGTTCAGATACAATCTCACACTAAAGTTTAGCAACCAATTAATACATCATCAGCAGTTGTTCTCTTCCAGTCCTTGCCTTCAATACTGAATCTCTTTACATACTTTGGAAAAATCCTGGGGAAATTATTTCTTTGGGAACATGTGGTAAAGGCTATATCTGAGGAAATTCCAGTGGAGTAAGAGGAAAATACAGCACTGAATTCAATTCACATCCCTGTGTAAACCACCCAAGTGAATTCCTTGCTAAAAGAAGGTTGTCAAAGGTTGTGAAGATGTTAATCCTAGTGCTCTGAACATGAAAGCTGATTGTACCCACCAGTCTGGGTGGTTTGGCCTGTACAGAAGAGTGTATTCTATTCTAAGCACCAAATGAAACAGAGAAACAGAAAATAAAGTGTACATAGACAGATAGAAGGCTTGGGCAGGTGTAGAAGCCAATACTGAGAGGAAGAGTTGAGGAGCTTTGGACAGTTGTTAAATGGAAGACTGAGATAGAGTGTGTAACTGATCCTAGAGGAGTTATCAGACTTTTGAAGAGGTTTAAGTGAGAAGTGAGTGTGATGAGTGGACAGTTCAACTGGCCATTCTGTCTTTCTCTTTAATTCTCCTGAAGCAAAATATATAATGCAAGCTGTATTATTGGCCTCAGAGAAGGCCTTACTAAAGTCAAATAATAAATTTCAAATTAGAAGGGAGAATGTCTAACATAAGTAGCATGTAGGATTTCGATATTCCTGTGCTAATAAAAATTTTTAAAAGTAAAGTATTAGTAGTTTTCTGAGCACATATACATCGATCCTCTTATTCTAAATGGATGAGAATTCTGAAAGATCAAGGTACAAGAGTTTTAGCCACATTGAAGCAATGAAATGACTCAGGTTCAAAGAGAATAGCTGACTTTACCAAGGGCCTCCTTATAGTGAATGACAAAAGGAAACGTAGAGGATAGAGTTGAGAGAATTTAGGCTCTTTTCCAGATTTCTTCCCTGTATTGTTTCCATAAAGCTTATACTTAAGACCAACACTGTTATTTCATGGGCTGTCCACTAATGGCCATTAGCTGTAATTCAACACCAGGAATAAGAAGCCAAAAATGCATTATCCTGTGCTTGTATTGGAATTAATTTTGGATTTCTCTAAGATGAAAGGAATTGTGAAGACACAGGAAACAGTTCTGCAGTGTGAAAAAAGAAAGAGCACTTTTTGTTTTGAAGGATACATTTTCAAAGCTCACCTTTGCCAGTCACTAGCATTATGAATGTGGATCGAGCTTCAGTTTTGTTCCTACATGAAATAAAATGATATTTAACTCAGGCAAAGTTCACTGAAGCAGGAGTTATTAGACATCTATTCTGGAGCCATCTCTGCATCAATTAGTTACGGGACCTTGAGTAAGCTGCTCCTCTTGACTAGGTTTCTTTTTTTCCTATCTCTATATTGATAGATTTCTACAGTCTTAAAATATTATAGCTTCAGATATGATTTTTAGCACTGGTCTATATTTAACTTTTGTTTCCTTGGCCACAGCATGCAACTAAGTCATAGAATCTCTAATGCTCTCCCAGTTACTAGTATATTTTTTCTGTGCCCTGTTTTTGAAGATAAGTTTGCCAAAACTGCTGAGACTCTTCTGCTCTTCTTCTAGTGCAAACCAGAAGCAGTCAATGGCCCTTGAAAACTACACGAGGATCACCTAGTTCTTTTTCACAGGTTTGAATTACAACTCCCAATTGCAGGTCTTCCTCTTCCTGCTCTTTCTGAATTTATACCTTACCAACCTAACTGGAAACCTGAATATGATTATTCTGATATGGATTGATTGTCGCCTCCACATGCCCATGTACTTTTTCTTCAGCTACTTGTCCTTTGTGGACATCAGCTTCTCCTCAGTTGTGAGACCCAAGACGCTCAATGACTTCTTTGTAAAGAAGAAAGTCATCTTTTTCTTGGGTTGTGCTTTGCAGCAGTGGTTCTTTGAGTTCTTTGTGGCAGCATAGTGTTTTGTGTTTTTTTTTGACATCCATGGCCTATGACCACTATGTTGACACCTGCACCCATTATTATATTCAGTTGCCATATCTCACAGACTCTGTATCCAGCTAGTGATTGGTCCCTATATCATCAGGTTCGTGAAAACCATGACACGTACAACAAATGCATCCCATCTCCCTTTTTGTGATCCCAATGTCAGCAATCATTTCTTCTGTGACATGTCCCCCTGACTTCCCCTGTATGTGCTGACATAGGCTCAATAACTTGGTAATTTTCATCATGGCTGGAGCTCTGGGAGTCTTCAGTGGTCTGACTATCCTGGTCTCCTACATTTACATCCTCACTGCCATCCTGAAGATCCACTCTGCCAAAGGGAGGCACAAAGCCTTTTCCACTTGCTCTTCCCGCCTGAAAACTGTCTCCATCTTGTATGGTACTCTTTATTTATGTATGCCTTAGTGCAAGTTTCTCCTTTGATCTCAATAAAGTGGTGTCCGTGTTTTACACAGCTGTGATCCCCATGTTGAACCCACTTATCTACAGCATGAGGAACAAGAAAGTCAAAGATGCCATCTACAGTGCTGTTGCTAATAGAATGTTTTGTGGGGCCTATCTTCTTATCTAGAAAGGAAATTGGGCAGAAATGTAAAAGGATAGGCTAAATGTGTGGCTTCCTAAGATTTCAGGCAAGTGTTTGGGGGTTGGTTGGCATCCTTTTATCCATTCTTCCATGGAACTCTTCATTCATTCATAGTCAAGCAATGTAGATTTATTAAGCCTTATATATGATCTTTTCTCCATAGTATACCACTATTATAGTTCAAATCCACAGTCCATTTAATTTTGCTTCTTGCAGACACCTCACAGTCGAATTATTTTTTAAAAGATTTATTATTTAATTTAAATTATTATTATTGTATCATTCTGCTAATATATTTTCTTTTTCTGCTGAATCTTTGGCATTAGAATTTTAACATGTGATACTCCAGGTTTTGCACTCACATGTGGCTCCCCTCAATAAGAATATGTGGAAAACGATGTGGGGTTTTATGTTTAACTTCGTGAATGGAATGAAATCTGTGGCTGTGCACACCAGTTTTGGGATGGCCTTGATACAAAGAACTATGTGTATCTCAGGGTCTGAAGAGGGATTTATGTTCAACTCTGACAGACAGAGTGGTCCACAGGGCCCATTTACAGTAATAAAGAGATTTGTGCTCATCTTTAATGCATTTTGCACCTGAAAGAACTTCTGATAGAATGGGTTACACCTATATTTACTTGGGATTCAATTTTCTGATAGATGTTTAGAGGATTACCTAAACTTCTCTAGGTTGGGGTTGGTCATGCATATGATAATGCCCTCTAAACCATGGTAATGAAGTTCATTACTTAACCAAGAATGTACAGAGAAACACTGTAGTGGAATGCAGGCTCTTAGTCCACAGCTACCTGTTCCTAGTAAGGTCAGTATATTTGTAACATCTACTCAATTTAGATTTTGTAACATATACTCAACTTAGCAGCTCAATTTAGTGGTTGTGACTACTGTGAATGAGGAGTGCTGGGCAGACTTTGAGTCTCAGCACAGTGTTGTACCACCACTGCATATGGAAAGTGGCACCCATGCAAGAGTCCCATGTTCTCTTGGAGAATTCAATTCTATCTCTCAATCTGACTTTGCCTCTTGACTTTGGGATGAAGGGACAGAAAGGAGACAGCTTCACTGAGGAAATGGATCAACATTCCTAGATGACATTATGTTGTCATGGCTGATTTGTTATAGAAATATCCTCAAAGTTTTAAGGAACACTTACATCCACCTATTTGCGTAGAATGAATTTAGCTAAGATGATTAAGAAGCTTTCTCTGAAAGTCACAATCTCTCTACTGTTTAGGTAGATTAAGTTTTCAGAACTTTTGAGTGCTTTTATACAAAGTGTTATGGGTTATCTCTTTTGATTATTGTATAATGCACAATTTCTGAAAATAGGCAATTGAGCAGTGAGTACCCACATAATCATAGCATGCTTTACAACTGTAAAGGCCTTGGAAGTCAGTTTATCCTAATCTGATTAGTGGCCAGACATTGAAGCTTGGGGAAAAATGCCTTTTATTATCTCATGCTATATAAAAGGCCAAAATATGACTTGCCATCAAATATATTTATGACAGATTCATTTAAACTCCAAGAACCTTGTTTTAGAATGAGTTTTCTAGATGGGTAAGATGTATCCTAGAATATTTGTTGGAGGTTGTAGAGAAGCAACATGATATAATAAAAAGAAAACTTAAAGCTTTATAACCATAAAACATAAACCCTTATAAATTTAGAGTTGAAAGACCACACACATTCATTTATTCAACAAATAACTATTGAACTGCTTCTGTGTGTCAGGTACAGAGCCTGGTGCTGCATACAATAATGAAAAAAATGAATATCATTCCTGCATGAACAGAGTTTACAGGTTAGCAGATCTAAGAGGTACTTCTGTTCATTACTTTTGATGCATCATTCAAGTCTGTAATGGGATTAATAGATGTGGTGAAAATATTTACCTTACAGAGAGCACTACTGTGAAGATTAAATAGAATGCATATGAAATGACTTCATAAACTATAAACATATTTTGCTGCCTCCTAGCAAAAACTATTCAGTGAAAACAGAAAAATTTTGGAAGTGTGTCAGATTCCCCAATATTGGTTCCTTTGCAAGATCTTAGAATGCGGTAATGGGAGGGGAAGTGGAGGCAGCACGGGACGGGGAAGAGGTTGAGTTTTGGAGACAGTCACCTGAATTCTAATCCTAGACCCATTACTCAAGTCTTGTGGTTTTCGTGTCATTTTTTAAATTCTACCTATAAACTAGGGATAATAATGCATAATTTACTAAAGAACTGTAACCAGTTTCTTGAATGAGCTAAAGGTCACAGGATACAAGTAGGAGGCAATTTTATTATTTTTCATCTTCACCCCTTCAAAATGCTTCTGTGTCATCTCAAACCTCCCTACCACTCATCAATATCTCAGACACATCTAATAGTTTTTCCTTTGACTCAAAAGTAAGAAACAAAGTATTTACTTTTCCATGTATTAAAATGTCAAGTCCACTGTAATATCAAACTACACACCCTTTTCCAAATTAAAACATCCTCCCTTTCCCATGTCAGGCGCTGAAGTTTGTAGGGATGAAAGGGGGAAAATCTGATTTTCTATTTATTGCTGTGGCTCCTTTCCCATTCTGTAGGTGCGATGTGTGTCCAGTCCAGGATCAAATGCAGAGGTGGAAAGGAGAGGAGAAAGATGCAGAAAGGTATCAGCACTTTCTAATGACAGATGTGTAATTGCCAGCTCTTTCCCTAGGGGGATGCTTTTGTGGGTTCTTCACAGCCAGAGCACCCCTCAGCCCCACCAACACTGACCCCTATGTTAAATCCATTAGTTCTTTGTGAAGTCACTGCCCCATCTGGCTGGACATTTATGGCTCACAAAGCAGTCCATAGCTTCTGGGCTTGACTCCTGGACTATGATTATTTCACCCCTCCAGGAGGTTGACATAAGAGAATTTCTTTTTAAGAAGGATCTGAGAATCTTCTGTCTTCCATGAGGCCAATATCTGGCTCACAGGAAAACACAGGCAATCCTAGTCCCTCCAACTCTGGAATAGTGGGCTCTGTCACTTGGCTTGGGTAAAAGGAGAGAGTGGTACCTTGACAATACTCTCCAAAGAAATCCGCCCCAAATTCTCTTCACCTACTTTCCTCAACTTCCTCTCCTCTAGGTTTAGAGAGACCAGATATGAATGGTCCAATCTGCTAATGCTGGAGGAACCACTATGGGATATTCCCACCCCCTTATCAAGAAGATGTCCACACACTCTGCTTTAAAATTCAGCAAGTCGATGGTTCCCTTTGCTGTGCAGAACCTTTTGAATCTGATGTAGTCCCTCTCCCTTTTTTTTTTTATTTGGTTTCCCTTGCCTTAATAGACAAGGTATTCAAAAAGCTACTGCTAAGACATATTCATAGAGTGTACTGCCTACATTATCATCTAAGAGTTTTATGGTTTCAGGTCTTACATTCAAGACTTTAATAGAGTTTGAGTTAATTTATTTATGGTGCAAGATAATGGTCTACTTTCATTCTTTTGCATGTGACTGTCCAGTTTTCCTAACACCCTTTATTGAAGAGATTTTCCATTCTCTTTTGTATTTTCTTGGCTCCTTTGTCAAAGAGTAGTTCCACATAGATGTGTGGTTTCATTTCCGGGTTTTCAATTCTCTTCCATTGATTTGTGTGTTTTCTGCTGGTATCATGCTCTGTTGATTATTACAGCTAGGTACTATAACTGAATTCAGGGAGAATTACCTCCAACTTTGTTCTTTTTCTCAGGATCAGTTTGGCTATTCGGAGTCTTTTGTTGTTCAACATAAATTTTAGGATTCTTTGTTCTATTTCCATGAAAAATGTCATTGAGATTCTGATTGGGATTGCATTGAAAGAAACTATCACCAGAACAAAAAGACAACTCACCAACTGGGAAGAAATATTTGCACATCATATAGCCAATAAGGAGTTATTATCCAAAATATATAAAGAACTCATACAACTGAACAACAACAATGAAAACAACCCAATTGAAAAATGAGTGAAGGATCTGAAGAGAAATTTTTCCAAAGAAGATATACAGAAGGCCAGCAGGCACAAGAAAAGATGTTCAACATCACTAATTACTAGGAAATGCAAATCAAAAATGCAATGAGACATCACCCCACACTCATCATAATAGCTATAATTAACAAGATAAGTAATAACAAGTGTTGGAGAGGATGTGGAGAAAAGGGAACCCTCACACACTGATGGTGGGAATGCAAACTGGTGCACTCCCTATCGAAAACAGAATGGAGATTTCCCAAAAAATTTAAAAGAGAAATATCACATGATTCAGCCATCCCATCACTGGATATTTATCCAAAGAACATGAAATCAACAATCCAAAGAGATTTATGTACCCCATGTTCATTGCAACATTATTCAGAATAGCCAAGATGCAGAAGCACCCCAAGTGCCCATCAACTGATGAATGGATAAAGATGATGTGGTATATAATATGTATATATACACACAATGGAATAGTACTAAGCCATAAAAAAGGCAAAACCATGCCATTTGAGACAACATAGATGGATCTGGAGAGTATTAAGCTAAGTGAAATAAGCCAGAGAAAGACAAACATTATATGATTTCACTCATATAGGGAAGATAAATAAACACACGGATAAGGAAAACAGATTAATGGTTATCAGAGGGCAAAAGGGTGGGGGGAGGTCAAAATGGGTAAGGAGCACATATGGTGACAGATAAGATCTAGATAATTGCCGGTGAACATGATGCAGTCTATTCAGAAACTGATATATTATAATATATACCTGAAATTTACATACATTGTAAACCAATATGACCTCGATAAAATATTTTCAGAAAATAATTATAGCATGTTAGCTAGAAAGGAGCTATATGGAAATTAGATCTTTATGATTTTAGAAAGTAAATTGTATTTATTTATTTACTTAATTTTTCTGAGGAAGATTAGCCCTGAGCTAACAGCTGTTGCCAATCTTCCTTTTTTGCCTGAGGAAAATTGTCCCTCAGTTGACATCTATTACAATCTTTTTCTTTTTTTTTTTACTGTAGGACACCCGCATAGCATGGCTTGATGGTTGGTGTGTAGGTCAGTGCCAGGAATCTGAACCTGTGAACCCCAGGCTTTGGAAGCAGAGTGCAAGAACTTAACTACCATGCCACCGAGCTGGCCCCAGAAAGTAAATGTTTAATTGAGATATAGTTTACATATAACAGTGTATTAGTTTTAGGTGTACAACGTAATGATTTCATATATGTATATGGTATGAAATGGTTACCACAATAAGTGTAGGTAAGATCCATTACCACACAGTTACAATTTTTTTCTTGTGATGAGAACTTTTAAGATCTCTCAGCAAATTTTAAATACACAATATAATTTTTTCTGCTGTACATTACATCCCCTGAATGTATTTATCTTATAACTGGAAATTTATATCTTTGACCATCTTCACCCATTTCTTTCAATCTGTGCTCTGTATCTACCAGTTTGTGGGGATTTTTTAGGTCCCACATATAAGTGAGATCATATGGTATTTATCTTTCTATTTCACAAAGTAAATTTACAAATAAATTTTAGAAATATATATTCTAAAGAAAGAGTAACTCAAAACATTTATGTAAAGAAAATGAAAATAATTACGTGATAGGCAACATAGGAAAATTGAAATATTGATTTCCAGTAATTCAAATTCCAAAAAAATTAGAAAGTATAAATCCGATGCTTATGGAACAAGCATTAACCAGTTCTTCAAAGAAAAGATCTTTAACCAACCATCATGAAGATGGTAAACAGGGTCAGAGGCACTCCACAAACCCTGACTGAACACAAATGCTTGTTCTAGATAGAGTAGTGAACGCAGTGCAGTCTGTAAGAAAACTGAAACATAATAATGTACACCTGAAATTTACACAATGTTATAAGCCAGTATGACCTCAATAAAGTAATAAAAAAATAAAATAAAATCCAGAAGTTCATTCACCTAGTAGGTAGTCCTTGTTTTGGGGAACTTTGGTAAAAGTGAGACAATATTTAGCATCCTAATATAATTTAAATCAGACAATAAACTTTAGATACCTAGTTTTGTGCCTTGCTGTAATAAATCCTCAATAAATACAGGCTATTTTACCAGTGTGACATTGACTGAGGTGTTTTTTATCTGTGACAATCCCTAAATAATGCTGCATGTAAAAAAATTGATTTCTGTGTTATTACCAGACACTTCATCACTAGTACTTTAAAAATATCTTACACTTTTTTATTTGACAGTTGAGATTTCCCCTTAAGAGAGAAAATGCACATAATCACAAGGTTATGTTTTATATTTCTACAGTAAGGAGTTAAAGAATGAAGGTCTTTATTTGTGCTTTGCATAAATATTGAAACTGTTAGAAATAACAAGTTAAGTTAATTTACCCAAAACTCCACATTGGAATTTAAGTAATATTTGTATCTGTGCTTTATAATGCTCTCAGTTTGCAGGAGAAAACAATGAAGTGCAAGGAGGCATGATAACCCCTTTCTCAATTGTATCTTGGATTAGGAGATGAGAACAGGAATACCAGATCCCTAATGAATTATCTACAGCCCGCCCTGGTGTTGTAGTGGTTAAAATCCAGTGTACTTACCACATCAACATAGTTCATTTCCTGGTCAGGGAACCACCCATGTGCTGGTTGTCATACTGTGGAGGCTGTGTGTTGCTGTGATGCTGAAAGATATGCCACTGGTATTGGTGTTGGTCGCCCAGGGTGGACAGGTTTCAGTGGAGCTTACAGACACTACAGACTAAGAAGAAGGACCTGGCTGCCTACTTCTGAAAAAACGGCCATGAAAACCCTGTGAATAACAGTGGAGCATTGTTTGATATAGAGCCCGAAGGTGGGAGGATAGTGTGAAAAGATTGGACAGGGTTCTGCTCTGCTGTGAACAAGGTCACTGGAGTCAGAGTTGATTGACAGCACTAACAATAAATTATCTATGTGATAAATACACAGTTAATTTTTATAAAATGAGAAGAATGGTGTCCTGGTGCATAATGAGTATTCTAGTTGTTTGTCATTATTATTGGTGTTTGTATTGGAAAGGTTCCTCCAGAGAAACAGAACCAATAGGATTCATGTGTAAATATAGAATGAGATTTAAGGAACTGACTCATATAATTATGGAGCCTGGCAAGTCCAAAGCCTGCAGGGGGAGGTGGGAGGCTGGAGACCCAGGAAAGAGTAGATGTTACATTTCAAGCCCAAAGACCATCAGATTGACGATTCAGGGAAAGCCAATGTTGCAGATCAAGTCAGAAAGTTGTCTGGTGAGGAATTTGATCTGGCTCAGTGAAAGCTAATTTTTTATTCTAGTCAATGCTTCAATTGATTGGATGAGGCTCATGCTCATTATGGGAGGCAATCTACTTTCCTCAAATTTCAATGAATTTAATGTTAATCTCATTCAAAAACACTATCATGGAGATACCAGAATTATGTTTGACCACATGTGTGGGCATTGTGGCCTAGTCAAGTTGATACATAAAATTAGCCATCACAAGGGTCAACTTTCCTTTATGTCATGGTAAAATAAAGAATTATGATAATTATTCAGCACACTGAAGCAATAGAGAAAGGACTAGAGTATCTAAATGGGGTTTGTTCAGACATTTGTTATTTAAACATCATATTATAATAATAAACATATAATACACAATAATAAGGAAGCTACCTGAATTTTATAAAAATTGCAAAAAATTTTTCTTCCAAATTTGTGATTGGGGAACTTGAGTTTGCTTCCATGAGCACAACAGTTTTATCTAAGTTTTTCAGTTAAAATTATTATAAACAAGGTTAATGCATATTTTCAATAATAATTTGCAAATTGATTTTTACAGCATTCATATATTTAAAGGAACTGAAATTTAAGTTAAAAATGATATTAAATCTGTTCTGAATCTTCTATTTTTGACAGATGCAATATTGAGATTTGTTGTTACAATGAAAATGGAATTCATATCAAATCTAATGTTTACATATTATTTAGTTCAAAATCAGATGAATCTCTAATTTGCTGAATGTTTACGAGTTGTTAGATAGTCATGTTGCAGCCTAGACATCAGTAAAATGACAACCAGTGGAAAGGTATAGACATATATGATAAATATGAATACAGATTTAGGAGCCTATGTGGAGCTGCATTTGTCAGGACACTTCACCAGGCCCATCTATCTACGAACTCTTGCTTGACTGCATCTCCATGGGCACCTGTAGTGTGTACTATCCTGCATCACAATGGCTCCTTTACCACAATAGGGTTGTTGAAGTAGTTGTTCAAGTGCCTGACTTAGGATAAACTAGCATCTTGTAGTGAAGCAGAGAGCAGAGCAGCGGATGTTGACGTTAGTCTCTGTGGAATGCCTGGGGGTTGCCATCAGACCTGCTCTGTTTAGGCTGCTTTCTAAAGAGTACCTAAGGTTTAAGTTTACCAGGCCAGGGGGGCCAGCTGCCCCATCTTCATCCCCATATTTCTTGGAATATCTACACTTTAAACGCTGATTGCAAAGCTCTTTTTTGTGAGTGTATGTGTGTGTGTGTGTGTGAGGAAGATTGGCCCTGAGCTGACAGCTGTTGCCAATCTTCCTCTTTATGCTTGAGGAACATTGTTGTTGAGTTAACATCTATGCCAATCTTCCTCTATTTTATGTGGGGTACCACCACAGTGTGGTTGGACAAGCGATGATAGGTCCACACCCAAGATCTGAACCTGTAAACCCAGAGTGGCCAAAGTGGAATGTGTAAACTTAACCATTATGCCACCGGAGTGGCCCCTCAAGGCTCTTTTTGTTCACCACTGTTCCCCTAGAAGAACGCCTACTACAGAGTAGGTGCTTAGCAATATTTGTTGAATGAGCGACTATAAACTGTCCAATATTTTATATTACCATGTTCATCTTTGTCTCAATATAAAATATTTACTTTGTCTTTACATGTCTTAAAAACTGATTGACATTCATAGGAGCACTAGTCACCATAGCCAAAGGTGGAAATAACCCAAATGTCCATTGAAGAATGAATGCATTATCAAATGTGATATATCCATACAATGGAATATTATTCAGCCATAAAAAGGAATGAAATTTTGACACAAGTTACAGCCAGGCTGAACCTTAAAGACATTAGGCTTAGTGAAATAAGCCAGACACAAAAGGACAACTATTGTATGATTCCACTTTTAAAAGACACTAAGAGTAGTTAAACTTATAGAAACACAATGTAGAATAGTGGTTTCCAGGGGTTGCGAGAGGGGACAATGTGGAGTTATTATTTGATGAGTACAGAATTTTAGTTTGGGATGATGAAAAAACAATTCTGGAGATGGATGGTGGTGATGGTTGGGTGACAATGTGGATGTACTTAATGTGACGGAATTATACATTTATAATATTTAACATGATACATTTTATGTTATGTTTACTTTACAAAATGCTGACTGTCAGATTTATATAGAATAAGGGAGCATGTTCCATCTCAAAGAAGTATCCAGGTGTGTACCTTTAAGCAAAAAGAAAAGAAGAATTTCAAAATGATTTGAAAATGGCTTCTTATGACTTTCATCCTGAAAGTAAAAGCTGTAGTGCCCAGGTGCCCCTAGCTACAGATGGAATGATGAGCTATTGAAACAATGATTTCACTCCAGTGAACATTTAAGCCTAGTGAATAGTTACATTATGTCCTTTACAAAGAAATATTTTTCAGCTATTACCAACCTCAACAAAGTTTCTGTAAAACCATGAAAATATTATTTTTTCTCATTAAGAAATAAAAGTAAAATGTTAAATACATGTTTAAAAGCACTGCACACAAAGAAAGATGAAAAGAAAGGAAGAAAAGAAAGAAATCACCTAAGAGTAGCAATTATATTTGTGTGGTGAAAAAAAAAAAATTCCCTCTACATTTCTGTGTTGTTCAAGCTTTGTATAAAGAGTATGTTTTTTTAAAACATCTACTGAAAAAGGACCTTGGAATCCTCTTTACAGTGTCTGATTAATTCTCTGTTGTCCTTTTCAAGGATTCTAACTCTCTCCTATTTATTTTATGTTGGGGCTGGGATTTGAGACAAAGTCTGTTTTGACCTATTCATTATTCATTATCAATCAATAACACTATTTTAAGCATTGTCTTACCAATGTATAGACTTCAAATATTTAATTTACTATTTGCTGTTGTAAAAGATGCATTCACCACCCCTGCCCCATATCTTATTTTCCCTGGTTTTACACCTGAGGTCCCACGCCACAGATTTTTCCCTTGATGAGGTGTTTCTAAGGGGTCTTAGGAGGTTCTGGGCCTGTGGATCTTCTGGTGGGGAAGACTGTGCAGTGAAGCAAGGGGAAAAGAGCAGAAGGGGGAATCAAGAGTGGGCTAGAAAAGTTAAATGTGTTACAATTTTTATGTAATATTGTTTTGTAAAATTGAGATCCAAATAATATTCTAGAAAATATGTAAGTTGGTATGTGGGAAGCCTGCATGCATGAGAACCACTGACAACAATGATAGAATACCATTAATATTGTCTACACAAGAATAGAATAGTATTGATATGGGAAGATCACAGGGCATGAAGTCAAAGAGCTGAGTTTTAGACATAACTTTGTCACTAACTTTCTGTGCGCTCTCCAGAAGCTACCTTGCTTCTAGGACAGCTTCATTTTCCTCATTTATATAATGGATTTATAACCTTTTGTGAGCAATGAAATAGGATTATTTATTGAAGTTAAAATAATATATAAATTTGTTGGCATTTATTACTATTAATCAAAATAACCAGAAATATATAGTCTCTATCTTTAGAAAATTTCCAATCAAATAAAGCATGGCTAATGTATAAATGACTAAAATGCTTGCAAAAATGTAATAAGAAGCAAATACATGGTTTGGTGCAGACTCAAATGAAATAAGGAAGAAAGGAAGGAAGAAAACTTCATATTGGTTTATGGCTGTGAATAGTTTCATGGAGGAGGTGATCCTTGAGATTGACAGTGAAGGTAGGATTTGGACATCTAGCAATGGTGAGAAGGAAACCAGGTGGAGAGAATGGCATGAGAAGGGCATGAGGATATGACAAAAAAGGGTCTAATTTAGCTGGGATTTTAAGAAATGTGAAGTAAAGTGGTAGGAGTTATTCATAGAAAAATAGATAGAGTCAGATTATGGCCTAATTAGTTTGTGGAGTTGGGGCATTATTCTTTCCATAGGAAGACCAACATTTATAACCTGTAGCACTAACAACTGCAGAGGTGGCTTTGTGTGGGATGGTCAGGAATGAAGAACAACTAGAGCTGAGGGGACCTGGTAGGATCTACTGCAATAGCCTGGGTAAGAATAATAGTGATCACTAAGCAATAATGACAATTGATATGTACTGAGTTCTTACTATGTTCCAGGGACGTTATGGGCATTATCTCATTTAATTCTCCACTGCAGGTAGTTTTGTTTAACCTACTGTTACATTTGAAGGAACTGAAACTCAAGAGTTTTAATAACTTGCTCAACATCAAGAGCTGGTGTTCAAACCAGAGGTGTCCTCGTGCAAGACACATGTCCTTCAATGAAGCAAAGACTTGAATTACAGTCTTTCTTAGAGCTTCTGATCTTTATAAATTAAGTTTGCCAGTTTTTGCTGAGTTGGAATACATTTTTCTTTTGTTTTCTAGGGCAAGGGATCAAACCCCAAGAAGACAGGATCCAAAGAACATTATTGTTGGAAAGTGGCCCTCCCAACTTACATCAATTTACAAAGGTATTGTCCTTCCCCAGCACCAGTCCTTCTTTGCTAGCTGACCTGGATCAGGGCCCAGGAGCTAACTTTCACAGCTGAACAGAAATTATAATCTAGGAAATTTTGTTATTTAAAATTGCCTTGATTGATTAGTTCCTCTGAAAGTTGTTTAGAAGTAGGGCAAAAAATTTCTCTCAATTTTAGTAATTGCCCATCCCCCAGCACCCAATCAATGTTAATGATGCCCAAGTCATCTTGTTAGAAAGAGGATCAGTAACCACGTTGGGCCTTGGGGCCTCAGTCTCGTACAGGCAAGAATAGTTTAAATTGTCATTTTGCTGTAATAGATTCTTTGAAGAATTTCTGATTTCTGATTTCTCAAGCTTCAAACTCCTATACAGTTTTTTTTGAGTCACAGAAATGTTAGAAGTGAAAACTACCTTAGAAATGCTCTAAAATGAGCCCTTTCTTTGTCAAGTGAGAAAACTAATAAGTGGAGTTAGAAATTAATCTGCTCAAGGTCATAGAATTAGAAGCACAACCATGTTAAGAACCTGGTCCTCCTGATATTTAGGGCAATTACTCCTTGTAGGGTACCATTATACCTGCTCATAAAAAATGGAAAGAAAGAAGGACAGAAAGAGAGAAGGAACTGAAGAAGAAAAGAAAGCTCAAATAGCTATAACACTAAAAGAGAATAATAAACATTTTATGATTAACTCATGACTATTCCCCAAGGACCTTCCATTAAAAAAATAATAAATAAAGACAATTTTGTTCTTGAGGGATTTTAGAAATTTGCGATAGAGAAGTGCAGAATATTATTTTGAAAAGAGAGTCAGGGCTTCCTGGTACATTCTGATGAAGTCAGTAAGGGGAAGGAAACAGTGCTGAGCACTCAGATAAAAAATGATACTTGCTTTCCTTTTCTCTACCTGGTTATATTTTTTTTTACCAACTTTTAAAAAAATTTCCCTGGCCTTTTGCTTTGAAATATATTAGATTTGTTTAATCCTCTGAATGGATATAACTATGCCACACACACACACACACACACACATGCACACACAATAGAACCAATACATGGCAGAGCAAACATTATACTAGAGAGGTCCTGAAAAGAGGAAATGATAAGTTTGAATAGTTAGATATTACAATGCTAAGGTTTAATGTAAAAATTAAAAGCTTGAAATAAAAAGGCATGTGGAATTATGCAAAACAGTGATAGGGGACCCCGGTCTTACAGTATATCCAATAATCAACTCAAAGTGAATTAAAGACTTAAATATAAGACCAGAGACATAAAAACTCCTAGAAGAGGGCCTGGCCCGGTGGCGCAGCGGTTAACTTTGCACATTCCACTTCTCTGTGGCCCGGGGTTCACCGGCTCGGATCCGGGGTGCAGACATGGCCCCACTTGGCACACCATGCTGTTGTAGGCATCCCACATATAAAGTAGAGGAAGATGGGCATGGATGTTAGCTCACAGCCAGTCTTCTTCAGTGGAAATAGGAGGATTGGAAGCAGTTATTTGGGGGCTAATCTTCCTCACACACACACACACACACAAAACTCCTGGAAGAAAACATAGGGTAAAATATCCTTGACATTGGTCTTGACAATGATTTTTTTGATATGACACAAAAGCACAGAAAACAAAAGTGAAGAACTACATCAAATTAAAAAGCTTTTGCAGAGCAAAGGAAACAATCAACATATTTAAAAAGCAACCTATATATTGGGAGAAAATGTTTCCAAACCATAGCTCTGCTAAAGAATGAGTATTCAAAATACATAAGGAACCCAAACAACTAAATAACAACAAAACCAAACAACCTGATTAAAAAATGGGCTAAGAAGTCGAATAGACATTTTTCCAGAGAAGACGCACAAATGGCCAACAGGCATATAAAAAGATTCTCTACATTACTAATCAACAGGGAAATGCAAATCAAAATCACAGTGAGATACCACCTCACACCTGTTAGGATGACTACTAGCAAAAAGACAAAAGATAAATTTTGTCGAGTATGTGGAACAAAGAGGACCCTTGTGCACTTTTGGTAGAAATGTAAATTGTTACAGACATTATGGAAAAGAGTATGGAGTTTCCTCAATAAAAAGAACTACCATATAAGCCAGCAATCCAACTTCTGAGTATATATTCAAAGAAAATGAAATTAGCACCTTGAAGAGATATCTGTGCTCCCATGTTCATTGCAGCATTTTCCACAATAGCCAGGATATGGAAATAATCTAAGTGTTCATTGATGCATGAATGGATAAAGAAACTGTGAGATATATAGTGACAATATAGATGAATCTGGAGGATATTATGCTAAGTGTAATAAGCCAGACTTAGAAAGAAAAATACTGCATGATCTCACTTATATGTAGAACCTGAAAAAGTCAAATTTAATGAAGTAGAGAGTAGAACAGTGGTTACCAGGGGCAAGGAAGTGCAGGAAATGAGAGATGCCAGCCAAAAGACATACAGTTTCTGTTATGTAGGATGAATAAGTTCTAGAAATCTAGTGTATGACATGGTGACTGTAGTTAATAACACTTTATTTTATACTGGAAATTTGCTAAGAAAGTAGATCTCAAGAGCTCTCAACAGACATGCAAAAATGATAATCTTGTGTGGAGATACATATGCTTGACAATCGTAATCATTTCATTATGTATGTGTAAAACACAACATCACATTGTGCACCTTACATATATACAACTTTTAATAAAATAAAATTTTATTTTATTAGCTTGACAATCGTAATCATTTCATTACGTATATGTAAAACACAACATCACATTGTGCACCTTACATATATACAATTTTTAATAAAATAAAATTTTAAAAAGATGTTGAATTTTATTCCTCTGGTTTTTTTTTTAAAGATTTTATTTTTTTCCTTTTTCTCCCCGAAGCCCCCCAGTACATAGCTGTATATTCTTCGTTGTGGGTCCCTCCAGTTGTGGCATGTGGGACGCTGCCTCCGTGGTTCGATGAGCAGTGCCATATCCGCGCAAAGGATCCGAACCAACGAAACACTGGGCAGCCTGCAGCGGAGCGCGCAAACTTAACCACTCGGCCACGGGGCCAGCCCCTATTCCTCTGTTTTTTATAATGAAAAATAGAAGTAATTTGGTATCTACATTTGGTAATAGTTATACTATTTATTGTTTGGTTTATGCTTTTATATTGAAAAATAATATACGTTCATGTTAAATATTCCAATAAGGTATGCAAATGTATACACAATAAGAAGCGATCATCACAGTGCAGACCTCCAGTTTTCTTTTCTAACATGTATCAGTATTAATAGTTCCTATGTTTCCTTCTGGAGGATTTTTATCCATTTACAAGCATATACATGAATATATCTTTGAATACGCAGGTAAATAGGAAGAAATTGTACACACTGTTCTGAGTATTGCTTTTTTTGATTTAAATGATAATTGGAGATAATTGTGTTTCAGCACATGAGTTAACTAACTCAGCAAATAGTTATCAAGTGCTACTTTTCTAGATTCTGTGCAGGGGGCTATGCTAAAGATAGGATGTAATACATCAGCGAGCAAAAACACACGTGGACCCAGCCTTCTCTGGGTTTAAGGTTTAGGGAAGAGACAGGAAACACATATCTGCAAATGCGTGTAAATTTTTCAGCATAGTAAGTGCTACAAAGTAGGGTTTCTTGGTTGTGGATATTTTGAAGGGTATGAATTCTACAAAAGCATTTAGAGCCACAGAACCTGGCTAACGGAAGGTACTTCTTGTTGAGCACATATATGGTTACATTAAACGTGTGTTATTACTTGTACACACACAAGATGGCAAAAACTCTTCAGGAAAGGTGTCTTTTCCCTGCTAAGTGGAAGTTAAAATTTATTTTCTGGCAGTCCATGCATGGATAAATAATTACTTAAGAAAGCAAAAGTCAAACATATAATTCATAAACAATATCATTAATTATATTTCATATATTTACTAAAGATAGGCAAACCATTTTTAATTCATTACACAGTTACATTAATGCATGCTTGCTACTAAAAAGAGTCAAAAACTCTGAAGAATATAGCAGAAAAATGAAAATCCCCTTCAAACTTCCCCTTCATGTTCAAGCCCTTTCAAAGTCAACACTCTTCTCATGAAATAACAACCACCCTGTCCTAACTTTTTAAATAAACTTTGTATTTTTAAAGCAGTTTGAGTTTCACAGTAAAATGTATTAGAAAGTACAGACATAAGTCCTATTAACAGATTTTTCCCCTTTCCATTTGCCTGCAAAAGATATTGTATTATAGTATCTGCTTACATTTCCTTTTTCCATGAGTAAGATATCTTCCTTGAAGGTAGATGTTACATTTTTCTTTGTTTTTGACTTTTAACAACTGGAATGCCTGTTTAGTTGTTGGATTTTGAATATATATTTGTTTGATTTTTAAATGAGTCAACAAAACAATTTTAGTCAGGCTGGGCTAGACTAAATTACTTTTCAAGTTCTGGGGTGCATCATCTTTCTGCTAATCGGTGACTTAGAGGGGCAATTTTCTTCCTTCTTTTGGTATCATCATCACCAAACATGGCCACCATGGTTTGGCAGAAGGGGAAGAGAGAGGATGGGTGATATGGATGACTGTACACAGGATTTTATTGTGTACTTATATTCCCAGAAATAGAAATAGTGTACATCACTCTTGCTATATCCCATTGGCCAGAATGTAGTCACATGATCCTGGCTTAGCTACTAAGTGGACTGGGAAATGTAACCTTTCTGTGTGTCCAGAAGAGTGAATGGGCTTGATGAACATCTTTCCTGTCTATATTTAGTACAGGGTAAATTTCTTGAGAACAGGGACACTTGTTTCTCTTTAAGATAAAATTAAATGGAAGGACAAACTATTACCCTAAAAATGATTGCTTACATTGATGCTATTATCACATAATTCATAATCACTCTGCTCTGATTTGAAGTTCTTTCATATGAAGAACAGTAATTCTTAATTTAGGATGTCTTCTTTCTTTTTTTTGTCACAATAGCAATATAAAACATTGGTATACCCTTACTTACTCCCTCCTCTTGGCAATGTTTTCATAAGATTTTACCTAAACTTCTTCTTCTGGATATGTTCAATATGATAAAATGAGAATTGACTTTAATGTTTGGCTGACAATTCTTTTCAGCAGTCAATTTTAGAAGGTGAGAGTTCTAAGATACTCTAAAGGAAATTTCACCTAGTTTATCCTTTCTTGCCCAAATTTCTTTGGTAACATCCATTGCAGGAAGTGTCAACATCACTCTAAAAGACTTTCATTTTGAAGGATACAAACCTGAAACCTGTATACCAGTGGCTCTGAACCATGGACTCTACTGAAAATCTAATAGACTCTCTTGAACACATAAGCACAGAAGCAAGATTTCTCCTGAGCATTTTCAGGGGGAAATCTTGTACCCTTTGAAGCCCATCTATGTTCGTCTTGGTAAAGAACGGACCCACATTTAGAACTCCTGCTCCAGTATAGGTAGAGAAAACCATTTGGATGAAAAAAGGGGATAAAAGACTGAGTTCTAGAGCACCTACAACACACAGCATGTATTTCTAGGATTTCAGATTATACTGGTTCTGCCATGAACTCTCTTCATGGTCTTGGGCAAGTCTTTCAAGTACTCACAATCACATAAAGCAATTGCTTTGCTCTGTAGTCATAAAAACCTGAACTAGAAGCAGCACAAGGACTCTCTATGTTGTTCACTGTTAGATCTCTGGTGATTAGCACATAATTGAATAAATTGTCCATAGTCACTGTTCAATAAATGTTTGGCCTGTGGGCCAAATGGGACTTGAAATCTTTCTATTTGATTCTATTTCTGATGTAATCTAAAACAGCATCATAAAAAAAAAAGTTGGCCAAAAATAATTTCCTTTGTTCATTCACTCATCTATGAACATTGAGAATGTCATCCTTCTACTACAAAAAACTGGCCTCTGGCCCCTGGTGCCCGACACAGTTGACCAAGTGGCTCGGTCCTCTTGTATTTCCTATGTGGTCCCTAGCAATCCTAGGTGCTCTATGATGTCCTCTGCCTCTTGCCTTACATTAATTCTTCCTCCATTCTGTGCTTCAAGAGTGGGCATGCATGGATGAGCACTGGGAGGGCTGAATTCAGGAAGAGGTCCCCAATCTCATCTGGAGCTGTGGCACACTCTTTCTAAGTCACAGTATAGCAGTGACCTGTAGGATTTATATAGAATCAAATATACGGCACTTGGTCTGACATAGTATTCATTTTATTTCCAAGACTCAGTTATGAATCCTTGAGTATTCCATCAAAAGGCAATCTTCTTTATTGACAAACAAAAAAACTGTATATATTTAAGATGTACATGATGTTTTGATATACATTTCCTTTGTGAAATAATTATCACAGCCAAGCTAATTAACACATCTATCACTTCACATAGTTACCATTTTTTTGTGAAAGGTAAGAGCACTTAAGATTTACTTTCTTAGCAAGTTTCAAGTTTACAATACAGTATTGTTAACTACATTCAGCATTTTCTACATTAGATCCCCAGAATTTATTCAAATTATAACTGAAAGTTTGTACCCTTAAACCAACATCTTCCTCCCCGCCCCCGCGCCCCCCCCCCCCAGGCGACCACCACTGTACTCTCTGCTTCTAGCAGTTTGACTTTCTTCATTCCAGATATAAGTGAGATCCTACAGTATCTTTCTCTCTGAGTCTGGATTATTTCACTTATCAATATGTCCTCTAGGGTTATTCATGCTGTCACAAATAGCAGGATTTCCTTCTTTTTTATGGCTATATATTAATGACTTAACCCATTGTCTTCTAAAAATCATCTCTGCCCCCTTACCCTTGCATTAAGTTTACACAATTAGACTCTCTTTTCCCCAGTGTTGAGTGCTGTGCAAGGAAGCTCCTTGTTCTGTGTGAAATTTGCATTTATGGGCCCAGATTTGTGTCTTTCTCTATATTCCGTGAAACGACTAGAATTAAAATAAGAACACAGCTTAACTTCACCTATACACATACCTGTTTTAAATCCTTTAGAAAATGGGGAAGCATAGGATTTATTTTAAATCACCAATAACAACAGGAGATAATTTTTTGGAGGGGTACTAGAGAAGTTGTATTAAGGATAGATTTCTTCTGTGATTTGCCCCCTCTTGTAAGGTTGGCCCGTGATATGAAAGAGAGCTACTAGGCTGTCTGCTTCATAGTTGCCTCCAGTGTCATCGTTTCCACCATGCTTATTCCTGCCCCTGCCTCTTTATCATTGCTGTCATTTTGAAGACCTGCTCCATACAAGGCCACCTCCACAAGGCTCCTCCACTGTGGCTCTCACTTGACAGCTGTCCCCTTGTATTATGGTTCAGTTTTATTCATTTACTCCTGACCAAGTACTAGCTGTGTACTGGAAAGGAGTAAAGTTGTGTTGATGTTTTTCACTGTGGTGATTCCAATGTCGAATCCTTTGATCTGCAGCTTAAGAAATAAAGGTGTTAAAAATGCCCTAAAGAAAATGTTAGATAAAGCAACATTTTCTTAAATGAAAATATTTGGCGAACAACGGCTATATTTTATTTCACAGATTATCTCCTTACCATTGTTATCAGCCTGTACTCTCAGAAATACATAAAACAAGAAAACAAAAAAATCTTTGGATAATGTTGAAACACCAGTCTGCATTTGTTTTGTTAAGTTGGTACTAATATATTTGAATGTGTTTTTAAAGTAAATGAATCAGGGACATTTGGAAAAACTGCTATGCTGGTCAGCTTGAAATGAAATCTATAAAATTTCTGGGATTATAGAAAGTTGAAAAAGAGCAATTATTTGTATTCTTTTAATTTTCACTTGACAGTTCATAAGTTGCTCATATGTATAATATTGTAATCTTTAAACAGAAATAATAAAATTGATGATGAAATCATTGCCTCATTTAGATGGATTAAATGACTTTATTCAAATCATGTAGTTCACAGGTGAGAAAATAAGAATGCAAACCCAGAACTTCTCCCTCCAAAGGTTCTTACCCCATTTGTTGGGAGACAGAGTCAGTTAGGAGGTCAGAAGTAAAATTTCTACTGTAAAAGGTCCTTGGACCTAATTTATTTTTTCTTTTTGATCCTCATTTCCTGACTTACTGTGATATAAAGATTTCCTTGGCCATAGGTAGAGAAGAAACAAATATCTTTACTAAAGTCAATAAGAGGCTATTCTCCCCTAAAATTAAAGAATTATGTGCCAAAGCGTAGCAGCTGCATGACATAGGCAGAAACGGAGATGTGGATAGAAATAGACAGATAAGAAGAGAAATAGAGAAATTTCAAAAAGCTTCATATCCCTGGAAAGATTCAGAGTGAAAATGTCTACTAGGTGAAGCAATGACTGATAACAATTAGGGTTCTATGAATGTTGATATTTCTTTGGTTGCTCAATGTTGTGTATGAACTAATGAAAAATTGGAGAATATTTCATTATGATGCATCGCATTTCCTAATTTTAGTGTTATTTCTACATATAAAATATGGGACTGGGGGCTGGCTCCATCGCGGAGTGGTTAAGATCATGCGCTCCACTGCGGCAGCCCAGGGTTAGGATCCTGGGTGCAGACATGGCACCGCTCCTCAGGCCATGTCGAGGCAGTGTCCCACATCCCACAACTGGAAGGACCTGCAAGTAATGATATACAACTAGGTATGGGGGGGTTTGGGGAGATAAAGCAGAAAAAAAAAAAAAGAGATTGGCAACAGTTGTTAGCACAGGTGCCAATCTTTAAAAAATAAATAATTAAATAAAACACTTTGAATCAACTTAAAAAATAAGTAAATAAAATAAAATATGGGACTGCACCCACATAAAAAAGCCCTAGTGTTAATAAGAAAATATATTAGTTTCCTAGAGCTGTCATAAAAGAATATCACACTGGGTCACATAAACAACAGAAATTTATTTCTCATAATTCTAGAGGCTAAAATGCCAAGATTACAGTGTCAGCAGGGCTGCTTTCTTCTGAGGCTTCTTTCCTTGGTTTTCAGATGGCCACCCTCTTGCTGTGTCCTCACATGAGCTTTTCACTGTGCACACCTGTCTCTGTTGTGTGTCCAAAATTCCATTTCCTCTTTTTATGAAGGCACCAGTCAGGTTGGTTTAGCGTTCACTCTAACCACCTCATTTTAACTTAATCACCTCTATAAAGGCCCTATCTACAAATTCAGTCACATTCTGAGTTACTGGGCCTTAGGGCTTCAACGTATGAATTCCAGGGAGATACAGTGCAACCCATAACTTCAGGGATTGCCAGGAGTTTCTTGATGAATGAGATAAGGGAGGGTAGCCTAGAAGAGAGAGAAGAGCATATGTCAAGGAAAAAAATTATGAGTGGTATGATATATTCTAGAAAAGTCTAATTAGTAGAACTTTGAGTGTGTCATCAGACAAATTTAATGATTCTATTGGAACTTAGATTCTTTAAGAGAGTATACTCAATGAAATATTCCTAGTTTCATCTTATCCTAATTGACATATGATATCCATACTCCAAATAAACTCTGATTGAGTCTCTGGAGACTGTAGTACATATTTTTGGGATGCTCTTGGGAAGGAATCCCAAAGGGCTGTTGAGGAAATGCATATATTGGGTCCAAGAAAAAACACAAAAACATCAGAGGAGAGGAAAAAGTGTGTCACTTCCAGGAGTGTCCCTCCCTGATCAAGGGTAAGCAAGTGAGATCAGGAGCAGCTACGTGGTTTGGACTCTCTGTGACCCCAACTGCGATTAGAGGGTATATATAGTCTGACCTGGCTCTCAAAGGATTGTTGTTATGTAAAACACACATAAACACACACACACACAACTACCCTCCATAGGACTCCCACCAATTGTATATGTAACCCTTATGTAGAAATCAAAATTCAGTGTGGTAGTTATGCTGGGTGATCATATATTCATTTGCACAGTAGAGAAATCAAGAGGCCATAAAAGGCGGCATGCTTTTTCACTCTAGCGGTTATGCTACTCTGTGTTGTCCGAAGTACCAACAGTTTTTTCCTTCTTTGTACTCATTTTCAGGTGTTAGTTGGACAAATTTTTCTCGAAATTTTAATTATTCTAGTGAAGTAAGCAGGGAACAGAACTTCTAAAGGGGAACACACAACTTGAGAAGTGTTCAATATGGAATGCTTAGCATGATTGGCTCTGACATTTTCTGTGTCTTTTATTTCACATTCACATTTTCATTGCAGTTTATTTCAAATTCAGAACAGATTTTAGTCCATCTTGAAGGTTATGAGTTTAATAATTATGAGTCCTCTCTTTATGTACTCTTCCTTCCTATTAGTAAAAACAGGAAAGTCCATGTGAGAGTAGATTAGTCCTGAATAGTTTGAACTAGGTTAGTAGTAGACAATACTTTGGGAAAAGTAGGATCAAGATAAAAAGGTAATTATCCATTTATTTATTCTGTAAATATCATTCAGTGCGAGTTAGTTATTAGAAATGTTCTATATACTGAGATACAGCACTAAACAAAACAAAAATCTCTTTGCTCCATGGTTAATGCATTCTGGTAGGCAAAAGTGGACAATAAACTTAATAGACAGGAGTTAGACAATGGCAATAGGTCTGGGGAAAAATAGGGCAGAGAGTGAGTAGAAAAAGGAGGATGGGAATTGTTGGTCGGAAGAGGGCATGGAATTTAAAATAGTAATGAGGATGGGTATCAGTCAGAAAACGACATTAAATAAGACTTAAATAATATGAGAGTGTGAGCCTGGCAAATATCTGGGGGATAGTTTGGCAGCCAGAGGAATAATCAGTTCCAAAATCTTTGATGCTGGGGAAAGGCTTGCATTTTTGAGAAACAGTGAGAAATTCAGCAAAGTTGGAGCAGAATGAATCAAAGGGTGAATCTTAGGAGATATCGAGCTATAGGTAAGGGAGGGCTATCTCTTGGAGGAACTTTGGCACATTGTATTAAATTTGACTTTACCTTAGAATAAATTGCAAGGATTTAGGGTGGTTTAAGGAACAGGCTGAAAGTGACTTGCCTTATTATATTTTTCTGTGAAGGAAAAATACACTGACTGATATATTGAAAATAGGCTATAGAGGGACAAGTGTGTAGACCAGTTATAAGGCTATCACAACATTCTTGGCAAAACATAATGATATTCTAGATCAAAGTGGTAGCAGATGAACTGGTGAGAAGTGCTTAGTTTCAGGATATGTTTTATAGGTATGGACGCCAGGATCGCTTGGAAGATTGAAGAGGAGATAAAAGAGAAAGTGGATAAGTTGTTTCCTAATTTGTGTCATGGGAAACTGGAAGAATAGATTTATTACCTGATACAAGAAATGAGAAGATTGATCAAATTTGGGGAGTGAATATTAGGAATTCAGTCCAAACATGCAAAGTTTGAGACATTTATGACTCAGCTCTTATAATTATAGAATGCTAGCATGGAAAATAATCTTAGGTAACTCTTAGAGGTAGAATTTTTAATTGAGAATCATCATGACAAAACCTATGGATAGATTTCTGGGGATTTGTGAACACTCTAAAATTGTGTGTACTTATACATATGTGCAGTTTGGAGGTTGGGGACAAGAATCATTGCCTCTCTCACATTCTTTAAAAAGTCTATGACTCCCCAAAATTTAAAAGCCATTAAAATTTTAGATAAAGAAACAAAGGAGTACAGTTGTTAGAGAATGTACACGAGTTCACACGATTGATTTTTAGGGAAACAAGAATCAACATGCAAATATTAAATGAAAAGAAAAATGTTCTTGTCTTTGGTAGATTCCATCTCTCTCTTCAACCAAGATGATGATATTTCCCCATGTATCCAAGGATATATGTATATATAAGGATTGTTACTCTATTCTAACACACCGTATCGTTGTAGATGATGTTTCTATTTTTATCTTTATTATGGGTTTTATATCACATGTTAACTTGGTATCATAGAAGGTGGCTACTGGAAAAGGATCGGCCAATTTTTCATGTGGATGAAATTACGTTCCAAAGAGGACCTTTGATACTCTTAAATGCACCCTGGTGATTAGTATCAGGCTGCACTTCTATCACGATTATCCTTGATTCAAGGCCAGTGACCTATGCACTTCTAAGCCTGCCACTTCTTTATCAAATTGCATGTGCGTAGGTGACAAAAATATTAACTTTCAGGATTTTAGAAAGATTCTGAAGGACACCACACTTCTGGATTAAATTATTTCCTTGTAGAAAAGTGGCTTTATTTATTTTTTCCTCAAGCTCAGATTTTATAAATAAATCAGGTATTACTTATTCTTCTGAGAATAAAAATAGTTACCATCAGTTACATATATTTTCTGGACATACTCTGTGTGACACATTTGATCTACATAGCACTGACATTTTTCTTACCTTATAAAGGTAAATGAATGTGGGCTGAATGTTGTTAAAGACTTTCCCAAGATTGCAGAGCTACCAATGGGTAGAATCATGATTTGAGCACAGGTGCCATTTAAATTGTGCAATTATGTAAGTGTGCCTATGCCAGACCTGTCTCCTCTCAACTGGGCTTGCTCATAGTTTTGTGTTTAGCAGTTAGCTCAGCTGGGGGCTGGATGATGAAGAATGCACCCACTAACATGTCTTGGGGCCAGCTTGCTTTCAGCTGGGGTCACAAATAGAAAGCAAACATATGTCTCATTATGCAGCAAGCTAACCGAGGATTATGTACGTTGTGGTGGCAGGATTCCAAAAGTGAGAAGAGAAGTGTGCAAAGACTTTTGAGACCAAGGCTTAGGCATCTGTATAGCAATGCATATGCTGTAAACTCTTGGCCTAAAGAAACCACAAGAACATGGTAGACTCCATGGGTAAAACAACAAAATCTACTTTTGAAATCAAGAAATCAGTAAAGAGTTGTAGCCTTTCTTTTGCTATACTTCTCATACATTATTGGTTTGTGGTTAATTTAACTCTTTCTCTTTCAAATATTAGATATTTCATTCAAAATACAATGTGATGTGGTTGTGATAAAATTATGTTTCACACAGAAGTTAGAATGGTGACTATATCATTCTCTTAACTAAATGTTCTAAAGCTCTCATCAAATTGATTTATCCACTCCTTCCAAGACTTTGTAGTTTCTTGTTTAAAAATAGAGAGGGGATGCTTTCATTACCAACTGGTACTTTGAAAGGATCTTATCTTTAAGAGTTTTCTACTATTTTGAAGTTAAGTTATTATATAAATACACATTACTGGCTAGAAGAGAGGTCGAGACTGAAAATCTTTGAGTCTTGTCTATCAAGATAAGGTCCGGATTTATACAATCCCTAGCAATTCTATCTAGAAGTTTGAACGACTCTCTTTCCTGCCTTTACCCTCTGGTAAGGCTCTCTCAGCAAGTAATAGAGAATTGAAGATTTCCGAATGATTCCAGTTAAGAGGCGACTTTTCCTCCCTTTCAATCCATTCTCTGATCTGAAGCCAAAATAAACTTTAAAAAGGTAAATCTGATGATGTTACTTCCTCATAATATCAATGGCTTCCATTTTTATTGGTTTGAAGGACAAAATGCTTAATATGGCCTTCCATAAGTCCTGTGAGCTAACTCTTGTGGCTCATCCCTGGTTCTCCTCTCCATCCTAATCTTCATTTAACCTCTTCAGCTCCTTGAACTTGGCAGACTCTCTCAAGGGAGAGTTCTGTTATATGTTCTTTCTTCTCACGGAACTGCTATCCCTTCTCTCATTATGGTGACAATGGGATGGCATCGGGCTCATTTTTCAGGTCTCATTTAAGATATTTTCTTCAAAGAAGAATTTGAGCTTAGGCTAGAAATTTTTAATTACCAGCTATTTTCCTCTTTAGAGGGTAACAGTAGAGGAGTAGTATTTGACTCTGTCCTGATATTTCATTTTTCCCCAAAGTATATTGTATTAAGAATGAAGTTAGTAAGTACCAGATATGTTTCCTTGTATAGACAAGTGATAACATAGCAGAGAAAGTTCATAATAACTACTGAGATGGTGGCTGTAACCCATGATTTTATACATTATCAGTATAAAAAACATACATTTTTGCCAAGATAACTCTATTCAATCTCCATCATATTCTGAAAAAAGTTGTATTGTACAAATGTATAGCAGCATAGCACCATAACTGTGAAGCTCACAGGATGTGTTAGAGTATTATGGGAAATCAACATCTGAGTAATATATAGTCTTGTTGAAGTCCTAAATAGATGTGGACAAGTGGTGAGAGAGAGGATTATAAAGGTAAGTTAGAATCCGTTTATAGAACCTTGTGTGCATGCCTAAAGCATCTGTCCTTTGTGTGCTAAAGAGAAAAGATTCATTATATACTAGTACAAAAATGAAATGGTCTTCAGGACTCCAAGCTTCATTTACCACTGTGTCATCAACAAAGTCACATCCTCTCTGAACACCCTCACCTACATTTGAAAGATTAAGATACCTCATCAACTAATAAGTGGGAACAGTAGAACTTGAGGTAGAAAACTTGAATTTGCCTTCTAGTTACAACATTGACTCTGGCTTAGCTCAAAGATAAATGTCTTAAACATTGAAGTAAATCACAATCCTGTTGGTTTTAGCCTTCTCAGACTTCCTTTATACCTAGGGGGAAGGTCGGCCCTAATCCTGTGATGTTTTAAATTAGATACCTCCTTTTAGCTTCTCTCTGACAGGTCTGGAACTTCAACTTTGAAAGATTCATGATGTCTCAATATATCCTTGACACTAAACAATTGGTTCTTCCTAATGTTCAGCATCTACTATATGAAAAATGCCCTCAGCAATGTATGTAACTCTCATATAAACTAGAGAATAGTACAAAAAACAGTAATGTTTAAAAAAATATTTTCTAAAGCTCTTTTTTAATAGGCAAGGAAATTCAGTAGTCACAGGATTATAGGATTGTCTTAGCCAGGAGAATAAGAGAGAAAACAATTCACCTATAAAAGACATAAATGACTTAACAGTGGGAGCATATATCCTTGATAAAGATACTCCTGGGTTAAAATACCAGCTTTGCTGTAGACTAATTATGTGATGTTGAAAATATGTCTTAAACTTCATGAGGATCATGATAGTACTTGCCTTATAAAGTGTGGAAAGTGTTGAGTTAAGTATAGGACTCAGGATACCACCTGTACTCAGTAGTAATATATGCATTTTTCTATTTGTACTAATATTAGCAGTAGTAGGACAGTATATGGGTTTTTGTTTAACTACCAACACAATGCCTGACATATAAATTCTCAATAATACGTGAAGGATACTCAAATTCATTGAACACTCATTACAAACTCAACATCAGTATGGGGGTTTTAATACATAGATTATTTACTCAATTAGACAACCTGTCAGGGAGCTTCATTTTTCTCATCTGTTTGGGAAGACTACGGGACTTGTCATGCATTAAACAATTAGTAAGTGAAAGTCCTAATTCCAAAATCAGATTATACTCCAACTGCAGTGGTTCCCAAGTCAAAATCTGAAATTATATCATGCTGGAGGCTGGCCCCATGGCCGAGTGGTTAAGTTCATGTGCCCCGCTGTAGGTGGCCCAGTGTTTCGTTGGTTCGGATCCTGGGCGCGGACATGGCACTGCTCATCAAACCACGCTGAGGCAGCGTCCCACATGCCACAACTAGAAGGACCCACAACGAAGAATACAGAACTATGTACTGGGGAGCTTTGGGGAGAAAAAGGAAAAAAATAAAATCTTGAAATTATATCATTCTGGATAATAATGGATAAAATACATAAGCCTCTACTAATTGTTGACTTAATTGATACCTTTGTTTATTTCTTCCAATAGAATAATACTAAATGTATTTTTTCTAATAATCTTTATCAGGCTTTCTCCTCTGTTGATATTAAAGTTGGAAATCACAGCATCCTGACTGAATTGATCTTGGTGAGCGTCTCAGCAAATCCCCACGGCAGCTGATTTGTTTGGAATATTTCTGATGCTCTACTTGACAACCTTGTCAGGGAACATGACCCTGGTTATCTTAATCTGAATTGATTCCCGCCTGCACATGCCTATGTAGTTTTTTATTGGCAATCTGTCTTTTCTGGGTTTCAGGTACACCTCTGTGTATACTCCCCAAATCCTGGCTGTTTGTGTCTCAGAAGATAAATGCATTTCCTTGGCTGGATGTGGAGCCCAGTTTTTACTTTCCTGTGCTGTAACCTACACTGAGTGCTATTTCCTATCAGCCATGGCCTATAATCACCATGTGACCATCTATAACCCATTACTTTATTCTAGTATGATGTCCCATTCTCTCTGTACTGGACTCACTGCTGGCTCCTACGTAGGAGGGTTCTTGAATGTCATAGCCTATCCTACTAAGAATTTATGCCTGAGTTTCTGTGGTAAAAATATCATTGACCACTTCTTCTTTGATGCACCACCATTGGTAAAAATATCTTTTGCAGAAACTCATGTCTATGAAAATGTCCGACTGGGTGTGATGGGCTTCACAGTCCACCATAGCATTCTTACCATCCTGATTTCTTATTTCAACACACTTCTGGAAATCCTAAGGTTATGAACAGCCTCAGGAAGCCACAAGGCCTTCTCCACCTAACCTTGGTCATGCTTTTCTATGGATCCTTGCTCTTCATGTATTCAAGGCCAAGTTCCACCTACTTCCTGGAGAAAGACAAAGTGGCTTCCCTGTTCTACACTGTGGTCAGCCCATTGCTCAACCCTCTCATCAATAATCTGAGAAACAAAGATGGCAAATAGGTCTTCTGGAAAGTAATGCAGACCATAAACCCACAGAGATGAAGGTTATCTTTCTGCAGAATGCTCTAAAATTATTTTCTAAACATTTGCTTATACACATATTTGAAAACATCACAATATTTCAGGTAAATTCAACAGACCATACTTAAAACTATGAACCATTGAAGAAACCACTCTTAACTGTTTATTATGATTTTGCTATAATTACATATTTTAAACCTACAATATTGGGTTATTTAATGTCCCCCAATATGAATACTTTGCAGTACTTGATTTTTTAAAATTTTATCCTCTTGATTGTCTTTGGGAGGTTTGGAAAGAGAAAAGAAGAACGGGATGGCTTTTGTGCATATAGTTTGACATTAAAGTTTGACAATAAAACTTTGTTGTGTGGAGAAAATATTCGAAATAGTTAAAATGGTGTAAATTTGCTCAAGATTTTTCAAATATTTCTTCATAAAACATTCCCTGCAAATTCCTTCATAAAGCTCTAATTGAGTACATAGAAAGTATCTTTGTAAACCTCCTGCATTCTATATCAATTTACTATTAGGCAAAATCTTTAAGAGTTGTTTAGATTACCAAATAAAACACCAGAAAAATAAAAAACAAAACAAACACTTTCCTAAGGCCATAGAGAAAGATGTGTCTTTAGGATTGTATATTACCATAAAAGAGTGATCTCTTCTACATAGAATGAGTACTCTGCCATCCTGTTTCTCATTCCATAACGCAATGTATTCCCTATGAAACAAAATAACATCGAGAGGATAAAACTGGAACAAACAAATCAACAAGCAAAAACCCACTATATTCTAGACTCAGTGCTCCTTTTGCCACCACCCCCACCAGAAGATTTTAAGTATGAAGAAACTTAAAGCTCAATATTCAGTAATGTGGCAGGTTTAGTTGATATTTTTTTCAATACTTTTTATAACAACACTGCAAATTAAGGATCATTAGTTGCACTTGACAAGTGATTAGTTTGAGCCTAAGAATTTAGAAGTTTGTTACTCAAAGATTATAGCTATTGTAATGAGCCCATTTATAAAATGCACAAATTTAAATTTTAGAACAAATAGTTATAGCCATTTCACCATTTGTATTAACTCAACATTTGTCACCTTTCTTTTCATCTTCACTTCTTATCTAACACATCAATGCCCTCTCTTTTTTCATCACAAAACTCTCAATATTTCTTATTGTTTTACTACTACAGAAGCTCTGTGGGTATGGCGCAAGAAGGATTTGGGGTGTATTGCACAAGCCTCAAGAATCCAAATACCCTTTCTTCACAGTCTCATAATGCCCATTATGTAGAGAGACAAAACTGGGTCAATCTCAAGGTAGATAGTTAAGTAAAATGTAAGCCTTTGAGATCCCATAAGTAATATATACACTTCTATTTTGCAATAAACCCTGATGCTGCTTTAAAAACTATGTTAATATAAAATTGAATGTATACTACACAGTATAGATTATAGTTTGATCACTAAAACAAAACAAATACAAAGAAGTAAAATCTCTTTCACTGGATTTTTGTAAAGAGAAAACAAAAAAGTATTTTTCAATCCAGTTCCCCAACCTCCCATGGAAGGAGTTTAGTTTCACTATCACTGATTTCAGTAATTCACGTCAGTTTAGACTTAAGATTGTGTTAACCTGAAAAGTTTTCTCACGGCGTCTTTCACATCTTTATTCCTCAGACTGTAAATCATGGGGCTCAACATGGGGAACACCACAGTATAAAATGTAGAAACCATTTTGTCCCTCTCAAGGGAATAGCTGGAACTTGGACGAGAGTAGCTGTAGAGAATGGAGCCATAGTATAACGTGACAGAGATCAGGTGGGAGGAGCATGTGGAGAAGGCTTTGAGGCGGCCCTGGGTGGAGCGGATCCTCAAGATGGCGCCAATGATGAAGAGGTAGGAGGCCAGTATGAGCACTGCAGGTGCAATGGCGTTGGAGGCCAGGACGAAGTACAGCACAGCCTGGTAGCTCTCTTTCACATCACAGGACAACTTCACCAGGGGTGGGACATCACAGAAAAAATCATCAATGACATTGTCACCACAATAGTCCATTGTGAACGTGTTGCTTGTGAGTAGTATTGCACTGACAAAACCTCCAGTATAGGAATACATAACCAAACAGATGCACAATCTCCTCGACATGGCCTGAGCATAAAGCAGGGGGTTGGAAATGGCCACATAGCGGTCATAAGCCATGGTAGCCAATAAATAACACTCACTATACCCAAGCCCAGCAGAAAAGAAGAACTGAGCTGCACAGCCAGCAAAGGAGATGCTTTTGTCGTCAGAAATGCAGGTCGCTAGGATCTTTGGGGTGTAGACGGAAGAAAACCAGAGATCTAGAAAAGACAGGTTCCCAATGAAAAAGTACATGGGAGTGTGCAGCCTGGAGTCATTACAGATCAACATTATGAGTGTGGTATTTCCTACCACAGTCACAGAATACACACCAAGGAACACCACAAACAGGACGAGCTGCATCACAGGGTCAGTTGTGAAGCCCACCAGGATGAACTCTGTCACTGTCTGATTGCTTCTTTCCATGCCTGTAGGGAATCTCATCTAAAAGAAGATAAAATGAGATTTCAGATTGAATCGCTGTACTGAATATACAGAAGATATGTTAAATAAACAACATTATATCACTGGTAACCCTTGAAGTCTAAGATGCAGCAATGCCAGTGCTTGTTTTAGAAAAAGTTTTCATTTTCCCATGAACACCTCAGAATTTACAATTATAAGTTGTTAATACATAAACTTAGCTACATATAAATTCTTGAGTTTATATGAGCATGCGTTGAATTTGACCGCATCAAACAGAATGTGGTTAGGAGTTCTCCTCCAATGGGAGCTAGGGGAGAGGTTTTTGTAGAGAAGTGGAAGCAAAGCAAGTAAATTAATGGATTGGCTCTGGCTTATGCAGTTGCCTTGTTTGGGAAAACCCAGCTGGCTGTTTGTGACTGGCTGTTCTTAAGTTTTGTTTTCTCAGATTCAAGTGCATTGACTGTGCTTTAGGTTCTGGTTTGCTGACATAGGCTATGAAGGTATAAGATCCATCTCAGTGTAATGGCCTCCTTTTTAATGACTTTAATAATATTAAATTCCAAGTTTCCAAAGCTGCTGATTACGTTTTCCTTTAGGAACAAACGTTTCACTAAAGGGAAGATGAACTTATAATTTCTATTTTCTTGCACTTTGGTCTTCTTTATCATGTCAATTTACTGTTTTGCTAAAGGTGTGACTTCTTAGCTTCAAGAGTTATGTATTTATATCTGAAAAATTGGACTCACCCATTTTTTTAAAGAATGAAGTATTTTTCTATCAGTGCTTTCTTCTGTTGGGACATCCTATAGCTACTATAAATTCATATCTCATAATAGTATTTATAGGGATAAGAAAATACTCAGGAGATTATAAGGAAAAAAGAGGATATATACAAAGCTTTGGAAAAAATATGTACAAAAGATGATATGTAATGATGGGATTATGAAGTACATAGGATTCACTGTATTTTATACATATAATACAGTAAAAATGTAATATATTACAATATCCTAAGAGTCAATTTTGAATGTAAATAATATACATACGTACACTACATAAATAATGTAGTACTAGAAACTTATACTTTATTTAATTTTTATTGCTTTTGTAGGTTTTATTATTAATGAATTTAACCTTAACAAGAACAATTAGGCAAAAAATGTGTGTCTTAGTATATGAAGATAAAGCCTCTAACATGTGAATTAAGCAACTCACCTAAAATTCTGAGCAAGACCATCACTTCAACTGAATTCAAATATGCCTGTCCCAGAATCATTTGTATCAGTTTCTGCATCCCTATGGGGGTAGATCCCTGCGACCCTCAGGATTTCAGAGTTTGGGAAATAACTTACATAGCAATTAAAGAAAATTAAATGTTGACAAATTGGTTGTTATTTAATAAGATGAGGAAAATTTTTTTTAAGGCTACGAATCCCTGGTGAAAATGTAATTAGCTATAATTTGCATTCTCATTCTTTCTTGAGTTATGTAGATGCTAAAATAAAGACATGTGTGCACATAAAGTCCATATACTATATATATATATATATATATTCATATGCCTAAATCTGTATATTAAGGCATGTAAGTTGAATGATACTGATATTTTTGTTATATATTGAAGACTTTTCCTTTGTCCCTCTAAAATGACAGAAACTTATTCCTTCACAGTTCTGCAGGTGAGAAGTACAACTCAATATAACTGGGCCAAATTCAAGGTGTTACCAGGGTCATACTCCAGGGCTACAGCGGAGATTTTATTTCTTGCCTCCTCTGGCTTCTTGTGGCTACTGGCATTCTTTGCAGCTATATCTCCTCAATCTCTGCTTCTGAGTTTCCACTTCCTCATCCACTTGTGTCTATAGTTAAATCTCCCTCTGCCTCCATAATATAAAGATACATAGATATATATACATATTTTTCAGCTATTTTATTGAGGTCATAATGGTTTATAACATTGTGTAAATTTAGTTGTACATTATTATTTATGTTTCTGTATAGACTGCATCATGCTCACAACCAATAGTCTAATTCTTATCTGTCACCATATATTTGTGCCCCTTTACTCCTGTCACACACCCACTGACCGCCTTCCCCTCTTGTAACCACTAATCTGTTCTCTTTATTCATGTGCTTCTTTAACTTCCAAATGTGAATGAAATCATGTACTGTTTGCCTTTCTCAATCTGGCTTATTCCCCTTAACACAATACCCTCAAGATCCATCCATGTTGTTGCAAATGGGATGATTTTGTCTTTTTTATGGCTGAGTAGTATCCCATTGCATATATATGGCATCTTCTTTATCCATTTGTCAGTTGATGGGCCCTTGGATTGCTTCCATGTCTTGGCTATTGTGAATAATTCTGCAATGAATGTAGGGGTGTATAAGGCTCTTTTAATTGTTGATTTCAAGTTCTTTGGATAAGGCATGGGAAAAAAGAAAAAAAAAGCAAATGGGACTACATCAGACTAAAGAATTTCTTCAAGGCAAAGGAAACTAGGAACAAAATTAAAAGACAACCCACCAACTGGGAGAAAATATTTGCAAATCGTATTTCCAACAAGGGGTTAATTTCCATAATATATAAAGAACTCATAAACTCAACAACAAAAAAACAAACAATTCAATAAAAAAATGGGTAGAGGATATGAACAGACATATAAGGATATTTTTATTGCATTTAGGGCTCATGCTGATAATCTACCCAACTTAACTTAATAGTTCTTTTCTCATATAAAGTAACATTCAGAGATTTCAGGAATTAGAACATGGATATCTACTGGGGCCATTATTCAACCTGTTATATTCCCCGAAACAATTTAGTTTTTCCAGTTTAGTCTTATTTTGTTTGCTTTTTGCTTAGTTTTGTTTTTGTTTTGCCATTGATTCTATAGTAAAGTCAACCAGATTGTGAACACAATTATCAATTGATTAATATTTTCACATTCTTTGAGGGTAAATTTGAGGGTCAAACAAGTAGCTATGTTCTCAAATTCTTATTATCTAACTAGATCTATTATTTTATTACTTATTCAAGTTAGACATTTTCTTCTTTATGCAAAAGTGTGTTCTTGGTTTTGTGGGCAAAAGGTTGAATAAAATATAGCTATTACCTTCCCATAAATTACAGTAAAATGCACTTCCAAGGATATTCGAAATTATGGTTAGAATATTATGTGTGCTTTCTCATATAATTCTCTGGTAAAGGACAAAAAGATTCAAACATATAAAGAGAAATCATTGCATCCTTTCAAATTCCCTTTTTTATATCTTGTACAATTTCCACAGTCACTCTAAGTGCAAACAGAAGAGAAGATACATAAATCAACCCCTCCAAAATGTTTAAAAATATAAGGTTACACACACTGTGTTTGTGTATAATTCTTGATCTCTCAGGCAACTAGAATAATTTCCCAGTTATCCAGCAAGGATGATACCCAAATAAGCATAACCATGTCTCAAAATTTACAAAATAACTGCATCAGTTGGGATTTTCAATGATCTACAATGGCAAATGATGAGGTGCTGATATACTGAGATCTTAAATCATACATATTTATTTCTCTTTTCACAGCGAGGACCCATAGAAATGCCAAATCAGTGGATGAACAAAATTTCACCAAAGTAAAAGAGTTCATACTTTCGTGCTTCACAGCAGACTTGTAGTTATAGAAAGTACTCTTTTTCATTTTCCTCATCGTTTATGTCATCGGTCTCTTGGGGAATATTACTTTGATTTCTCTGATCTATGCTGATTCTTGACTCCACACACCCGTGTATTTCTTCATTGGAAACTTGTCGTTCCTGGATCTCTGGCGTCCTTCTCTCTATACCCCTAAAATCCTGATGACCTGCATCTCTGCAGACAAAAGCATCTCCTTTGCTGGTTGTCTGGCTCAGTTCTTCTTTTCATCCAATCTGTGCTATAGTGGGGCTTACCTGTTGGCTGCCATGGCTTATGACCATTTTGTGGCCATCTCTAACCCCTTGCTTTATTCCCAGGCCTTGTCCCCAAGGTTATGTACAGTCTTGTTGCAACTTCATATGTCAGTGGCTTTATTAACTCAGTAATCATCACCAGCAAAACATTTACCCTGAGCTTCTGTGGCAAGAAGATCATTGATGATTTTTTCCGTGATCTGTTCCCTTTGGAAAGTTTGCCTGTAATATGAAGTATAGCTACCAGGCTGTATTTTATACTTGCCTCCAATGTCATCACTCTCATCATGCTTATTCTTGCCTCCTACCTTTTCATCATTGCTGCCATCTCAAAGATCCACTCCCCCTAAGGCCGCCTCAAGGCCTTCTCCACTTGTAGCTCTCACTTGACAGCTCTCACCTTGTACTACAGTTCCATCCTCTTCATTTACTCCTGACGAAGTGCTAGCTATGTATTGAAAAGGGATAAAAGGCATTGATGTTCTATGCTGTGGTGTTTCCAAGGTTGAACCCCTTGATCTATAGCTTAAGAAATAAATATTTTAAAAACACCCTGGATAAAATGTTAGATAGAGAAAAGTTTTCTTAAATAAAAATACTTGGTAAACAATGGCTGTATTTTATTTTTGAGAATATCTCCCTGTCATTGTTACTGTCCTGTACTCTCAGAAATACATAATGGAAGAAAACAAACAAAAAAATGAATGGATAATGTGAAAACATCAGTTTGCATTTGTCTGTTGAAGTTTTTACCAATGTATTTGAATGAGTTTTTTAAATAAATGAGGATGGTCCACTTAAAAAACTTCTATACCTGCTAGCTTGGAATAGAGCATGAAATTACTGGGATTTTTCCAAAATAGAAAGAGAATGGATTTTTAAAATAATTTTCACACAGTTCATTAGTTGCCTATATAGAATATATTTTAATCTATATGTGGGAATGATGAAAGTAGTTATGGAAAGATTGTCAGGATTAGATAGATTAAATTCTTTCTTCAAATTATGTAGTTCATAGTTGAGAAAACAGGAATGCAAACCCCCAGAACTTCTGAATCCAGAGACAATCACCCATCTGTTGGGAGAAAGTATGACTCAGGTGGTCCTAAGTAAAAAATCTACTATAAAGTGATCCTAGAAATAAATATTTTTTACTTATTTTCAGTTTTTCTTGCCATGATACAAAGATTTCCATGACAATAGATCAAGAAGGAATATATATCTCTACTTACAGTCACTGTCAGCTTGCAATAAAAGAATATTTTCTCCAACCATTAAAAAATCAAATTATAGACCAACGTTACCTCAACAATAATGACAACAAAAGAATTACGGGGAAAAGTATGGCAGCTGAATGAAATGGGCAGATATGGAGATGTAGACAGAAATAGATAAGAAGACAAATAAAGAAATTTCAAAAAGCTTTACATGTAAGAGCAAATTCAGAGCAAAAATTTCTATTAGATGAAGCAATGATTGATAACCAGGTTCTATGAATGTATTTCTTTGCCTGTTCACTGTTATGTGTGAATTAATGAGAAGTTAGAGAATATTTCATTACAGTGGGTTGCATTTCTTAATTTTAGTAGTCCTTTTACACATAAAACATGAGATTGTGGGGGCCGACCAGGTGGCAGAGTAGTTGAGCTGGACACACTCTGCTTTTGCAGGGCAGATTTGCAGGTTCAAATCCCAGGTACACCCCTCATTAAGCCATGATGTGGAGGCAACCCACATACAAAGTGGAGGAGGATTGGTACAGATGTTAGTTCAGGGAAAATCTTCCTCAAGCAAAAAGGGAAATATTGGCATCAGATGTTAGCACAGATTCCATCTTCCTCACCAATAAATAAATAAATTAATTAAATTTTAAAAATATCATGAGATTACAACAAGATAAAAAAACCCTAGTGTTGAAAGGCAAGTATATTACTTTGCTAGGTCTTCCATAGCAAAATACCACAGACTGGGTTATGGAAAGAACAGAAATTTGTTTTCTGACAGTTCCAGAAGCTAAAAGGCCAAGATTAAGGTGTTGTCAAAGTTGATTTCCTCTGAGGCCTCTTTCCTTGGTCTGCAGATGGGCTCCTTCTTGCCATGCCCTCAAATAGTCCTTTTTTATGTTTTCATCTATCCTTGGTGTTTTTTTGGTGTGTTCTAACTTTCCTTTCTTCTTCTTTTTTTTTTTTTTTGTTTGAGGAAGACCAGTCCTGAGCAAACATCTGCTGCCCATCCTCCTCTTTTGCTGAGGAAGACTGGCCCTGAGCTAACATCCATGCCCATCTTCCTCTACTTTATATGTGAGATGCCTTACCACAGCATGGCTTGCCAAGCAGTGCCATGTCTGCACCCAGTAACCGAATCAGCAAACCCCTGCCACTGAAGCAGAAGATGCACACTTAACTGCTGCACCACCCGACCAGCCCCCCTTTCGTCTTTTTATAAAGACATCAGTCTGATTGGTTTAGTGCTCACGCTAACCACCTCATTTTAACTTAATCACCTCTATAAAGACCCTATCTCCAAATATAGTCACATTCTGAGTTACAGGGCATCAGGACTTCAATATATGAATTGTGATGAGATAAACTCGACCTATAACACCAGATAGGAGTCCTGATGAATGAGACAAGACGGAGTAGCCTAGAAGAGAGATAAGAGCATTTTGCAAGGAAAAAACTTATGAAAAATATGGTACATTCTAGAAAACTCTAATTAGTACAATTCGGAGAGTTTCTATAATCAGACACACTTAGCAATTCTATTAGGACTTAGGTCCATTAAGAAAATCAACGTTTAATGAAATGCTCCTTAGTTCATCATATCCTAATTAAGATATCATCCTCATATTCCAAATGAATTCTGTTTCTTGGACAATAAGGTACATATATCTGGACTTGTGTGGAAAGTGTCTCAAAGGGCTGTTGAGAAAATAGAGGTATTTGGTACAAAGACCATGCCAAAATATCATAGGAGAGGGAAATGTGTGTTCCTTCCAGGACTGTCCTTCCTGGTCAAGGGTAAGCAACTGGAATGAGGGGCCTTCCAGAAAGCAGCTGAGTCGATAAGGCCATGGAGATGAAGTTTATCTTTTAGCAGAATGCTCTTATTGTGTTCTCCAAATTGTTGGCTTATAGACAATTTGTAAACATTGTAATATCTCAAGTATAGTCACTGAGTTATACTTAAAACAAGGGCACATTGATCAAACCATTCTTTGTTTATTATTTTATTGTGACTGAACAATTTTAAACTTATAATATTGTTTTTTGATATTTCATAATATTGTATTTTGCTTCTTTGAGACTAAATTTTCATAAAATTTACCATCTTGGTTATCTTTGGGAGATGTCCTAAAGAGAAAATAAGATCAAATGGTTTTCATGCACATAGTTTGACTTTGAAGCAGGGCAAACAATGTTTATTTGTTGAGAATAAGATTTGGAATGGTTAAACTGCTGGGAATTTACTCAAAATTTTCTTAAGATTTATTTTTAGGAAGTACTTCCTTCCAAATATTTTCATAAGCTCTAATCGAGATATACAAGATATCTTTGTTAACATTGTGCCTTCTGCATCAGTTTAATATTATTCAAAAAGTTTCAGTTGTTTAGATTACAAGAAAATTTTTTTAAAAAAGCAACCAACATATCTTTTTAATTCCATGGAGAAAGATGTGTCTTTAGGATTGCATATCATCATAAAAGTGTGATCTCTTCCACAGAGAATGAGTACTCTGCTATACTTTTCCACATTCCATTCCACTACACCTTTCCCATGAAGAGAAATAACAATATCAAGGTTTACAAACTGAAACAACAAACCAACAAACAAAATTCCAGTGTATTCTAAACC
The DNA here is from genome assembly GCF_037783145.1 of Equus przewalskii. Lineage (NCBI taxonomy): Eukaryota > Metazoa > Chordata > Mammalia > Perissodactyla > Equidae > Equus > Equus przewalskii. Next base: position 12,943,657 of record NC_091841.1, on the reverse strand, counting down.
CAATATTTGTTTTTTTTCCCCACCAGAACATTTTAACTGCAAAGAAACTTACATCTCAATATTCAATATGTGGCAGGTTTAGTTGATTTATTTTTTCAATACTCTTTAGTACAAGACTGAAAATTAGGATTATTAGTCAGATTTGACAAATGAGCAGCTTGAGCCTAAGAAGGTCAAAGCTTTTATTGGAAGATTATAGCTATTGTTTTAAAGTGCACATTTATACAATACATTTAAATTAAAACTTTAGAACAAATAGTTGGAGCCATTTAACCATTTGTCTTGGCTCTGACATTTGTGATCTTTTTTTAAACTGCACTTACTATCTAACATGTAACTTCCTTCACTTTTTTCATCACAAAATTCTTAACATTCCTTATTCTTCCATTGCCCCAGAAGATCCATGTGTTCTGGAAAATAAGGATTTGTGGAATATTTCACGAACCTCAAGTATCCATATGACATTTTCTTCACATTCCCATAGTGTCCATCATGTAGGGAGAAAAAAAACCAGTCAATGTTAGGGGAGATAGTAAAGTAAAATGTAATCTTTTGATCCAAAAGTAATATATACTCTTCTATTTTACATTAAACACTACTGTTGCTTTTCAAAACTGTATTAATATTAAATTGAATCCACATTCAACAATATATAGTTTGATCATAAAAGCAAAACAAACTAAAACAAGGTAATAAATAGTTTCATCTGATTTCTTTGAATAGAAAAAATGCTTATTTCTTTTTTCTTAATCTAGGTCTCCAGGAATCGCCTAAAGAATTCTGTTTTCACTGAGCACTGATTTGAGTCATTTATGTCAATTTAGAATTCAAATTGTGTTAACCTGAATAATTTTTTCAGAGCTTCTTTCACATGTTTATTCCTCAGACTGTAGATCATGGGATTCAACATGGGGAACACCACAGTATAAAATGTAGAAACCATTTTGTCCCTCGCAAGGGTATAGCTGGAACTTGGGCGAGAGTAGATATAGAGAATGGAACCATAGTACAAGGTGACAGAGATCAGGTGGGAGGAGCATGTGGAGAAGGCTTTGAGGCGGCCCTGGGTAGAGCGGATCCTCAAGATGGCGCCAATGATGAAGAGGTAAGAAGCCAGAATGAGCGCGGTGGGGAGAATGACGTTGGAGGCCAGGAGGAAGTATAACACAGCCTGGTAGCTCTCTTTCACATCACATGACAACTTCACCAGTGGTGGGACATCACAGAAAAAGTCATCAATGATATTGTCACCACAAAAGTTCATTGTGAATGTGTTGCTGGTCAGTATTATTGCATTGACAAAACCTCCAGTATAGGAATATATAACCAAACAGATGCACAATCTCCTTGACATGACCTGGGCATAAAGAAGGGGGTTGGAAATGGCCACATAGCGGTCATAAGCCATGGCAGCCAACACGTAACACTCACTGTAGGCTAGCCCAGCAGAAAAGAAGAACTGAGCTGCACAGCCAGCAAAGGAGATGGTTTTGTCTCCAGAGATGCAGGTCATTAGGATCTTTGGGATGTAGACAGAGGAATACCAGAGATCCAGAAAAGACAGATTCCCAATAAAAAAATACATGGGTGTGTGCAGCCGGGAGTCATTACAGATCAACACGATGAGGGTGGTATTCCCTACCACAGTCAAAAAGTACACGCCAAGGAACACCACAAACAGGACCAGCTGCATTATGGGGTCTGGGGTGAAGCCCACCAGGATGAACTCTGTCACTGTGAGATTGCTCTTCTCCATGGCTTAAAGGGACCTCACCTAAAGATGAAAGAGTCAAGAGTTTAATTCCCTCAAACAATGCCAAAGGAGGGCATTCTCTGTTCTTGTCTATGGATCTTAGAGTAAGGGATATCTGAGCAGGAATCTTCACTGACTTGGACAGGTAATGGTAAATTTCTGAGCCTCAATATATTCACTTCAATAAAATTGTTTTAATAATATGAAAGGCTTAGTGCTGTTGGTGGTATATTCTTTTTTTAGGAATGTATTTTCTGAGCCCTATGTGCTGTCTAGTCATTGGTATACAGCAGTATGGATGATAGGGCTGACACTTATTCTGGGTATCTGTAATTTAGAAGAGAGAGACACATAATAAATAAGTATATAAATACTTTCACTTAATTTTAGATGATATTAAGAAAATAGTCCTGCATGATGGGTGAAAACTGAGAGAAGAAATAACTAAATTTTGACACTGAGAGAAACTCCCCCCTTTCTAATTTCCCAGCCAGAAATGGACAAGATCTTCAAAACGTGATAATTGGGAATGTTCTTATTGTTTAGAAGATGGTGACATTTCAACGGTGGCAGAATACATCACTCCAAAATATGCCACTTTGGCATAAGAATTATTTTGAGCTAATGGCATTTGAAATAACAGTAGATACAAAAGGAACACTCTGATCTCCCTCTTTAAGGAGACACAACTCTCATGTGAGAGCTGCCCTCTCTATACCCAGAGAAAAGAAGCATTCTTATTATCAAGGACAGGAAGTTAAGACAAATGAATTCCGCACAAACAGATCTTGTTAAAATAATTCCTTTTCATCTATGTTTTAGCATATGCCATTACTTTATTCCTTTTTATTGTGAATAATGTTCTTTTAAATGGTTATACCATATTTGGTTACCCATTCATCAGCTGATGGGAACTTTGTTGCTTCCACTTCTTGACAGGTGCTGTGAACATTCGTGTACACGTTTTGTATGGACGTATGTTTTCATTTACCCTGTGTAGATATGCAAGATAGAATTGCTGAGTCACATGTTGAATTCATATTTAAGATCTTGAGGAATTGCCAAACTGTCTCCCAAATTAGCTGTAACAATTTTCAATCCCAACAGCAAGGTATAAGTGTCCCAGTTTTTCCTTATCCTCACCAACACAAGTTATTTTCTGTCTACCTGATTGTAACAATCTTATTGGGGGTGAAGAGGTATAATATTGTGATTTTGATTTTCATTTTCCTAATGACTAATGATGTTGAGCTTTTTTACATGTACTTATTGACTATTTGTTTATCTTTATTAGACAAATATCTAGTCAAATCTTTGCACCACCTTATAGTTAGGTTCTTGTCTTCTTATTATTGAATTGTAAGGATTCTTCTATTTTATGTATACAAGCCTTTATGAGATATATGACTTGAAAATTTTTCTCCCATCATCTGGGTGATCTTTTTGGTTTTCTTCATGGTCTTCACAGACATACAAGAGGTTTTAAATTCAATAAAGTCCCATTTGTCTATTTTTCCTTTCTTCGTTGATGTACAAATTTTTTAAATATGAATAAGTCCAATTTATCTATTTTTCTTTATCCCTTTCTCTTGTGTCTTATCTAAGAAACCATTGCCTAACCCAAGGTCACAAAGATTTGCTGTTTTCTTCCAGTATTTTTATAGTTTTAACTCTTACAATTAGGTCTATGATCTGCTTTCAGTTAAGATTTGTACATGGTGTGAGGTAGAGGTCTAACTTTATTTTTTTGCACGTGAATATACAGGTGTCCCAATACCATTTGTTGAAAGGACTGTTCCTTCTCCACTGAATTTTCTTGGCATCCTTGTCAAAAACCAGTTGACAGTTGTTTTAGTTTCCTGTTGACCCTGTAACAAATTACCTCACACTTAGTGGCTTAAAACAACCAAAATGTTATGTTACATTCCTGTAGATTAGAACTCCAACATTGGTCCAAATGGGCTGCAATTATGATGTTGGCCTGGCTGTGTTCCTTTCTCAAGGCTCTAAGAGAGAATCTATTCACTTGCTTCCAGAGGTTTCCAACATTCCTTGGTTCATGGTCCCTCTTTTTCTTCTTCAAAGCCAGAACCATTGTATCTCAATAAGCATTATTCCATATTCATGTTTCCCTCTGACCCTGAACTCTTCTGCCTCTCTTTTAAATCTTAAGGACTCGTAATTACATTGGGCCCAGGAGATAATCTGGGATAATCTATTTCAAAGTCTGCTGAATAGTAACCTTAACATCCACTTTCCATGCAACCTAATATAGTCAGTTTCCAGGGATTGGAACATAGACATTTCAGGGAGGCATTATCCTTATCTACCAAATCCATAAATTTAAAGGTTTATTTCTGGACTCTCCATTCTATTCCTTGGTCTTTATGTCTATCCATATGACAATGTCTTAATTGTTTGAATTAGTATAGCTTTGTAGTATGTTTTGAAATTATGAAGTGTGAGTCTTTCAACTTTTTTCTTCTCTTTAAAATAAGTCTTATCTTCCTTTAATCTCCCCATATATTTTAGTTACTTTTCCACAATTGCTTCTCTTTTTCAACCTAGTATAAAAACATTTATGTTTTGCCACATCTTTGAAACTCCATTTAGTTATGAGGGCTCCCATGTCAAGTAATACTTATATTAAATAAATTTTTTCTTGTTAATCTGTCTTATGTCAATTTAATTCGTGGGCCCAGCTGAAAACTCTGAGGCAAAATTTCGTGTCTCCTACACAGTTCTCCTCTACAATCACAGAGAAAGGTTTCCTCTCAGCTACTGTTCATTTGTCATAAATCTCAGGGAGAAAACAAAATTGAAAATCAGGGTGAAATTTCAGAATGGAGACCAAAAAAATTAATCCGTCTGATTATACTAAATTAAAAAAAATAGCAATGTCATTGTAGGTCTTTTGGGGTCTAAAAATCTGAAAGTTAGCATTATTCTCCAGTTTTCCCAACCAGTTGTGTACAATTCTTAAAAATACACTTATCCCAATTTGATGTCATCTATAGTAATGCTACTTAATTTTATTGCATTCAAAAACCTCCACTTTATAACAAACACTTTCACTGCTTCCTTCATAGTCCTAAGATGAAATTTATCTTTAATATATACCTTTAAACATAGTATACATATGTATATGAAATATTCTAATATAAAAGTAATAAAAAAGAGCAGTAGTTCATAATAACTATTATATGGTAATAATTATAGGGTTCATTATAAAATAATATGAATTTCAATATGTAAATGCTGAAATGCTTAGGGAAATAGATATGTATCTATGTAGTATCATCATGAATGCATTGCCGATTCAAATATTGAGTGATATTTACACTAGTGATACGATTTTTTGACATGAACAATTCTTAAGTTCCAAACAAAACAAATCACAACCTTCACTCAATTTTGAGTTCCTAGACAAGTTGTTCTATAGAAAAACCTTGTAAAATATACTTTGTGTTTATTTGTAAAGTGGATTAAATTTCAAACTTACATCATTATGAAAATCTTTTTCAATGCACAATTGTCCTTCGGGACACTGGATGTAGAGAGCGGAACTTTTTGTTGGATGTGACTTCCCCACGGTTGCAAAACAGTTTCATCCTTGTCTGTTACATACTAAATGGCCAGAGGACCCCTGATCTTTGTGACAGTCAAAAATCCACCATACATTTCAAAAATGCTTTTGAAACAATGTTATCATTCTGCTAAGAAACTCTACTTCACAGCTTTGTATTTTACTTATTGCCTCTTTATAGGATTCTTCTAGGGATTATGTGAAGGTCTAGAAAGTAACTGGAGTGTATCCCTGAGTGGTAAAATTGGCTGTGGTGAGATAGCACTCCATCTACCTTTTCATGGATCTACTGGGTGAGGGATGTCAAGCTGAGATAGTGATACTGGCCCTGATACTGGCTCCCCTACATTAAACCCAGCATATGTGGGGTTCAAACCAAAGCACTCATTCCCTGCTTACTCCCTGGCTTCCTGGATCCAGAATCCACTATCCTCCATGGAGACAGACACAGTCTAGGACAAGCACCTGGATTCATTATCTCCCCCCCACAAGGAGATGCAGGCTGGTAGGGAAGCTGCTGACCAGCAAGTTCAGGGGCTTCCTCCTCTCTACAATTAGACTCAAGGCCAAACACAGGCTGGTGGAAAACATCCAGCTGACAAGATCATATGCTCCCCCTCCCTTACTTAAAACCCTTGCTTTTACTTTTTTGGGGAGTTAGAGATTTCAGCATTAGCTGCCTTTTCTCCTTGCTCAGTGCTGTGCGATAATAAAATTCCTACATTCTTCCGCTACACCCAGTGTCAGAGATTGGCTTGCTGTGCAACGGGTGAGCAAACTCACTTCAGTTTCAATATCAATAGGAGCCCAACAGAATGTAAACCCCATGGTTGTAGATTTTTGTGTTTCATTTGTTATTATATGCCCAGTGTCTAGAATAGTACCTAGCATATAATAGAGACACAATAAGTGTTTAATCAATAAATGAATGAATGAATGAATGGGTAGCCTTGAATTGCAAAAGAACCAAGTCAATAGAATCAATTTTCTGGGTGGCATCTAATGATGTCATTTACCCTCAAAACATCAGCAGAATTGTTTGATATTCCACATGCATTTCCTGGCACCACTCATCCCTGGACATTTGTGTTCTTTTTTTTTTTTTAAAGATTGGCTCCTGGGCTAACAACTATTGACAATCTTTTTTTTTTTTCTGCTTTATCTCCCCAAACCCTTCCCCCCGTACACAGCTGTATATCTTAGTTGCAGGTCCTTCTACTTGTGGGATGTGGGGCGCCGCCTCAATGTGGCCTGACGAGCGGTGCCATGTCTGCGCCCAGGATCCGAACCCTGGGCCACTGAAGCACAGTGCGCAAACTTAACCACTTGGCCACAGAGCCAGCCCCGACATTTGTGTTCTTTGCAGAATAAAAAGGGACAAAGAAATCTGCCTACTAAATAATCTTATACAATATTTGTTTGCCCAGTTGGAGTGAGTCTGTGAAGAGGTGTTTTTTATGTCAGCAACAGAATTTTTTGTCATTATATTTCACGATGAATAGGAAGCATATCTTAGAAATCAGAGTTGACTGCTCAAACAAAAGATAGCCCAGGCATCAGAGTAAAATCATTTGATTTTCAGGCTATTAACAGAGGTTCAAGTTCTCCATCATTACTCAACATTGTAAAGCCTCAATTTCTTCATATGGTAGACAAGGATAGCTTCTTTCTCCTTAGGGTTTTTTTAAAGGAGAAAATTCAAACAAGGAGCAAGCACAGTGCCTGACACATCATACATACTCAAGTAACCAATGGTCTCAAATTCAGTGCACATAAGTATTTAGCAGGCTTTAGATGGGGCCTATGAACTTGCTTTCATTTAAGTAGCCCCTGTCTTGTAAAGCAGGTTACTTGTAGATCACATCTTTGAAATGTTGAACTAAATATCAGTTGTATATTTATTTTTATTCTTTATTTCAGGAATCCTGCTTGTAATACGATGCTGTGAAGACTCAAGGAGTTAACAAATGTAAAGATGTGTTGCATAATGTTATACATTTAAAAAGATGAGCTATAAATGATCTAATTGGAATCCTAATGCTTACACAAAAACAGGATGAGGCACACAATCCCTTGGGTAGAGACTGGTTGAAGAACCGAGTTCTGTAGTTGTTAACCAGAACCAGAAGACTATGGTAATCTGGCTGTTTTTGCTAAGGAACTAACATGTTATCCTCTGTAACGAAGGTTATGTTTTTCTATAAACTAAACAATGCACTTTGCATCAAAATTATTAAAATATAACTTTTTGTGTTTAGAAACGAGCATCTCTTTTCTGGAATTTTCCTCAAAAACATTATATGGCTTTGTGATTTCTTAAAGAATATCAGGGGCCAGCTCTGTGGCCAAGTGGTTAAGTTTGCACGCTCCACTGTGGTGGCCCAGGATTCGGATCCTGGGCACGGACATGGAACCACTCGTCAGGCCACGTTGAGGTGGCGTCCAACATCCCACAACTAGAAGGACGTTCTATGGATAAGGATATACAACTATGTACCGAGGGGGTTTGGGAAATAAAGCAGAAAAAAAAAGGAATATCAAACAGAAATAAATTTAAACTTTCCTTGATGTCATTTAGCCTTCAGGCTAGTAATCTCTGGTAATCTCTGCTACTTCATTCTATTGCCTCAGTTGCTCTTGAGATATTGACCCTCATGTTTCTTCTGTAAGTGGTTCCTCATGACTTCTTGTTTCTGCATTTTTTTCTCCCTTGTCCTTTGTGTAATGTTAATATTTTTTCTCTTATAGTGAGAAATGTTACTTCTCCTTGTGAACTCTCAGCAGTTTCAGAAACTGCAATAGGAAGATGGTAAATACATTTCGAAAGAGGACCTTTGTTTTTAGTACTCATCAGATCTTAGTATGTAAATAACTTTTGGACTGGTTGTGAGTAACAGGTAAAGTTTCCCATCTACCTCTAACAGCTGAATTAGGCAACTTACCTAGAATTCCCAGCCACACCATCACCTCAACAGAATTCAAGGCAGCCTGTCCCTGAATTATTTTTATCAGTGTCTGGGAGTGGTGGATTCCTGTACCCTCTCAGGATTTCACAGCTTGGGAAATAACTAACAAGACAATTAAACAAAACTGTATGTTGACAAATTGGGTATGATTTAATGAAGGAGAAAATGTTTTTGTGACTATAGTTTCCTGGTGAAAATGCAATCAGTCAGAGTTTTCATCCTCATTCTCTCTTGAATTGTGAAAAGCTAAACTAAGCATATATATATTCATTAGACTATGTATATTCATATGCATAATCTGCATATTGAAGCACATATCTTCAATGATACTGATATTTTTGTTATATGTTGAATACTTTTCCTTTGTCCTTCCAAATTCATTCTCTACCCTTGGAACCTCCCGTTTGCTCCAGGATGCTCAGCTGTGTTAACTTCATCAATGGGATCCTTTGTTCTCTATCCACTTAATGGGTCTGCCAGTAGTTGTCACTGGCATGGAAGAGAGTGAGGTCAGAGTAATTTTCCCCAGGCTCCTTGCTTATAGAGATGCCTTGGCTGGCTCTGTCCCTGGGACCAGACCATAGCTCCTTCCTGGTGACCCGTTTTCAAAGCTCTCCTTCCATTGCTCATAACCTCTCTTGCTTCTTGCACCTTCAGGTATAAAGGAGGAATAGCTCTTAGAAATTAATAGTCCTAGGATTGTTATACTTTTCCTTGGGAATTTCCTATAACACACACATTCAAGTGTAATAATACCTTTATTAATCCATTCCCAAATTAACCAGTTTATGTGGTCATCTGCTACCTGCTAGGTGCATAACTGATACTGATCCTAGAAGTAGTTTAGGAAGGAGATAGGCATTCAAATGTAATTGGATTGTTCACGTATTTCAAAATTGGACTTATAAACCCATTGCAGTGGGAAATGGAACACTGGCAATCTATGGTATTTAGTGATGTTCAAATTATTTAACTGATCGCCGATGGCATCCTGGAATGAAGAATGAGTAAAGGGAAGACACTGACAGGTCAGTTTTCTGTGGCACATATGCATGAAAAAATAGCGTCTATACATATCATGTGGTGGTTTGACTTCTGCTGAAATTTAAACCTGTGCCTGCCCAACTGGAAAACAAATAGGCAGCCAGAAATCAAGATTGCAGTGCATATGTCAGAGACAAGACACAAATAATTATCCACATATACCACAAACTCTAGATGCTAACCAAGTCTCTTGTCGTTCAGACATTTGCGGCAGTGTCTAATGGATTAGTGGATCCTAAGGATGCAATAGAAGGGAAACCAACCTATGTACTATTGTTTTTATAAAGAAAAAACATTTTTAGTTGGACAAAACTAGCTCAAGATGTTCTAGTAGAGAGATACGGTCCCTTACATAATTCTCTGACCTAGGCTAGTTTACAGCCACCGAAGCCGTAGAACGATGGGGAGGAAGTCTCTCTGAGGAAGGTCCTAAAGCTAGGCCGACGTGTACACTGTAGATATTCCTCTAAGCCGTCTTCTGGATGGCTTGTAACCATTTAAGAGGGTAATCCTGCATTGGAAAACGAGAAGTACTCAGATCTTCTGAGGGTTACTAGATACTGGCTCTGAACTGACACTAATCTCCAGAGTTGGAAAAACACCAGAGGTACACACTCACCAGTGGAGTTACTGGAAACAACGTGAAAGATAATTTTGGCCTGAGTGTATCTCTTAGTGTAGCCAATGGGACCAGATATATAGCTGACCATTATTTACCCAGATCCAGAAATCATTTTGGGCATAGACATACAGAATAAAACAGAATCTTCATTTTAGTTCCTCGTACTTGACCCTTGGAATGAGCATTATTATTGTGGGAAGGCTCAAGTAGAAGTCCCTGAAATTGCCCCCCGCTCCCCGCAGACATCCACTGCTAATACAGGAAACAAAATGAAATACTGCACCCCTGGGGGAGGTGGAGAGATTCATGTTCTTATCAAAGACTTGAAAGATGAAAGGGTGGGGATCCCAATTCATTCTTTTTAATTCGTCTCTTTCTCTGAGGAGAAAAGAATTGAGGATCTTCACGGCGGAGGTCATGTGTGAGCAATTTCACAGGTAGACAAGTTTGAGAAAGAATGCAGGAACAGTAGCTTTTGTTTTGGGGGAAAAATGTAGGAAATCAGTTTGGAGTAAAAATAAATGTATAGCCTCAGAAACTGTATAGTTGATCAGGCTCACATTAGCACTAAGCAGTTGTAGCCTTTGAGGGGTAAATAATGCATTTTGAGGCAATTGGGTTTGTAGTGGAGGCTGAGAGACGATCATATTTTATTAAATCTTCAAAGTCATAGCCTTTCTTTGCATGTCTAAACCCTTTATGCTCACACATATGTAAAGAATATTCCATACAAGCATATATTGGGAGTCTCTCACTCATCAAGTGGATGCAGTGGCATAGTCTGTGAATGTTAGTCAGCCTCTCTCATCACGCACCTCAGTTCATGTACAATGGGCCCTCATATAAAGTGGCCATAGAATTTGGCATGGGCTCAACAACATGGTCTTCTTCTCACCAGAGTTCATGTTTTTATCACTAAAACATGTAAGTTCCAGAGATTTTTTGCATGGAGAAGAGCACCCATAAAATATTCGTACTTTTATTTATTTTTTTTTTTTTGAGCAAGATTAGCCCTGAGCTAACATCCACAGCCAATCCACCTCTTCTTTTTCTGAGGAAGATTGGCCCTGAGCAAACACCTGTGCCCGTCTTCCTCTACTTTATATGTGGGACGCCTGACACAGCAAGGCTTGACAAGCAACGCGTATGTCCACACCTGGGATCCCAACAAATGAACCCTGGGCCGTCCAAGCATAACGTGCAAACTTAACCGTTGCACCACTGGGCCACCCCAACTATTCGTACTTTTAAAAAATGTTTATTAAAACTCACATATCTAAAAGACACAACTTACAACTTACTTTTTTGTAAGACTTCAAGCTTCATTTGTTATTTGAGTAATAAAATTCCCAAGGAATTCATACAGTAATTTCAAATTAATATGGAAGATTCTTTTGAAAGTTTCACAACTATAAACTGCAATGAAACTTTCCCAACAGTGAGTAAAAATCTTATTGCCAAATTTATACTTAAACATATTCTACAACATTTTCTAAAACAATCAATGCTATTTGTTTAATTAGATTTTTATAAGATTCTTATTTATGCTTATGTCTTCCTAAAACTATTATTAACTGCACTTTATCTTCTTACTGGGGTATCTTGGTAATGTGATTTAGAGTTGATTCCGGAGTTAAGATTACTTATCCATACACAAAATAATATAATTGTATACTTAGGCCACTGAAAGTTACAGTATCTGAGTTTATATTGATAATTATTTGGAGAATAAGACTTGGCTGCTTCTCTTAAAAGACTTAACATAAGAGTTCTTAATTTCATTTTTTGTACCTGATGTTTCCACTGGAATGATATATTTTCTAGTTTCATGTAAACAACATTAAATAACTGAATTTCTGCCACTCTAATATACCACCTAGATCTATTAATATTGTTTTCAAAAATATGTGCTACAGGAATTTCATTATTAGTGGGAAGCACAGAGATATCTTTTAGAAAATAAGAATTAGAGTTGACATAAATAACTTTCTGTTTTAGAACATTGTCTACTTCAAGCATCTTGGACTCATACTGTTGGGTCCTGTGTCTATTGGGTTACTATGTGTTACAACTAGTACTGATTATACACCTTGGATTTACTTTTCTGGTTAATGTGAGTCACTGCCAGTGATAAATCTTTCCTACTCTGCATGGAACTCCTACGTTTTGGGGCAACTACTTGCTTAAATTTCACTTTATTGCTTTTTCATTCTAGTTACTGCTTATACTCATAGAAACAATATAGTCATGCTTTATTGACATAAATTATATCAAGATTGCCTCACTTTTAAAAGCCAAACTTAAAAGCAACTCATCATGTCTGCCCTTTTTGCTTTATCACTACCTGTATATATTCCCTATAAAATTTTTTTCTCTTTTGAGTAATGTGTACTCATAGACTTTTATTTCTCAGTTGTTTCTCCTCACTACAGTTATTATTTTTATTACAATAATTTTATGTCAGTTGCCACAGTTTGGATATAGAAGTCCTTGCAGGTTCACTCCTATAAAATAAAAGAGAAGCCCTGGTAGTTATTTAGTGACTCATAAAAATAATATCTGTGAGGACTTGACCATTTTTTCTTAATTGAGGAGCTTATGTAGGAGACCTGTATGTTGGAGAGATCATGCTTGTTGAGTCTAGTTGTACTGAGTTATTTCACAGTTGCCTCTGGATCTTTGTGCTAATGCCTCTGGGGGCAAAATTCACATATAAAAATGGCTAAGAAATTTAGTTAATGGAATGGAAAGTGGTGATTTCAACTAGTTAATAGCTACAGGAAAATAATAAAAATTAATTCAGCATATTTGTTCCTATTTCTTAGAAAGAACTATAAAGATACATTCTATAAATATCAGTCAGCCAAACATAGTCTTATCCTAAAGGAGTAGGCTGTTCTGTCACATTATGAAAGCAGAGGACAGTTTTTGGTTTGGTTTTAAGTTTTTGTTTTTAACTTAGAATAATATGAAATTAAATACAAATATTTATATTTTATATTTAAATTTTATATCCTAAATTGCCCTAATTTTCTCATCTTAAGTTGCGTGAATTGCCATGTATCAAGAGTGCAAATTCTTTAACTTGCATTGTAAGAATACTTGATCGTGATGCAACACAATGGCAGCTTTTCTTGAAATATAATAACCTGATCAAATATTGTCTCTGCATTCCTTTAGAAGGTGAGAATCTCAATTTATTTGAAGAGTTTATTCAGAGCCTCTTTTATATCCTTATTCCTCAAGCTATAGATCATGGGATTCAACATAGGGAAGACCACAGTGTAAAATATAGAAACTATTTTGTCCCTATCCAAAGAATAGCTAGATCGAGGACGAGAATAGATGTAGAGAATGGAGCCATAGAATAAAGTGACAGAGATCAAATGAGAGGAGCATGTGGAGAAGGCTTTGAGGCGGCCCTGGGGGGAGCGGATCCTCAAGATGGCGGCAATGATGAAGAGGTAGGAGGCCAGTATGAGCACAGTGGGAGTAATGACATTGGAGGCCAGGAGGAAGTACAGCACAACCTGGTAGCCATCTTTCCTGCCACAAGCCAACTTCACCAGGGGAAGCAAATCACAGAAAAAGTCATCAATGACATTATCACTACAGAATTCCATCGCAAAAGTTCTTTTGGTGGTGATGGAAGAGGTAATAAAGCCACCAAGGTACGAGGCTGCTACCAAAAATACACATAGCTTTATGGACATAGCCTGTGAATAAAGCAGTGGCTTTGAGATAGCCACATAGGGGTCATAAGCCATGGCAGCCAACAGGTAACACTCACTGTAGGCCAGCCCAGCAGAGAAGAAGAACTGAGCTATACAGCCAGCAAAGGAGATGGTTTTGTCTTCAGAGATGCAGGTCATTAGGATCTTTGGGGTGTAGACAGAGGAATACCAGAGATCCAGAAAAGACAGATTCCCAATGAAAAAATACATGGGTGTGTACAGCCGGGAGTCATTACAAATTAACATGAGGAGGGTGGTATTTCCTACAACAGTCATAGAATATACTCCAAGGAATACCACAAACAGGATCAGCTGCATCACAGGGTCTGTTGTGAAGCCCACTAGGATGAACTCTGTCACTGTATGATTGCCTCTCTCCATGGCGATAGGGAACCTCACCTAAGAGAAGAGAAAATGAGAGTTCCACTTAAATCACTGCACTGAATAAATAGAGTATATGGTAAATTAATAACATTACATCACTGCTAAACCTAGAAATCCAGGATCCAACAATGTGAATTGTTGTTTTAGAAAGAGTTTTCATTTTGCAACAAACCACTTAGACGTAATGACTACATATTGTTAAAAGACAAACAGGCACATTCAATTTTTTAAGAGTTTATGTGAGCTTACGTCGATTTGAATTGGGCAAGTGTCAAATCAAAAGTGGTCAGGAGATCTCCACCATCAAGAGCTAGGGGGCAGGTTTTCATAGAGAAGACACAAAAGGAAAGCAAGGAAATTATTTGATTGACTATAGCTTAAATGTTTGATTTATCTGGGAAAACTTAGCTGGAAGTTTGTGATGGGTTGCTCTGAAGTTTCATTTTCTTGGATTCAAGTGCATTTACTCTGTCTTAGATATTGGTTTGCTTACATAGGCTACCAATGTGTAAGAGCCACCTCAGTGTAATGGCCTCCTTGTTTAATTACTTTAACAATATTCAATTCCAAATTTCTGAAGTTGGTTATTTATTTTTTCCGTTAGGAATGATTATTCAAGTAAATAAAGATGTACTTATAATTTCTATTTTCTTGTGCTTTGGTCTTCTTCATAATGTCAATTTTCTTTTTTGCTAAATGTGTGACTTCTTAGCTTAAAGTGTTACTTATTTGGACGTGAGATTTTCAAATTCACCTGTTTTTAATCTACGTTTTGAATAATCAAGTATTTGTGTTTCTGTATAGTGAGACATCCTACACCCATTATAAATTCATATTTCATACTAATATCTACAGGCAAAAGAAAATACTCAGGAGTGTATAAGGAAAAAAAGAGAAATATGCAAAATTTTGGAAAAAAGTATACAGAAGAGTGATATGCAATGATGGCATGGTAAAGTAGACAGGATTTACTGTCTTTTGCATATATTCTAACAATAAATAATATATGACTAATATAAAATCAATTATGAATTTAAATAATTCATGTATATTACATAAGTAATGTAGCACGAGAAACTTACATTTTCATTTCTTTTATAATTTTTTATTATTAGGGATTTTTTCCCTAATGATAACAATTAGCCAAAAATATATATCTTGGAATATGATGATAAGACTCACTGTTCCATCTGATAACAAAGAAATCTGCTCACTGTCTTCAGGATTCTCTGCTTATACAACTATGAGTGCTGTATTGAAATGGATAGATGGGACTACATCTAGCAACTGTACATCTATATTACACTTCATGAGCAATTCCAGTCACACTAACTTCCCATCAACCTAAGTGGTTTTGTAGCCAAAATGAATATGATTATATATGCCCATACTCTTTGAACCCAGGAAAAAACTCAGTTTTTATTAGACTGTCAATGTCAGTGTTAATGTATACCAAAATTAATAAATTGACTTGTTTCTGAGTAAAGTATAGAACAATAGATGATTCTTCCACCTAGGTTTTTGCTACTAATACTCCACTGAATGTGCCCTCATCTAGGTTCAGTGACCACACATAACTCAATCCAATGACCATGTTTCAGTCCTCATCTGACCTGATTTATCTGCAGCATTTGACAGTTTATCAGTCCTTCCTGCTGAAAACACTCTCTTCCTTGGTTTGCAGGTCATCAAACTTCCCTGGGTTTCCTTCTGCTTCTGTGGCTTTGTGTTCTCAGTAGCATTATTGCCCCCAGCTTTTAATTTTGGAGTGCCCAGAATCAATTCTGGAATCTTTTCTCTCTTCCTTCCACCATCACTCCTTGTTGAGTCATCCGATCTAATGACTTTAAGTGATCTGCATATGTGAATCTTATTATTATTTTTAATCTCCTGATAATTTCTCCCTGAACTCTAGCTCATGGGTACAAATACCTACTTAGTATCTCCAACAAGATGTCCATTGGGCATTTCAAGAAAAACTGAGTTCCTAACAATCCTTCTTAAACCTGCTTTTCTCTCACATTTCTCCACTGCAGTAAATGGCATTATCTCAGTTTAGGGAAGATCGTTGAATATTTTTGACTCCTATTTGTCTTTTACATTGTAACTGACTAATCAGAAACATTTTGATTCTTCCTTCAAAAGAGATCCAGATATCTGACCAATTTTTCCCATCTTCAGTGGTTCCACTCTAGACTAATCCACCATTATCTCATGTTTGCCTTATTGCAGAGCTTCCTAATGGTCTCCCTCCTTCCTCCCTGCTCCTATGCTTGCCTACTTGACTCTTTCAACAAGGCAACTAGAGTGATCCTGTTAAAATACCAATTAGATGATGCCACTCCTCTTCTTCAAACACACCAATGACTTTTTAATTTATTCATAGTAAAAGCCAAAATCCTTAAAAAGATGTACAATCTTATTACTTTTCTGCTTCTGACTCTTCCTGTTCTCCCCTCCACTGTTGACTCCACTCCAGCCATGCTACCCTCCTTTCCAAGCATAGAATAAAGAACACATGCTCAGAGCCTTTGGAGCTGCTCTTCCCTGAGACTAGAATGCTCTTCCTCAGATATCTTTATAGTGAACTCCCTCACATTGTTCAAGTTTTAATTGCGACTAACATCACCCCTTTTCAGGTGTTCCCTGATCACCATATTGCGTTCTACTTCCATGACATTTCTTAATCTGTTTTCTACTTTATTATTCTCCCTAGCTTTGCTCATTATCTAATATTACACACATCTAGTTAATTTAACTTACTTTCCTTTCCCTTCAGTAGCATATACTGTTCCCCATCTCCTTTTGGTGGAAAAATATCAGTTCAATGTTTATCCCATTTTAATTAGTATATCTCTTATGGGATTTTGTGGGCTGTTTATTTTAAATGAATCACTCAATGCAAACAGAACATTTTGTGGCTGCGCAAAATCTCTGAAAAGGAGTTTCCTGGGAGAAAATGTTGAAAACCCCTGGACTTAATCTTAAACTTAGTGTCTCCTGATTCTATTGTTCTGACTCTCATAAGTCTCCCAGGGTTTGATCATTTATAAAAATAATAGCTAACAAATTTGAATACTTTATTCTAAGTCAAACACTGTCCTTAGTGTTTCACGCATTATTTTATTTTCTCCCACAGCATCCATCATAGGTATGTTTAAATATTAATTAAAATAAATTTACAGATGACTAAACTGAGGTTTAATAAATAATTAGCAGTTACACAGTTAGTAAGTGGTGTTGTCTTACTCCAGAGACCGGGTATTTAACCACTAACCACTTCCTTTTATCTTTGATATTAGGTTAACAGTTAATTTTGTGCTCCATGGGTCCCTCTCTTTTTGTTATAACACATTAACTAAAACCAATAAGATAATGCTGAAAGATTCAGATGCTATCCCATCTGAGTACCTCATACACGTGGGGTCAGATAAATGCCTCCAAGTGGTGCCAAAATTATCTTCTGGCAGAGTCCTGTGTCTCTTACCTTTATAGCCAACTCTGATAATGAGTGCAGAAACATTCTACTCACCTCACCCAGGACCAGGACACTGCAACTCTCACAGTCCCAACGAATAAAGGACAACAACATGGATTCAGATAACTTGTACTTGCTCAGGCTCCCCAGTGTATGTGATCCCTTAAGAATCTTAGGGGCTCATAGCTTTGACATTCTCAGAAAAGACAATTAACCAAAGAGTATGCTAACTTTATTTAGGAGAATCTCGCTCAATGCAAAAGGAGAGAATGACTTAGAAAGTAATAATAATAATCACTATATTTGGAGGAACTACTCCTTGCAAAACACCTCTTTGGGAACTTATTTAGTTACCAAAAAACTCTATGGAGTCTGTGTTACAGTTCCCATTATAGACAAGAAAATAGATCCAGAGCAGTTAATTAACGTTCTGAAGGTAAACGCAGAAGTAAGTGCAGGCAGGATTGAAACTCAAGGAGATCTAATTATAAAATCCATAGTCTTTCCCCTACCAAGTGTACTTCAGTCATAGTCTTTGAGTATCTATTTAGCTATGACTATATTGTTTTAGAAGTGGATTTCACTTATCCTGAGTGTCTATATAAACAGATTTTTGTAACAAACATATTGTCTCACTTTTCATCAACTCATTTCCCAATTTTTAAGTGACAAGAATGGTGTCAGATTGGCCAAAGTCCCCAAAAGCAACTTGTTAAGATTCTCCATTATTTATCATAATATTTAATGAATACTTAGTATGTGCCAGGCACTCTGCTGAGTGCTTTAAAGGAGTCATTTTATTTTAGTCTTCACAATAATCTTATGAAGTAAATGTGATTGCTATTCCCATTTTACAGATGAGTTATCTAACACATAGAAATGTTTGTACATACATTGTTCAAGGCAATGAAAGTTGAGGCTTGTAGAGCCAAGATTCAAAACCAGTTCTCCCAGTGCTCATCATCTGTCCTCAAACCAGCATATCTTCCTAGCATTTGCTATTTTCTAAATACTCTGCTAGGTACTACAAACAACAGACAGAACTAAGGCATGGGACCTGACCTCAAGAAGGGTGTAGTTTATTGGGAGAAACCAAATCTTTGTAAACAGTAAGTATAATAGGTTAGGATAGAATAATCTATCACACCTGAAAGTGGGAGGCAGACCAGAGCAGACAGCTTACTAGGAGCAATGAAGGAAGTGTTGTGTGTGCTGTGAAACATTTCACATAGGAGGGAAAAACATGTTTGTGTGCTTGGAGATGCATGGACAGCTACCATGTGGGAGGGAGATTTCTGGCAAGGAAAAAGAAACTACAACCATCAAAGCACAGAAGCAGGAAATGGAATGACTGGAGGGTGGAGAAACTGTCAAGAGGGTGTCAAATCTGTCTGGAGTATGTAGTGTATTTGTTGGAATGATGTTAGATGAGATTGCAGAGGGCTTTTCATGTCATGCTGAGAACATTCTCTGAGACAATGGCTTCACCTAGACCAGCATTAAATGTTTGACATGTTTGCAGCTGTAGTAAAAAGCTTGGTGGTGTTAGGCAGGCAACTAGAACTGCTCGAGTCAAACCATGTGCAACAAGCCTGAAAAATGAATGCGTAAACATTCTACCCCACCCCTACTTCCAGATCAGAAAAATGAGGAGAGACATCCTAGAGATGCAAAATGGCTACTGGGAACTATAAAGCAAAGCAGTGGGTATGACTGAGTCTAAAACTCAGTGCCCTTGACTCCTCATTCTGTGCTCTTTCTTGCACAGCAAATTCCTCCTAAGCCTCCTCCTGCCATGACATAAATCCTCCTGACTTTTAGGCATTTTTGCTCTTAGTCACATCTTCAAGAGAAGCTGCAAATAACCCTTTTCCTCCTGAGTCTCATGCCCTAATCCACCCTGTGTTCTCATAAAGATAGTTGATAATCCAGTGAGAGGGGAGCATAGGTGGAAATGAGATAGCTTTGCAAGGCAATGGGACATTTCTTTCTCAGTAAAACTCTTGGCTAGATGCCTGTATTTCTGTGCATGAACTCTGCACACTTATAAGTACACACAGACTTTATTTGTAGCCCAAAGGGCATTCGCATTTGAAATATTTGCACTTGCTGTTCATCTTGCTTAGAATATTGTTTTACTTTCTTTAGTGGCTCAAAAACATATCACCTTCTCTGAGAGGTCTTCCCTGATCACCCTTTTCAAAATTGTGGCCCCTCCACACTCCCCAGCACTCTCTATCCTCTCTGCCTACTTTATTTATATTTTTATATTTAAATACTTGTACAAGCAGGGCATGCTTTGTTGCTCATTTTGTTCACTGCTAGATGCAAGTGCTCAAAACGCTATCCAGCATAGAGTAGGCACAAATTATATTTGCTGAATGATTGAATAGATGGACTGTTCTAATTCTTGAGAAGGATGTCAATCAAACACACATTCTGATTTCCTCTAATGATGGCATTTAAGCCTTAAAGGAATTGTTTGCTATCCCACCTTACTTGCAGTATCTGAGTATTCTGTGCTGATTACTGGCATGTGAAAGAAAAACCAAGAATAAGAAGTCAGAGAATATACAGTCTGACCACTGAGATATACAGCCAAATTGTATTTCAAAATAGAATGTATTTGTGAGGTAGGTAGTTTCCATTTGAGCAGCAAATTATCTTTCATATTGAAGAGCTATTAGGAACCGTGTCTACAAAATCAGTGGTGCCCATGATTAGAGGATAGTCAAAGCAGAGACAGCATTGGGTCTTCAGGCTGATGACATGGATTTGAATTCCACTTCACTGCTTACCAGCTATCCGAAGACCTTATACAAGTTACTTAATTATATCATCTCAACTGTTTCACTTTCAAAACAAGAAAAATACGGGGCTGGCCCGGTGGTGCAGTGGTTAAGTGTGCGTGTTCCACTTTGGTGGCCCAGGGTTCATCGGTTTGGATCCCAGGTGCGGACATGGCACCGCTTGGCAAGCCATGCTGTGGTAGGCGTACCACATACAAAGTAGAGGAAGATGGGCACGGATGTTAGCTCAGAGCCAATCTTCCTCAGTAAAAAGAGGAGGATTGGCAGCAGTTAGCTCAGGGCTAATCTTCCTCAAAAAAAAAAAGAAAAATAATTGTAATTATTAGATAGGGCTGTTGTAAAGATTAGCAAATACGATGTTTTTAAACTACTTATCAGAGGACTTGAAACATGAAAAACTTTCAATACATCAGTGGCCCTCTAATTCAGAGAATGTAAGCATCAACTGACAGTTGCTAAAGTTGCTGCTTCCTGGGTCTCAACCCTTAGAGATTCAAATTCAGTAGGTCAGAGTTCCAAGGAACCTCCTTCCTCTCAAGTTGCCCAAGTGATTCTGATGCAAGTTGATGCTATGCAATATTTTAAGCTATTGCAATATTGACCACTGTTATCAGAAAGACAACAGTCTTTCTTTACAAGGGTGTGAAGATTAAACGAACTAATTTATCTATATACACAGGTATTTTGCAGGAGAGTAGACAATAATTTTAGGAGACAATGTGGACTGCTCGGCATGAGATGTGCAGTCAGACAGACCTGAGCTGACTTTTGACTTCAGCCTTCTATAACTAGGCCACTTTTGAAAACTTATTTAATCTCCCCAAGAATCAATATCCTCATCTGTAATGTAATTCACTTCTCATCTGTAATAATGAATTTCTATAAAGTTGTAGGGAGATTTAAGGAGATTAGAAGAGTGTTTGATATCCAGTAATAGATATTGTGTGTTGAGCATTTAATATTACGTGGGTTATTAACATGATGTAATTACAAAATGGTGAAACCTTTATTATACAGAAGAGGGACGGTGGTAAAATTGGTGGAAATTTAGCCCCTTTTTATTTTTGCTATCTTCCTCTGCTAGCCGCGCCTCCTATCCTTTGGCCCAGAGCTCTCTTGATGAATCTAAATTGTCCATCATGGGGCCCACTTGGCTTCTATTTATTTGTTTATTTCTCTGTCTTATGCTCCATTTCTTTAAAAATAATTATACACTTTTTTTTAGGTCACTAACACCTTTCAGAACTTGAACTCTGTGGATTTTCTCAGTAGAAAATGGTCATACCACAACACAAACACAAACAAAATGGTTCATATATTTTCATTGTATTTCCCTTGAGGCTTAAACATTGATGCTAGGTTATAGGTTAAAGTTTTGCTTTAAGAAAGGAATTTTCTGGCTAATCTGACCTGGCAGCTATGGCAACCTGACAGTCATAGTAAGCTGTTGTTTAACATTTTTAAAAAATGTACCTGTGTCTTCTTGCCTTCTGGGACAAACATAAGTTTTGTTTTGTTTATTTGTTTTTATTGAGTTAATGATAGGTTACAATCTTGTGAAATTTCAGTTGTACATTAACGTTTGTCATTCGTGTTGTAGGTGGACCACTTCACCCTTTGTGCCACCCCCCACCCCACCTTTCCCCTGGTATCCACTAAACTGTTCTTAGTCCATAATTTTAAATTCCTCATATGAGTCGAGTCATACACAGATTATCCTTCTCTCGCTGTCTTATTTCACTTAACATAATTCCCTCAAGCTCCATCCATGTTATTGGAAATGGAATGATTTTGTTCTGTTTTACAGCTGAGTAGTATTCCATTGTAAATATGTACCACATCTTCTTTATCCATTCATCTGTTGATGGGCTCTTAGGTTGCTTCCATGTCTTGGCTATTGTAAATAATGCTGCAGTGAACCTTGGGGTGCACAGGACTTTTGGGATTGCTGACTTCAAGCTCTTTGGATAAATACCCAGTAGTGGGATAGCTGGATCGTATGGTAGTTCTAGTTTTAGTTTTTTGAGGAATCTCCATACTGTTTTCCATAGTGGCTGCACCAGTTTGCATTCCCACCAGCAGTGTATGAGGGTTCCTTTTTCTCCACAACCTCTCCAACATTTGTTACTATTAGTTTTAGATATATTTGTCATTCTAATGGGTGTAAGGTGATATCTTAGTGTAGTTTTGATTTGCATTTCCCTGATGATCAGCGATGATGAGCATCTTTTCATGTTCCTATTGGCCATCCGTATATCTTCTTTGGAGAAATGTCTGTTCGTGTCTCCAGCCCATTTGTCGATTGGGTTGTTTGATTTTTTGTTGTTGAGTTGTGAGAGTTCTTTATATATTATGGAGATTAAGCCTTTGTCAGATATATGACTTGCAAATAATTTTTCCCAGTTAGAGGGTTGTTTTTTTGTTTCAATCCTGTTTTCATTTGCCTTGAAGAAGCTCTTTAGTCTAATGAAGTCCTATTGTTTATTCTTTCTATTGTTTCCCTTCTCTGAGAAGACATGGTGTCCGAAAAGATCCTTTTAATACTGATGGCAAAGAGTGTACTGCCTACGTTTTCTTCCAGAAGCCTTATGGTTTCAGGTCTCACCTTTAGGTCTTTGATCCATTTTGAGTTTATTTTGGTGAATGGTGAAAAAGAATGGTCAATTTTCATTCTTTTACATGTGGCTTTCCAGTTTTCCCAGCACCATTTTTTGAAAGGACATTCTTTTCTCCATTGTATGCCCTCAGCTCCTTTGTCAAAGATAAGCTGTCCATAGATGTGTGGTTTTATTTCTGGGCTTTCAATTCTGTTCCATTGATCCGTGCACCTGTTTTTGTACCAGTACCATGCTGTTTTGATTACTGTAGCTTTGTAGTATGTTTTGAAGTCAGAGATTGTGATGCCTCCCGTTTTGTTCTTTTATCTCAGGATTGCTTTAGAAATTCGGGGTCTTTTGTTGCCCCATATGAATTTTAGGATTCTTTGTTCTAATTCTGTAGAGAATGTCATTGGGATTCTGATTGGGATGGCGTGAATCTGTAGATTGCTTTAGGTAGAATGGACATTTTAACTATGCTTATTCTTCCAATCCATGTACCTGGAATGTCTTTCCATCTCCTTATGTCGTCATCCAATTCTCTCAGAAAGGCCTTGTAATTTTCATTATATAGGTCCTTTACTTCCTTAGTTAAATTTACCCCAAGATATTTTATTCTTTTTGTTGCAATTGTGAATGGTATTGTGTTCTTGAGTTCTTTTTCTGTTAGTTCGTTATTGGAGTATAGAAATGCTACTGATTTATGCAAATTGATTTTTGTACCCTGCAACTTTGCTGTAGTTGTTGATTACTTCTAACAGTTTTCCAATGGATTCTTTGGGGTTTTCTATATATAAGATCATGTCATCTGCAAACAGCGAGAGTTTCACTTCTTCCCTCCCTATTTGGATTCCTTTTATTCCTTTTTCTTGCCTGATTGCCCTGGCCAGTACCTCCAGTACTATGTTAAATAAGAATGGTGATAGAGGGCATCCTTATCTCGTTCCTGTTTTCAGGGGGATGGTGTTCAGTTTTTGCCCATTGAGCATGATGTTGGCTATGGGTTTGTCATATATGGCCTTTATTATGTTGAGGTAGTTTCCTTCTATGCTCATTTTGTTCAGAGTTTTTATCATAAATGGCTGTTGGATCTTGTAAAATGCTTTCTCTGCATCTATTGAGATGATCATGTGGTTTGTTTTCCTCAGTTTGTTGATGTGGTGTATCACGTTGGTTGACTCGCGGATGTTGAACCATCCCTGTGTCCCTGGTATGAATCCCACCTGATCCTGATGTATGATTCTTTTGATGAATTGCTGAATTCTGGTGGCCAAAATTTTGATTAGAATTTTTGCATCTATGTTCATCAGTGATATTGGCCTGTAGTTCTCTTTTTTCGTGGTGTCCTTGTCTGGTTTTGGTATCAGTGTGATGTTGGCCTCATAGAATGTGTTAGGAAGTATGCCATCTTCCCTAATTTTTTGGAATAGCTTGAAAAGGATAGGTATTAGATCCTCTCTGAAAGTTTGGTAGAATTCCCCAGGAAAGCCATCTGGTCCTGGGGTTTTATACTTTGGGATGTTTGTGATTGCTGTTTCAATCTCTTTCCTTGTGATTGGTCTGTTCAAATTGTCTGCCTCTTCTTGAGTGAGTTTTGGGAGATTGTAAGAGTCCAAGAATTTATCCATTTCCTCTAGGTTATCCATTTTGTTGGCATATAGTTTCTTGTAGTATTCTCTTATAATCCCTTGTATTTCTGCAGAGTCTGTTGTTATTTCTCCTCGCTCATTTCTGATTTTGTTTATTTGAGCTTTCTCCCTTTTTTTCTTTGTAAGTCTGGCTAGGGGTTTGTCAATTTTATTTATCTTCTCAAAGAACCAGCTTTTTGTTTCATTGATCCTTTCTACTGCCTTTTTCGTTTCAATAGTATTGTTTTCTGCTCTGATTTTTATTATTTCTCTCCTTCTGCTGACTTTGGGCTTTATTTGTTCTTTTTTCTCTAGTTCAGTTAGGTGTACTTTAAGATTGCTTATTTGGGATTTTTCTTGTTTGTTAAGATGTGCCTGTATTGTGATGAATTTTCCTCTTAATACAGCTTTTGCTGTATTCCATATTGAGTTGGTATGGCATGCTATAATTTTCATTTGTTTCCAGGTATTTTTTGATTTCTTCTTTAATTTATTCAATGATCCATTGCTTGTTCAGTAGTGTGTTGTTTAGTCTCCACATCCTTGTGCCTTTCTCAGCTATTTTCTTGTAATTAATTTCTAGCCTTATAGCACTGTGATTGGAGAAGATGCTTGTTATTATTTCAATTTTTTTAAATTTGTAGAGGCTTGCCTTGTTTCCCAACATATGGTCTATCCTTGAGAATGTTCCATGTGGACTTGAGAAGAATGTGTATTCAGCTCTTTTAGGGTGAAGTGATCTATATATGACTATTAAGTCCAATTGTCTTAGTTTTTCATTTAGCTCCATTATTTCCTTGTTGATTTTCTGTCTGGATGATCTGTCCATTGATGTGAGTGGGGTGTTGAGGTCCCCTACTATTATTGTGTTGTTTTTAACATCTTCCTTTAGGTCTGTTAATAGTTGCTTTATGAATCTTGGTGCTCCTGTGTTGGGTGCATAGATATTTATAAGCGTTATTTCTTCTTGATGAAGTGTCCCTTTGATCATTATATATTGTCCCTCTGTGTCTCTCTTTAGCTGTCTTATTTTGAAATCCACTTGGTCTGATATGAGAATTGCAACACCTGCCTTTTTTTTCCTTGCTATTAGCTTGAAGTATTGTCCTCCAACCCTTCATCCTGAGTCTGTGTTTGTCCTTGGGGCTGAGGTGTGTTTCTTGGAGGCAACAAATTTTTGGATCTTGTTCTTTAATCCATTTTGCCACTCTGTGTCTTCTTATTGGAGAGTTCAATCCGTTTACATTGAGGGTGATTATTGATGCATGTGGACTTAATGCTGTCAATCTGTCACTCATTATCTTGTTTTCCTGTGTTTCTTTTCCTGTGTGCTTTAGACTACCCATTTAATACTGTAATTTCTTATGCTGGGTTTCTTAGATTTTTCCTCATTTATGATTTGTGACTCTGTTCTGTACTTTATTTTAGTGTCTACCTTGATGTTTGTATTTAGAATCTCCTGTATAATATAGTCTTTTCTCTGGTGGTCTCTTACTTACTTGACCAATACTGATTTAGACCCTTTGCTCTTCCCCTCGTAAATAATTATTTTCATTTCTTATTCCAACTCGTGTTATGAATTTGTTGTTAGAGTGATAAGATCGTCCTTACTTTGGTAGTTTCCTTACCTTTACCCTAATGCTATAGTTGAATATTTGCTATCCTGTTCTGGTTCTATCCATCGGTCTCCCTAGTCTGTGGATTGCAACCCCTTTCTCCCTTTTTTCTTTTTTCAGGCATGAGAGCCTTCTTGAGGTTTTCTTGTAGTGGAGGGCTTTTAGTTACAAATTTCCTTAACTTTTGTTTGTCTGGAAAAGATTTAATTTCTCCCTCATATCTGAAGGAAATTCTTGCTGGATAGAGTATTCTTGGCTGAAGATTTTTATCTTTTAAAGCTTTGAACATGTCACTCCATTCTCTCCTAGCTTTTAAGGTTTCTGTAGAGAAATCCGCTGACAGTCTGATAGGGTCTCCTTTATAGGTTATTCTCTTCTTTTTTCTTACTTCCCTGCATATTCTTTCCTTATCTTTCCTTCTTGCCAATTTTACTACTATGTGCCTTGCAATAGGTCTTTTTACATTGACAAATCTAGGAGATCTGAAAACTTGCTCTACACACATTTCTCTGTCAATCCCTAGATTTGGGAAGTTCTCTTCAATAATTTCATTAAGCACACTTTCTGCTCCATTTTCCTTTTCCCCATTCTCGGGAATTCCTATGATCCTTATGTTCTTACGCTTCATTGAATCCACTATCTCTTGGAGATTTTCCTCATTTTTTTTAATTCTTAGCTCTCTTCCTTCCTCTGTCTGGAACCATTCAGCCTGTCTATCTTCAATTATGTTAATTTGCTCTTCTATGGTGTCTACACAGGCATCCATGGAATCCGTATTCTGTTTTATCTGGTCCATTGTGTTTTTCATCTCTAGTAATTCTGCTTGATTCTTCTTTATGATTTCAATCTCTTTTGTGAAGTAACTCCAGAACTCGGCTTATCTAGCTTTCTCTCTACCTCATTGAGTTTTTTTTATTATAGCTGCTCTGAACTCATTATCACTTAGTTTACCTAATTCCAAGTCCTCAGGGCTTAATTCTATGTTTTTATTGTTTTCCTTCTGGTCTGGGGCTTTTATAAATTGCTGAATGGTAGAGGAGCAGTTTTTTCTCATGGTGGTAGAATTCGCTTGCAGTTACAGCCTGTCGCCACTAGATGGGGGTCGAGAGCCACTTGTTCTGAGCTCTCCGGCCTTCAGGCAAGATGGCTGCACCCAGTGGCTTTGCTGGGAGGGAGGGGCTGCTATTCTTGCGCCCTGATCTGGATTCAGATCAGTTCTGTTCTCTGGTCTCCCAAGACCCTGGATTTATGGGCTCCCTGCACATGGATGCTTTCCCCCCATCAGCGGGTTTCCACTGAACCAGTGACAGGAGTCCTGGATGATTCTCCGGTCATGTGGCCCCTCCCCTGCTCCTTCCCGACCCGCACAGCAGCGATCACAGACCCTAGGGGAGGGAGCGATGTTCTCTCCTATCGCTCCAGTGCCTCCGAGGCCGTAAGTAGGGTTTATGATCTCTGCCTTCTTGGTATTGTAGGTCTCCAACGTGTTGGCATTAGATTTATTCTCTGAAATTCAGTTTTTCCAATCCTTTGTTGTATTTTGGAGGGGAGAGAATCCCGGGTCAGCTCACCCCGCCATTTTGCTCCACCCCTCCAAACATAAGTTTTTGAAAATTAAACTGTTCACGTTTTATTTTGAGCATGAGTATAGGCACCTTGCTATAATCTGCTGCCCTGTAGGTCTCTTGAGATATTCATAAAAGTTCATTCCTTTAGTGAGTGGCTCTCAAAAGCTATTTGTGTGTGTGTGGGGGGGGTCAACTGTTTAGTTTTATTTTTCATTCTTTCCTTTAATATAAATTTTCCTTTCTCACCACAAATAGTAAAGAATGCTGAGTCTCCTTTTTACTCTCAACAGTTTCAGAAGACGCCATAGAATAATGAAGGGATATGAAAATGAGGCTTTGTAGCTCCTGTCATACAGCAGAATGTAAACAGGTGTTGAGTCATTGTGGGAATAAAACAAAATTTCTGTGCCACTAGTAATACCTGAATCACACAACTTATCAAAACTCATAGGACGACCTCATTCCAGCATTCCAATATTCAAATCAGCTTCTAGAATCTCTTATAACAGTAGATCGCAAGGGTTTTATATCAATGGAATTCCTCATGGCTTTGTAGCTTGGAGGAAATAGCAAACAAGGCAATTAAACAAAATTATGCAATGGCAAACATGGGGCAATCTTATTGTAATAAGACTCAGAAAAGTTTTGTTTAGAGACTTTGGTTTCCCAGTGATAGATGCATCCAACCATAATTTTGGTTGCATGCTACAGTAATCTGGAAAGCATACATGAGATTTGGTTCTAAAAGTGTGAAACCAAGAATGAAATGTAAGGGTTAATCAAGCCAAATTTATCAACACAGGTGCACCCATATAGGATTCAATAATTCACTGAATTAAATAACTTTATGAATTTATACTATAATTAAGCATTCAATATGATGGATTCTTTTGACTGTTTAAATACTTAGTGAAGACAAAACATTCCTAATGCAATGATGACAAAATGTATTATTAACATCAACACCATAGCCTTAATTAATTTCTTCATTATGTCTATACTTAGTGTTATAACTTCCTAAGATTATTTATATGCTAATTGTATTTTTTTATGTTTTATTAATATTATTAGGACCATTCTTGGAATTAAGTCAATTAAGACAAATATCTTCTCAGGTCAGCAGTGGTTTCTTATTTGGAATATAAAACAGTTTTCCTAAAGTAAATAAAACAAGAGCAACGTGCCAAAAGGTTTATTTTCCTTCTTTATAGTTAATATAAATTTTATACTTAATGTAAATATATTCAATGTATATTTTGTTTTTTTGAGGAAGACTAGCCCTGAGCTAACATCCATGCCAATCTTCCTCTACTTTATACGTGGAACACCTACCACAGCATGGCTTTCGCCAAGCGGTGCCATGTCTGCACCCGGGATCCAAACTGGTGAATCCCAGGCTGCTGAGAAGCGAACATGTGAACTTAACCCCTGCGCCACTGGGCCGGCACCAGTATAAATTTTATATCCACCATTTTAAACAAAAGATTTTTTATTCTGTGAAATGATATCTCCTTATAAAATTATTTTTTCATTTCTCAGCCATCATTAAATAAACCATCTTATGTTATTATTATATGCTAACAATATACGAGAATTATTCAAGAATGGTTTAATCTTGTAGTAAGTTTATTCCAATTAATAAATATACTCGATGTTCATCTATTATATCAGAGATTGAGTCTGTATAATTAGCTTTCCATTTAACATTTTGGAAATACCCTGTTTCAACTTGGTTATTCTGTTTGACAATTGTTGCTGATTATGACTATCATTAGTACTCAGCAGCGCTGACTATTCCTTCCTGATCTTTGTATACCGCCTAATTTTACTGGAACTAATTTTAAAACATTGTTGCTTACACTTATTATTTGCTGCTTACACTAATAAAACATGGGCATATCTAAAACTATTCAAATTTCTATATATTTCTATACACTGTATACCTATTTAATCATGTGTTACCTTTTAAAATTCAATCAAAATGTTATAATCTATTATATTTTGCCTTCTTTGGTTTTATTACAACCCTCTAATATTATATATATATATATGTTTTTCTTTTCATTTTGAGTATCTTGAAAGCCTTGCCTTTCATTAGTTCAATATATTACAATTAAAAGTATATTATTTTGGTTATTATCATTATTTTTTTTTGATACTCAGAATGTCACGATTTCACCAGCATGAGACTGTTCAGGTTGATTCCTTTCGACCCTGCCTCTATCATTTGTAGAAGGATCCACGTTTTCTAGACACAACAGAAAATTTCAGGTACATGCTATTTATTTTTTCACTCTAAAACATGGACTGAACTCTATAAATCCTCTAAGAATATCACTACCATCTATGAAATCTATCTATCAAACTTAATAAACAATTAAATCAGAATCTCTTCAGATGGTACCCAGTTGAGTCCTTGAAGGCTTTTTTCACAATCTTTTTACTAGAAAAAATATATATATATTATAAACATTGCCTGACTTTATTCTTTGACTAAAATCATAGCTACCATGAGTTTATTCTTAATTTGAGCTCAAGACTTAAGAAGATTAGGACTTAACAAATAAGAA
This sequence comes from Equus przewalskii, assembly GCF_037783145.1. Lineage (NCBI taxonomy): Eukaryota > Metazoa > Chordata > Mammalia > Perissodactyla > Equidae > Equus > Equus przewalskii. Next base: position 12,913,301 of record NC_091841.1, on the reverse strand, counting down.
TGGTTTATTTGAGTTTTATCAACATTTAACAGTGCTTATTATGTGCTAAGGATTGGAAAAACATTTAAAAAATGACAGGATCCCTAGAAATCCATAGTCAACAGAAGAGATGATAGTCTAATAAATATTTATTCACACACACGCACAGACACACACATACATACAACAATAGAGTCTGTTCGAAGGATGGAAATGTTTCAGCAGAGGGGTGTCTGATTTAACTCTGTCTGGGTGAGTTACACATACATACAACAATAGAGTCTGTTCGAAGGATAGAAATGTTTCAGCAGAGGGGTGTCTGATTTAACTCTGTCTGGGTGAGTTAAATTGAGGGGTGTTTTAAAGAGGATGCCTGTATGCCTAGTATTTAAAGGCCTGAATAAGAGTTTTCCAGGCAGACAAGTTGGAAGAAGGCATTCGGCAATAGTAGCTTTTGCCTAGTGAGGTAAAATGAAGGGTTTACAGGTAACTAGGTGATTGCTTGCTTGATTGAGATGCCTATGTAGAATCTACAGGTAATTAAAAACACCTAGGGCTTTTGCAGCCCCATATTTGATTTGAAGAGTTTGCTTAATATTGTGGATGTCATATTTATATGGAAAAGCATCCTTATTCCTTGTATGCTTATGTTGGAGATACAACTCTGTGTGCTCTGATAAGAATGGAAAAAAATTTATATCCTGAAAAACAGAATTGAATAGCTTCTAGCTGACTTTCAGTCGTTGCAGGCATAAAGTGACTAAAAATGCTCTTTGAGACAGCTTGCATTTAGAGGATCTAAGGGACTATCTTATTTTATTTAGTCTTCTAAATATAGACAGTGTTTAATTGTTGAGCCAATATATTTATGTTCCTTTATGTGAACACAATTCTACATACAGATACATGCCTATGGAACCAAGACTATTATTTTTGGTGTTCTTTTTTTTTTACTATAGATATAGGTATACATATAGATATACTATATACATTGTATTGTAGGTGCTTACATGTATATTCAGTAGTTCCTTTCATGTGGTTTTGGGCAAGTTGTTTATTGTCTTAAAGCCTTCGTCTGTCTGTCTTTCGAGGGAGAGCAGGGAGTGCCAATAATTCTTGTTCTGTATACTTAACAATCATCCTCTAATGAGGATCATGTGGATCATAATAATAATAGTTAACATATATTGAGCACTTACGATATATGTCTAACTCTCTTTTAGGTGTTTTATGTGCATTATCTCATTTACTTTGTCCATCAACTCCATGAGGCTGCTACTCTTGCCCCCATCCTACAGATGAGGAAGGTTAGGCATAGACTGTTGGCTTGAATTGTTCTAGAGCTCTCAGCTGATGCGTGGTGGAGCCAGGCATACAACCCCAGCTCTCCAAGGGCGGATCCCATGCAGTTCACTACTAGCCATGTCATCTCCTGATTGTGTGCCATCTTGTTGTCAGCTGAGAAACACACTGTGAATGCCATTTGTTGCCATTATAATCCCTCCTAAAAATCATTAAAACATTTCTTAATTTGAGGAACTATTTACCGCTGTTTGGAGGGCCTGAAGGGAACTCTACAACCTCTCCTGCTTACTCCCTTTCTTGCTACTTCTAATAAAACAGGACTGCGACTTAACTTCTGTCTCTCCTATTTCCAGGCCTCTCCCTCCTTTATCCCTGGACTTCATATATTAAATAGTGTAGTTAACCAGTTCATTGAATTATTTGATTTGAAAAGCCCTGACTTAGATCAAAATATTTAAAAAAAAAACCCTCTAAAATATATTACATGCAAATCAATATTGTTTGACAATGCATATTTTGCATAAAGTGATCTTTTTCATGGTGCACAACAACTTGCTTGGTTCTTAAATGTCACCTTGATAAGATTCTCCACTCCCTCAGCAATCAGTTTTTTCCCTTCATTGCAACTTTCCAGTGGACCATAAATTCTACCAGAGATTGAAAATGTCTATTACATGTACCCAGAATGTGCCTAGCATCTGGTAAATATTAGATTATCAAAGAGATATTTTTGGAAGGAAGAAAGAAAGTAAAAAAGGAAATGAACAAATGAGTGGATGAATGATTGGCAGCAGCTTCTTGCTATTTTGACTGTGCCTATCTCCAGAAGTCTTCATTACTCTATATCTTTGTAAGTTGCTGCTTTTAATTTTCTGATGGGGTAAAGGACAGTTAACCAAACATAGTAAATCTATGCATAAACTAAGAGTAAATAGACACAGAGTGGTCACTAAGGAGCTCTCAGTGAATAGAACTAGTATTTTTTAACTTGTCTGGATCTTTTTTAATAATATTATTTCTCTGAAATGGTTTTTATTAGAGAAGTGAATTCCAGATAAATGTAGTAGTACTGGGCTATTAATAATAGATGTTATTTGTGGATTGTTTCCAACATGTAGACATTGTCTTAAATTTTTTATACACATTAGTTTAATCCTCAAAAAATCAATTAGATCATTATTTTCAATTTATACATAATGAAACCATCCAAGACACTCCAATATGGAAGTGGTGAAGCTGGGATAATTGGCAACTAGTGTGATCCATGGCTGTTTTTGCTGTTGGTGTGCTCAGTCTTTGTCCTTTATGGTATCACAGTGTCTAAGCACTAGAGGGTCACATCGGGATGATACAGAGGAACAATAGGCTGCTATTTCTGCCTTTACTTTTAAGTTAATGCATGTCACATGAGGCAATGTCCTTCACTGCTTTTTACTTGAGTGCTGAATCATGCTGCTATGTTGATAGGTGGAGAAAAAAATACATAATAGGATATTTTTGAAGAAATGAGTCATGAGTAAGGCTTTGAAAAATAAGTAGGGTTTAGAAAGATTATGAATGGGCAAATGAGCATACTCTTAGAGAAAGGGCAAAAATATCTGCTTACCTTAATCAGTACTAAAGTTTAAAATTCTTAATCTTATCAAGAGAATATTCCCTCCAAAATCCAAAGGACATATTTCCATTTGTGGTACAATTCAGATACTCAAAAGATATAATCCCAGACCAATACTTCTCCTTGCTTTCTTACTTATGTCTTGAATTTCCAACATGGTGACATAAAGGGCATTTGCTCTCTGTCTTCATGTGAGTAGATGGTTCTGTAAGAGGGAGGTGGCCTGAAAAATGGATATGATAAAAAAAAAAAAACTTCACACTGACTGAATTTGTGTTCCTAGGGCTCTCATCTCAGCCAAAGATGCAGCTCATTCTTTTTATGATGTTCTCGTTATTCTATTTACTAATGGTGGCTCGTAACATTATTATTATCACCATTATCCAGATAGAACCTCATTTCCAAAATCCCATGTACTTTTTACTTGCTAATTTATCCTTTCTGGATATCTCCTACACGTCCACCAATGTCCCACAAATGCTATCCAACATGGTGGGAAAAAAGAAGACCATCGCATTCTCCTGCTGTGCCACTCAGCTATACTTCTCCCTCTCCTTTGGAACGATTAAATATGTTCTCCTTGGTGTCATGGCTTATAACAGATATGTAGCCATTTGCCATCCTCTTCATTATACTTCATTATGAACCAAAGCACTTGTGTTCAATTGGCAGCCATTTCTAGGTCCAGTAGCTTCATGAGCTCTTTGATTATCAATTTCCTCCCTTTGAGTTGGCCCTATTGTGGGCCCAATGTCCTGAATCACTTTTTTTGTGAGGTACCTTCTGTCCTGAGATTGGCTTACACTGATACCTAATTTACTGAGCTAGTTGTTTTTATCTTGTGTATTATTATTACCTTCATTCTTTTTCTCCTCATTGTTGATTCCTATGCTGGAATCTATCAGTTCTCAGGATGCAGTCAGCCTCTGGGAGGCACAAGGCACTGTCCATCTGTGCCTTTTATTTTACAGTGGTGACCTTATTCTACAGAACTGCCACCTTCATGTACATGAGACTCCAGTCGAAGTCCTCCAGCACTGGGGACAAGACCTTTTTAGTGTTCTATGCTGTGATCACACCTATGGTCAACCCCTTGATCTACAGCCTAAGGGCGCAGGATGTGAAATGAGTTTTAAGGAGAGATATTGCAAGACACAGGACATGAGAGCTCTTAAAGGGACACTACAGTTAACTGTTAATCTAAGAGAACTGACTTCTGAATATGAAGTGAGAGAGTAAAATATAGATTGGACTGTCCACATCTGCCCTGTAGTTCTTAAAAAACACATAAATCCAGCTGCAAATTCAACAGGAAATATGTCTCCCCCAAGAACAAACCACAGCTTTAATGTGTCAAAACAACTCCCTTCATTGAGAGACTACTGTTTCTCTACTTTTTGAGAAATCTCGGTTATCTAAAATGATAGATTATCTGGAAGTAATTGTTTGAAATTATACCAGTAAGATGAAACTTCTCACTCCCGCCTGTAGGATCTAAAGCACCTTGATATAGAGAAGAATTATTAATTTTCAACTCAGGAGCAGAACTTCAGATAAGTGCTTTCACATCTTTCTTAATTTTGTAGTTTCCAAGAAAACAAGACTCTATACTTACTTTGTGGTTTAGATCTGATTTTGAGCCCTTTACATACAGCCCTGTTTTGCAATGAATCTGCCAAAATATTGCCTCATTTAAATTTCATCTTAACTCCACCCTCCCCTCAAAATCCTGGTATATTGTATTCCTCTTTGCAATGAATCAATAAATCTGATTTTATCTTCTTGTTCCTTGTGGTCTTAGGCTGATTATATGGACAGGGAGATAACGGCTATCATAAGCCGAAGATTTGGTCAAATGTTCATTAACAGATTAATTCATCCATTCTCTACATATTACTGAATGACTATATAACATAATGTTAAATAAAATAGAAACACTTCCTTTCCTCATTTATACATATATATTTATAATAGACATGTAGTATACACACTTATACTGACAAATTGTGATAAATGCAATAAAGGAAATGATCATCAAGGGACGTGACATTTAATCTTACAGGATTAAGCACACAGACACCTATATAGCTGCTTCTAGAGCCCCATATATGGCTGTACATTTTTGTGGTGCATGTAGCTGTTTGAAACAGTCTAGCCAACAAACATGTCATCTCACTCCTTTCCTTTTGTAAGCATTCCATAGGTGTCTGTTATGAGCTCACTATTGCAATGGGAGAAACCCACATACGTCTTACATAGTGTCTCCCTTTATGATATTTACACACGTACGTGCAGCTCCCTAATATCCGCACGCAGAACCATAAGAAAGGTATAAATTAAAGGATGTTGTTGTTCTGAAGAAGTGTTTGTTTTTTGTTTTTGACCAGTCCAGTAGCTCAGAAAGGGCTTTTCAAGGAGGGATATTTAAGCTAGTCCTTGAAGGAAGAGATGTATTTGGACATTCTGAGGCATGGACTCGGAACTATCAAAGAAGCAGGGAATGGAGAGAGGAGAGAATTGGGAAGGATATAGAGGTAGAAAAGTCTGAAAGTCTCAAGAAATGTTTTTACAGAAGAATCTGCTTCGCAACAAGAGCAGGGAGGAATAATATCAGAGGGTTAGTTTAAGGAAGACGGAGACCTGGAAATGCTGCACAGAGGACTTTGGGAATTTTATAGCTCCTGAGTTAGGGAACAGGGGTAGTTATAGGATAGATAAAAAATCTTAGACCCTAATTATTCCAGCTATCCTATCTATGGCAGAGATTAAAGGCATGGACTTAAGTTTAAATTTTTCCTCTGGGAGAAGACTAGATTTAAGGCTAAATGTAAGTGCTTTATCCAAGCTCCATTAAGAAAAGCACACAATCCAGAACCTGTTGAAGTAGCAGAATCTACTCAGATTTACCAGCCTAAGGCTATAGTATAGTTTGGTTTCCCCAAAAGTTGCTCTGCTAATGGATATGTGACAGAATTTCAGAGAGCAAGGAGGAATCTTCTCCAGAATCCACAAGTGATAAACTCCAAATTCCTCAACAAATAAGTTTCATGTCCTTACATTGGTGCCAGATCTTCAGCTACATTCCAGCTTCACCATCAAACCCTTCCATTGCACACCCAGGCAAAATGGCCCATGGACATGTCCCATAGTTCCAGCCTCTTTGAATGTTCTCTATGTTTTCTCCATCTGACATTCACTACCTCATTTGCTTCCTTCTTTAATTTTGGCCCATGCTTCAAAAACGACTAAGTTGCCCCCTTCTTCAGAAAGACATCTTGTTCCCCCAAGAGAAAATGCCATCTTTCTAGTTTGAGCTGCCACAGCACTTTATCTTCAATTCTCTTTTAGCATTTAATCATTATTTTTTTCCTGTAAATCAAGATATTTGCATTTATCTTATCTCCTTATGGATATTATTTGCATGAGGTCAGGAAATACATACATCCTTGTCTATATCTACCTATTACCTATCTATCTATCTATCTATCTATATTTAATATCATACTGTCCACCAAGTCTTACCCACAGATTGTTTAAAAAATCTCACCTGAGGGGCTGGTCCAGTAGCACAGCAGGTAAGTTCACATGTTCCGCTTCGGCAACCTGGGGTTCGCTGGTTCGGATCTCGAGAATGGACCTATATACAGCTTGTCAAGCCTTGCTATAGCGGATATCTCACATAAAATAGAGGAATATGGGCATGGATGTTAGCTCAGGGCCAGTCTTCCTCAGCAAAACAGGAGGATTGGTGGGAGATGTTAGCTCAGGTCTAATCTTCGTCAAAAACAAAATAAAATGTGACCTGAGGTTATATAACTTGGCCAAGGAGGAAGCATAACTGAATCTCAGCTTCATCTCACTCTGATATATCCCTTCTTAGCCAATTTTGCATCAATTTTTGCCTCTCACAGCCTCTAGTACAGTGATTAAAAACTCTTCATTGATTGAAAAAAATACTAACACGTGATTTTTGCAGTCTATTATATAGAACATGATTGACATATTTACCTTTGTTATGATTTTTTTACTGGACAGATTTTAATGTATGAAAGAATATTCAGTTCTTCTCAAACATAAGGCATTTATTTATCACTTAAACTAACAGGATAAATAAGGTATAAGTAACAGTCATTGTTTTATTGATGAAGAAACTGAAGTACAGAGCTATTAAGGAATTTGAGATAATTGTTGGTGGGGGTGGGAGTAAGACCAAGGTGACCTCATTTCTATCCATTTATTTTGCCAATATAAGTTGATATATATGCTCTACCACCAACTACATGGAAAAAATTAATTTCCTAATTTCATTGCATAATTATGGATAGTTAAGATATAAATGAAGGAAAATAAAACCAAATAATGTTTATTAAGTATTTTCATTTGACAGATTATTTATAGAGATCGCAGTACATCCATTGAAAAACGCTACAAGATAAGCATTCTTATTCTCATTTAGTAAATGAAGAAACTGAGGCTGATGTTCATCAAGTAACTTGCCCAAGATCACATAGCTGGAAAGTAGCAGAGACAAATGAGAACTTCTTTCTAAATATTCCAAAGCCTGAATGTTTGTGATTAGTCAGAAGGGAAAGAACTGCCCTTGGATCAGTTTTTGATTCTATTGTTTAGCTTTGAAAGGTTTGCTTACCTGTCTGAGCTTTACTTTTATGATTTTAAAAATGAGGATAAGGCCTATCTCTAATAATTGTTGTAAGAAATTAATAAAATTCAAAATGCTGTGTTTATTGACTGGATACGACAATCAATTAGGAAAAAGAAAAGGCGGTCCTCTCACAACACTGTCACTGATTAGAGATGTAAAAGGAGATTCAAAGATCTTCCTGATTCTAAAGCAACTGCTCTTTTAATTATAACATATACTTGTTATAATATATATGTCTTTCAAAAATATTAATTTTTATTTCCTTCAGATTATAGAGTTAAGCTTTACAGAAAAATCTTCAGGAATTAAGATTCACTCAGGAAATGGATGATAATTTGGATAGTGTTTACTGGAAAGTTATTTGCATTTTCTATCTGGTGCCACTATCCTTCAACCACTATCGTCTACCTGTGGCGATAAGATATTTTCATTTTTGGTTATTATTGAGATTTTCTGCCAATTAGTTTTTTGAAACCAGCTTTCACATCCTTGCTCCATAAACAGTAGATGAAGGGATTCAACATGAGGATGATAATAGTGTGGAACACAGAGGGTCACTTGTCTTGGTCCAGGGAGTAGCTGGATGTTGGCCACAGATACATAAACATGACTATGCTGCAGAAAAGTATGATGCCAGTGAGATGAGACCCACAGGTGGAGATAGACTTAAGGTGGCTTTCAGCTGAGAGCATTATGATGATTGCCATGAGAATGAAAGCATAGGAGATGGAGATGATGAGAATGGTGCTGAATTCAATGAATCCACCCAGACTGAAGAACAAGATACTGCTGATGTAGGTGTCTAAACAAGAGAGGCCAAGAGTGGTGGTATTTCACAGAAGAAGTGATTGATGATATTGGAACCATAGTAACTCAACCTGAAAGTGAAGGAAGAGTGAATAACTAAACTCACCAAACCAGGCATGTAAGTGCCCAGCATGAGAGCCAAGAAGACTTGCTTGGATATGAGAGTGCTATAGGGGAGGGGTCGACAGATGGCCACAAAAAACCCATAGGTCATGGAACTGAGTGCACAGCGTGCAGCATCCACAAAACCCATGAAGAAAGCAAAATGAGTGGCACAACTGGAGAACAAGATAACTTGGTGTTTTGTTAGGAAGTCAGCCAGCGTTCTGGGGCAATGGCCAAGGAGTAGCCCAGGTCAACAAAGGAGAGGTTGCAGAGGAAAAAATACAAGGGTGTATGAAGCTGAGTGTCTTTTATGGTCAGGATAATCATATCAAGATTCCCCACTATATTGACCAGGTAGACCCAAAGGAAGACCGAAAAAAAGATGATCTGCAGTTGAGGGTCCTGAGTGATGCCCATAAAGATAAATTTAGTCACCAGTGAGTGGTTTTATTTATTGTTATCTTCAATTTTATGTGTGCCTGGACTTTATTACTTGGGGTGATTCTTAAAAATCTTTCCAGTAATTAGATTCTGTGACCCCTGGAATAAGTCAAACGACTTTGGAGAAGGTAATGGTCATGGATCCTCTCCAGGTGCCCAGTAAAAATAGGAGAGAATGTTAGCGTCTTGGGGATAGTAAGTTCGGCTTCTCTGAAGACCTTGGTGCTCTGAGGTCATTTATCACATGGTACCCAGTGTTTGACCTTATCTGTGCAATTATTTGCCTTATTAATTAGGAAAGAACAGCAGCTTTGAGTGTCTTTTCCTTCTTTCTAAGACAAATCAAATATGAATACACATAATGAATAAACATCAACTTTCATTGAAGGTAGGCACGAAAAGAAAAGCGAAAGACTCAGGGATCTCAAAGTATAACATATCATATGCACACATATACAGAAAGTTAAATACTTGGAGCAAAAGGTGAGCAATATTAGAAAAGGTAATAGATAATTACAGTTTTTAAAAAGCCAAGAGTTACTGAGTGCTAACTATATTCCAGTGTTGAGTCCTTTATACATTTCATAATTTCATCCTCACAACAACTCTATGAAGTAGGTACCATCATTATCTCCATCTCATATCTGAAAAGAACAAGACTAGATATAAAGTAACTTTAACAAGGTCAACAGTCAGTAGGTAGCAGAGCTGGGTCTGTTTGACTCTAGAGTCCACTTCACTTTATTGTCTTCTGTGTATATGTGATTTGATGGAGGTTAAACCTCTCTATTTTTGTATCTAACTTTCTTTTTCCTGTCTTGCCTATCATGCATGTAGACAGAATTAGTCTTTTGGTTTCCCTGATCTTTAGAAGCACCCAGTGGTTTGGGATGGGACATGATCAGGGTGAAGACAGAGCTGTGTCTTTAGATAATTCTATTGTCTAACCAACAGGTTGTTGTATAGCTCAGTTCAGAGTTAAGATTCAAGGATCTCTCACTCGATGGGAATAGGGAAGGCATTATCCAACTCTGTGGTCACACATGAGCGTGCATTTGTTATACATTTTTGTGTTTGGTTGGATGAATATCTAGTCCACTGAAGAATTCTAAGAAGGGAGAAGGCAACACTAAACCCAAACAAACCAAATAAACCACAAAGTAATTTAGAAATAAGTAGCATCCTCTACCTAAACCTGAAGTGAGAACTTTGGCTTTATCTACTTTAACTGGTTTACGGCTCAAGAAAGACAAGACAGCAGAGTATTATAATGTGTCTTTCACAGGAGAATGGACATTCACAATAGATTATCTTAAATACTAGGGCAGTTGAAAGTAGTGCTGCATCTCTCAATTTCTGCATAGAATATAATCAACTACAAGAAAGAAGAGAAGGGGCTCTAATAATGAATAATCAACACTGTATATCTGGCTAAGATTTTATAGTTTATAAAGTACTTATATCTGTTCAACTCATTCTTAAATGTTGTGAATGTGTTCATCATTTCATATATTAGGTCAGTTAGGAAACAGAATGAAAAGACAAACCTTGGAGAAATTATTTTTAAAACATATTTAGTATAAAGAGCTTATTTCTCACAAAGAACTTTAAAACAATAATAAGAAAACAATCCAAAAAGAATGGGCCAAAAATTTGAACAGAAATTTCAGCAAAGAAAATATATGAATAGCAAATAAGTGCTTGAAAAATGCTCAAATAATTTGTATTAAGGACATGAAAATCACAATGGGATATCACTACAAATATGTTAGAATGGTTAAAATTTAAAAAGATGAACCATACTAAGTGTTAAGGAAGTGGAGGAACTGGAACTTTCATCACTGTTGGTGGGAATGTAAAACAGTACAAACACTTTTGCAGTATGGACTCCAACCTACACATAGCTACCCTACGATCCAACCATTCTAAAAAAACCTGGGAACAATCCAAAGACCCATCCATAGGTGACAGGATAAACAAATGATAGTATGTCCACACAATGGAATACTACACTGCAGTAGAAAGGAATAAACTATTGCAACATGCAACATGATGACAGAATCTTAATATAATTAGGCTGAGAGAAAACAGTCAGATAAAAAACGGTATACTTTATAAGGTTTCATTTATAAAAATCTAGAAAATGTAAGCTAATTGATAGTGACAGTCAATCAATGTTGGCTGTGTGTGAGGAGGAGCAGGAAGGAAAGATGACCAAGGGGCATGAAGAACATTTGGGGGGTGTTGGATTGATTGGGTGATAGTTTCACGAGTCTATACATATTTTAAAACATATCAAATGTTACACTGAAAATTTATTCAATTTATTGTATGTCAGTTACACCTCAATAAAGCTGTCACCTTCCCCGGTTCAGCTCCTTCTTACTACATGTGAATGAATATGTCATTTCATAGGTTATGTTAGTGAGGAAAGAAAAACTTTGGCTGAGGGGACTTTCAAAGACACACACACAGTTATTTTGTAAGTTAGTTACAGAATCAGCAATTGAATGTGAGACTGCCGATTTCATATATAGTGCTGTGTTCCCCCACCTGTATTCATTAGGAATTTTTAAACAATTCACCATGAAAAAAGAACAAATAAAAGATATACTGTAGTCCTTCCATTTATCATCTGTTCTTCCACTTTAGTGAGAGAGTAAAAAATCTACTGTTGGAGCCAGCCTGGTGGCACAGCACTTAAAGCTCTCAGGTTCTGCTTTGGCGGCCAGGGTTGTCTGGTTTGGATCCCAGGTGCAGATGTACACATCGCTTATCAAGCCATCCTGTGGCACGTGTCCCACATATAAAGTAGAGGAAGATGCGCACGAATGTTAGCACAGGGCCAGTCTTCCTCAACAAAAAGAGGAAGATTGGTGACAGATGTTAGCTCAGGACTAATCTTCCCCACCTCCCAAAAAAAGTCCTATTGTTGACACTAGTCCAGTATCATAATTTTATAAATGAGGAAACAGCCCCAGACACCAAGCATGAAAATGCAGGGTTGATGCCAGACTGCAATACTTAGAGGAGTACGAGATGCCTGGTAGGAACAAGGAGTCAGGACAGATGCACAACTGGGTATGTGCTGACCAATTCATTGGTTTCAGTTAGAATATGTGATTAGAAAATCGCTCTCTCCTCCCTTATAGATTCAAGGTTCCAGTTAATTGAGGAAGGATATGAGGAGATGTTTCACTAATCATAAAGCACCCTGCCTGCTCTCTCTCACAGTGTACAGACAAATCCAGGATTTGACACTTACTCCTATTGATTTCTAGTACACTACTATCTTCTTGGAATCAGTTTTACATTTGTTAAATGAGATTAACACTTAGCTTAATAACTTTCCACAAACAAGTTGGTTAGAATACACACACACGCACATGCGTGGGCACATACTGGGGCATTCAGTGACTGTAATGTGCTCAGTGCTCATGAATTTAGCAATTGTATGTGAGTGTAGATGATTTAATTCAGCAGATGAGTGTCCACTCATAATTCCCAGAAAAAAAGTTTCAATGCTTCTCCACAGGGGTGGTGTATCATGGATTGCCTCAACCTATAGGAAAGTTGTAGTTTAATTCTACAGCACTTCTGTTAAAGGATAAAACAAGCAGAGATGAAGCTATAAAATTCAAAATCATGTCTGATTAAGACAAAAGATAATAAAACTTTTATTGTTTTTCTTTTTAGTCTCATGTAACTAAAGTTCATCAGATCTCACTCTTGAAGAAATGGTAGAACAGTGAGTAAATAAGCATATTCCATAGTTACTAAATTCAAATATTTTTAAAAGACCAGCAAAAGTATTGTCATAAAAGCAAATACAGGCCAAATATATTTTAGATTTCTATGTATTGCCATCTTTGGCCTATTTTCATGAAAAGAATACTGAAGTAAGAGTCTGGAATCCTGGCTGTAGTTTTGTTTTTTTGTACTAACTAACTGATGAATTGTTATATTAGTTACAGTTTCCTTATCTGTGAAGTGAATGGTTTGAAGAGTGCAACCCCTACAGAACTTTCCAATTCTCATATTTTCTGCATTTGGACTTACTATGAGATACCTAAAAGCCCAACTCATAGTCTATTTCTCCTTTTGGCATTTTAAAATGGCATTGACCTGGTGCCAAGCAAACCCCTGCTCAAAGGAACACTGGGCAGGGGAATGCTCCATTCCCAAAAGGTCATATCTCTGTCTCTTTCTGTCTGAAATACTCACCTGTGATCTGACTCGTTTTCTACCTGTTGGTAAGAGTTCGAATATGTCTTCTTTTCTTGACAAGTTATACCAAATAGATATTCTGAGAAGAATCCAACGATAGTGAATCACTCTGATAGTTGTCTCTGAGCTAACTACATGCTCATCCCACCTTTGCTCCTTTGTGCAGGAGGTATTTAAATCTCAGAGTAACAAATAATCCTCAGAAGAAATGTGATGAAATGCGCTCTGCACTCACAAGAGACCCAAAGATTTGATGAATTGTCATCCCCTAAGGAATTTAATTATGTTTTCCTTAAGCCTTAATAATAAAAGAAGGAAACACAAGAGGATTTTTCAATCATTCTAGTTGTGATGATTGAATCAAGACTAACTGCTACAGTGACTTTTCTTTACCAGCTCAAACCTGCCTTGTTGTTGTTGTTAGTGCCTGGAGTTAATTCTGACACCTAGCAACCATATGTACAGCAGAGTGTGGAACCTTGCTCTGTCTTTTTGCAATGCTATATCAGACAGTGCTCTCCTGCTATTTATAGGTTTGCATCCCCAATTTTTTTTGAAGTACATGGCCATATACTTCTTCCTAGTGTGTGTAGTCTGGAAGCTCCCCTGAAACAAGCCACCATTGGTGACCCTGCTGATATTTGAAATACCAGTTGCATACCTTTCAGCAGCATAGCAACACGCAGCTGCAACACCATGGCAACCAACATATGGGTGGTGTGGATCCCAGACTTGGAAACAAATCCAGTCTATGGCTGTGAGAGCATTAAATCTTAACCACTAGACCACCAGTGCTGGCACAAAGCTGTCTATATGTTGTGACTTTGGCCATAATTTAGAAAGGTCTGTTTGCTGATGCCAGAAAGTCCTTTCAAAATGGCTGATTCTTTCCATGTTATATGAAGTGCCCATATTTAAACTATCTTAATCTGCCATGAGGGACACATGTCTGACTTAACATCACAAAACAAATTAATGAGATTTTATCTTTTTTAAGACCATAGTTTGGTGAAAGGGGAAAGGACACTAACATGTTTTGAGAACATGTATTTGCTAGAGACTCTGCAGGGCACTTTTCTTTGTGTGATCAGTTAGAAAATATTCTCTGAAAGTAGTCATAATTTGTATTTTATCTTATTGAGAATAGTATGCCAGATAATTTGTATTTTATCTTATTGAGAATAGTATGCCAGTTATACATTTTTTGTCTCAGCTCCAAATCCATCCATCTTTGCCTTGCTTTAATGATACTGGACCTGGACACTGTAAACATTTCCCCTTCTCCAGCCAGAGAGTATTATGCTGGTCAGTGGAGAACAGTGGAGGGACACTGCAGGAGGAAAAGGCTCTCTTTCTGATAGTGGTGTGCTATTTCCTTGTGGTTCAATGGCATGTTGTAGCCAGCAGCATGTGGGATACCCAGTGGTGCTCACCCTTCATAAAGGTTGACCAGCACTCCCAGAAGTAGCTTCCCATCAAGTTTCATCAGCACCACAAAGGTGGCTTTTTAGTAACTCTTGCTTGCACCCCAGGGGATGGCTACCCAGTAGGTTTCAGTGGAACCCTATTGAGTGTTTCTTTGTTGTGCAGACCTGGCCAGGGAATGTCTCTGCCATATAGCAAGCTACAACCACACCCAACAAAACCATGTCTGATGGAGTCTTGGAGGTGGGGTCCTCTTCCAAGTTTGTTTCTTCCTTTGTGCTAGAGGTCAGCATTACCTCTATTAGTTGATTAATTGCCCAGAGGTAGCAGCAGCTCCCTATATCTGTTCTTCCTGTAGACTTTGGACTTTGCTTGATCACTTGATAGTTAATCTCCTGTTGTCAGGTACTAATCTTTATATTAAATTTTACCTGATAAAATTGCTGAGTGGTGTTCTGTTTCTTGACTGGATGCCAACTGATACAAATGTTTATTACATTTTCACATATTTAAGGGCCATTTGCACTTCTATTTTTGTAAAATGTTTATTCATGTTTTTGTCCATTTTTCCAAGGTATGTTTCTTCTGTATTTTGGATTTCATCACAACGTTTGTCTTACTAACTTTTAGGTATTGTTTATATATTGGGGACGTCACCTATTGGTCTAGTCCACAATTTTCCCCAATTTATCATTGTCTTTTGATTTTCCTAAGAAGTTTATTACCATAGGTTTCTTTTTCTTCCTTCCTTTCTTTCTGTCTTTCTCCTTCTTTCTTTCCTTCTTTCTCCTTTCCTTCTCTTCTTTTCTTTTTTCCTTTATGTTGTCAAATTTATCAATTTTTTATTTTATTATTTCCAGATGTGGAGTCCTATTTATATTAAAATTTCAGATGCAATTAAATTTATAATTGGTATATTTGATAACGTAAAACAAAAAATAACTGTTGTTTATATATTAAATACTGTTTCCATTTACAAAGGACTTCTCTGTGTTTTCTTCTAGGACTTGTATGTTTTCTTTTTTTATATTTACAATTATGATTCATTGAAAAGTTGACAGTATCTCATAAGAAGAAAAGACTCAGTTTTCTTTTTTTCCTGAAAACTATCCAGTTGTCTGAACAAGTCATTCAAAAATTTATCTTTTCTCCACTGTTTTGATATGCTATTATCATATATCAAATTTTCATTTCATTTCATTTGTTCAATATTTGTATTTTTTATTTTATTACATTGTTCTCTCAACAGTTCTATACAATGAATTTGTCAATAATACATTGTTTAATTATATAAATATTATATATATGTATAAATATGTATATAAATGTAATTATGGCTCTTATATAATATTTTTTATCTTCCACTTAAACTTTGTAGTCAACTTATTTAGAAGGAAAATATGAGGATATTATTACTGGAACAAGGTTAAATCATAAATTAACTTAGGGAGAAGTGCCACATTTATGTCACCAAGTCTTGCTATCAAAAACACGCATGTCTTCATATTTATTCAGAGCTACTTTTGTATCTTTCTGAAGTTTTATTCTTTTTCTTCACAAAGGTTTTGACCATTTGTTATTAGGTTATGCTTAGGTCTTTTCTGTTTGTCAATCATAAATGGGGACATTCTCTTCCATTTAAGTTTTGTTACTGGAGATTTGTTTGTTTACATGAGGTTAGTAGGTTAAGTTTACATTTGCTAATTTGCTAACGTTTTTTCTCTATCTTTTTTTATTGGTAGTAATAGTAGTGATGATGTTTATATGTGGTGTATTAAAATGTAGCTACATCTTACACTGGCCAAATGAAGCTTTATTTAAAATAAAATGAGCCTCCAAAGCCCAACAAGAGAATCTTCTTTTTGGTTTTGGCAAATGACATAAAATTTATTAGGAGGATATCTATTTGAAGAGTGACTAGTATGTAGGTGTCCTATGGAATAGTGGATCTATATTCTTTCAGACCCAAATGACATCTTTTTATAGCAAATAGTTCACATTGACCCTCCATGCTCCTTAATGACATTCATAGATAATTTGCCTACACACATATTTTAAAGAGGAGAAATAAAAGGTAAATAATTTATAGTAAAATAATACACAGTTTAGGAAGTAACTGGACAGACATAGCTACATAATGAAAAAGGCAGATGCTTGGATATATATTTAAAATCTCCATAAATGTGACGGTTAAAAATGCAGGCAGATACAGGTTTTTGTATAGGCATCTCAAACAGTCTTGCAACATTCCAGCTCATGAAATAAATTTCTGGAATGATGGACAGCTCTTAGTAAAGTCCCAAGCAAGTTTTTCTCCCCATGAGCTACTTAACAGGTGCACTTGTGACAAATTTGTTATATACAAAATCCATTCAATAATACTCCATATTTATATATAAAATGTGTTTACATGTAAGAAGGAGGAAGATTCAAGCCTTAGATAATTTGATCACATACATCAACTGGCAGGATATTTGAAAATCAGTTGAGGCATGGATAATTCTTTGTTGTTAGGAACTGTACTGCATATTGCAGACTTTTAGCATCCTTGTCCTTTACCCACTGGAGGCTTTAGTGTATCCCGATCACTGTGACATCCGTAAATTTCCATAATGTTCCCAGAGGAAAAATACCACTTACATTGAGAACTTCTCCTTGAATTTCTAGGCATCTGATATTACATAATCCTTCTCAACTAAGAGGCGATATACCTTACTAAATTAGACGTTTAGCTACTCCACCTTTCCAATCCAATACCTCTGATTCACTTTTTCTCTGAGCAATGAACACCACCAAGACTTCTTTATTAGTCAGTGTTCTCCAGAGAAATAGAACCAATAGGATAAATAGATAGACAGAGAGGCAGAAAGACTGGCGGATATAGATAGATAGATAGATAGATAGATAGATAGATAGATAGATATGAGGAGATTTATTGTAAGAATTGGTTCACACAGTTATGAAAGCCAAGCAGTTCTATGATCTGTCATCTGTAAGCTGAAGAACTAGGAAAGACAGTGATGTAATTTAGTTAAAGTCCAAAGGCCTGAGAATGGGGTGGGAGTGGGGGTTATGATATAAGTCCTGGTGTGAATCTGAAAGCCTGAGATCCAGGAGCACTCATGTCTGAGGGCAGGAGAAGATGGATATCTCAGCTCAAGCAGCGAGAGAGAATTCACCCTTCATGCACCTTTTGCTCTATTCAGACCCTCAAGGTATTGTTCAATGCTCACCCACATTGGTGGGGGCTGATATTCTTTACTCAATCTATAATTTAAATGCTAATCTCTTCCAGAGACACCCTTACAGACACAGTCTCTTAGCCCAGTCAAATTGTTACATAAATTAACCATCATAACTACCATACATTACCCCCTAGTTACCCTATCCTGTCCAGAGGACATCTAACAAGCCATTACTGTAACCATTATTGCAGTTTATGAGTAATGCATATTTATCACACAAGGATATTTTTCACAAACTCTTTGCTACTTTTGGGCTGCAGTAACACAAAATGATTAGCAAAGTACATTCTGGAGTAAGAAAAAACTGTGTTGGAATCCCAGTTCTGATCTGTATTAACTATTTGGATAATTTACTTCTCAAGTCCCCAGTGCACTTACCTGTGAGAAAGTGCTTAATAAAAATCAGAAAATGCATATGCTTAGGAGGTACATGCTCAGTTAATATTAGTTGCTATTATTACTCAGCCATAGTCTCCTCTAATTATGACCTGGAAGAAGCCTGGCTGAAAAGGTTCTCATCATTATTAATAATTCATATTAACACATAAGCTGCTCTAGAGGAGGAGTCACACCTTTATTAGATAGAAGTCAGCGTTACCTCTATTAGTTGTCCAATAAATGTCTGTTGCTTGCTTCATGGACTTTAGAGCCCAGTGGTTCTCCATGAACCCTAACTATCAGTGATTTATCCCCTATGGTACCAAGATCACAGCCACATATTCACAGTGAATTCTCAGAATGCATGGAGATCAAATTGCAGACTAAATTCTGACAATCCCCATCCTGGGGATAGAGAGATATAGCATCACTTAGTGACTCTTTGAATGACACTCTAGCTAGGATTAAAAACGAGTTCTTTTCTTATTCTGAAGCTTGTTGAGATTTCCTTAGCCTGGGGCTGACTAGGACCCACCACCTCTGATGCTCATGACTAATTACTCCTTTGTTGCCCAATGGTCTCCTTTTACCACTCAGTTATCACCTAGAGTCCTAAAACCTGTGTCCCTAACCACTGACCTCTTAGTGCCATGTGATCTTTCTGCAAACTTCCATCCGTGCTCCAGTTGCACAAAACTTAATCTCACTTAATTTGTCACAATTTGTTCCTATATAATAATGAATTCACATTTAATTGAGGAACATTCATTTATTTACTAATTAAACAAATCTTCATTGTTTTCTAATTATGCTTCAGACTCTGTGTTGATAGAGGCTTACTTTATTTTCCCTCAAAGGTAACAAACTATAAGTGGGGGGTATTAGACTTAATCAAAATAAAGCAAACCTTGTCTGAACTGCTAGAAATAAAGCAACACATCTTTTAAGTTTTTGTCTCCCCCAGAATTTAGTGCAAATTGCACTGATTAAATGGTACTGAGAGACAAATTAATTAGTGTCTTCTCAAAGTGGCATAGATAATGTAAATGATCATCAGATATTGATCGATTTGTTTCAGACTATGTGTGTTATATATGGAAGATATATTTGGGCAAATGGGGAACCTGGTAACTTTCCATCTAGGCTGCCTAGGCAGATAACTGTTTCTTACTCTGGACACTAGGGAATAGTGTCAAAATGAGGAGACTCTTATTTATTAACCATCTATCTATAGGCATTCGATGCAGCAACTCACATTCCTTTATTTTATCTACAGACTTACCCTCTGAGATAGGCATTAGTGTTCTCACATAGAAATGAAAAAGTTAAGATGCAAAGAGATTTAGCACAATATCCAAAATCTACACTCTGTGAGACATGGAGCCAGGATTGAAATCCAAGACAGCCCTGTTCTCCTGGTGTCAGACCTTCATCATGATCCAAGTAGAGTAACTTCTTATATGTACACAAAGTCCTTAGAGAAGGCAGGACCAGAGGTACAGCTACTACCTCTCTAATAGCTAACCTGCAATTTTGCGGATTCTTTCAATGGTGCCAAGGGGACCTGACCACCAACTCTCTGGGGAGATAGAAAAAGGATATTTAATTGAGGTTAGGAATTTAGAACTGAAAATTCCTTCTCCATTGGGCCCAGGTGTCCTGAGGGTAAAGGAGAGAAATGTGAAAAGGTCGTGTGATTCTCTTAGTTTCAGAAGGGAAAAATAAGTAGATAAAATGAGGTGACATGAGGGATGAAGTCCCGAGACTAAAGGACAAGAAATATATCTTATTTAAAATAGCTTAGGATACTTACTCCAGCGTCTAGTCCAGAGACTCTGCAACTGGAAATAACTACAAAAAAAAAATATTAGAGCTGAACTGACATGATATATTCTATATTTTGAAATGTATTTTACTCTGATATAACAAATTGCGATATGTATCTTTAGGGAAAAGTAAAAGAAAGAAGAACTCAATCTCTGTTGAATTCAGAGTAACTGTCTTATGACAGGGAAGGTATAAGAGTTTCAGTTTTCCTATCTCTGTAACACATCGTGTCTAAAGTCCATTCCAACTCTGCCTACAGCTTAACCTGGGAGAATTAGAGTGAATGACTTTGCTAAGAAGATGATTTTCTACTTTTTGTTTGTTTGGTGAATTTAGGCATTGGATACAAACAAGCAAAGAGATCAAGTAAAAATCAAGAGTTAATAAAGGTAAGAAAAAGATATAAAGGGTTTTGCCTATGTAACTTACTGACCTAAAAATAAAATTCACAATCCCGTTAATTTCTCCAGTCACTCATAGACTCAAAATAGCAAGAGCACTGAGAAGCTAAGGCAGTATGTTAATTAAATGCTGTGTTTCTTTTTATCATAACAAGATTTGTAAGTCAGTAGGATAATATAACTAGCAATAAATAATATGATTTTAACACGTGTTTAAACAAAGTAATTCTCATGAAATCTTTTTTATTATTTTCACAAATGTTGGAAATTGAAAACTCAGATCAAGAATCTCTGGACTAAAGGGTTGATTGCAGAATCTCAGCAAGGGGAGGTGTATTCCTGCAGAGAAATATATTTGCCAGAGTAGAGGGGAGATAGAAACATGTAATTCAAACACCAGATGTTAAAATAATGGCATTTTGCTGATAATGCAATTAATGAATGTAAGTTCTAAAAAAGACAATTTTTTAGCAACTGTAATTATGTTTGTTCTTTAGGACATACATGGATTTTTTAAATGTAACTAAATGTATTCTAGCCTATTAATGAAGCTCTGAGAATTACAATATCAATTGTTCTGTGTATTAGTGCCTACATCTATAATCAAGAAGATCATTCTAAACGACCTCAAGTGTTAAGAGAAAAACAGTTACATTGGTTGGGTATAAGTTAGACTCCCTTAGCCTAACTCTGTGATTCTGGGCAAGAGTCATACGTCTTTTGTACCTTTTAAGTGAAAAAATAGGATTAAAAGACTGCCTATGTCATAGGATTTGAATAAAATATTGCAGAGAGCCTGGCCCAGTGGCATAGTGGTTAAGTTTGCATGCTCCACTTTAGCGGCCCGGGGTATGCCGGTTCAAACCCTGTGTGTGGACTTATGCACCACTTTTCAAGCCATACTGTGACAGGCATCCCACATATAAAGTGGAGGAAGATGGGCATGGATGTTAACTCAGGAGTAATATTCCTCAACAAAAAGAGGAGGACTGGCAGCAGATATTAGCTCAGAGCTAATCTTCCTCAAAAGAAAAAGAAATATATATATATGTAAATATATAGCAGAAAAGTACTTAACACAGTGCTCTTGTGCAGGATAGGAAAGACTAAACATATTTTAGTAGATTTTACTATTTGCTATTTTTACCCATGAATACTTTTCTTTGTGAGTCTAGCACACACACACGAAAAATTTCTCTGGCATTTTTTTCACTATTTCTGATAAAATTATACAATCAGTGAAATTTGCTGGTTGAGGATGAGAGTAAAATATCAATTCCTTATTTTTTATTCCTTCTGGTGATTCTGTCCTTTGAAGTTGAAAGAACAAGCTTGTTCCAAGGAAGAAGACCCAGGCTCTATTATCTGTCCAGTAAAGTAGAGAGAGAGGCAATGTAGTATTGAGGAATAACAAATAATTTTGCATTGAGAGATCTACCATCTAGGCCAGGATTCACCACCAATTAGCTGAGAAAGTCCTATACTTCACTCCCTCACTGATTTGTTGTGAGGCTCAGATAAGATAATGAGTGCAATGACACTTGGAAAACATTATATTACTTTATAAAATTACTAGGTTTTTTTTTTTTTTTTTAGGGTATTGAGCCCCTATCCCAACGGAAACTAGGTGGAGCAGAGCATGGGTAAGCACTTCTGTGTATGGCATTGTCTGTGAGAGTGGAACCAGTTCCTGCCCACTCTTCTCCCCAACTTTGCTGAGTAGATCCATTATCTTCAATGTTAACACAGCTGTTAGGTTACTTTGGTCACATGTTTTAATTTTAGACAGTGTCAAATAACTTCCTGCTGTGAGAGATAAAGGATTTAACACTTTGAGCTATGATTTGACAGTTAGCCTAGTACAGTTTTATCTATTGTTCAATAATCTAAGGTCATAGAAGGGATAGAGGACTGACGTGAAAGTGAAGAATTCCACTGGAGCTGTTGCTAAACTTTTACTTGTAAGATCTAGGTTGGGCATCTATTTTGAGTTATCTTTGTCCTTTTTCTTCTTTTTTTGGTCCTGTATTTGGCTTCATTATAGATTATGAGGGGTGGATCTTATTTCTGCTTAGATGATCTGGAGGTAAATTATCCCCCAGTTCAGTACAGTGGCTGAAATATTCCACCTGCTGCTTGGTGTTTTCTGGTTCTGTTGTAATCTTGTGAACCTGAGTGTTAGGCAGGGGTTTTCACTGTTGTGGCTTGTTCTATTACTTTTGTCTGGGATTTCTACTCATTCTTACAATCTGATTATCTAAATAATGGGGGTAATTATTCAAAATTCTCAATATTTAACTCACACCTTTTTTTTTTTTTCTGTAGATGCTGACACTAGGAAATTAGGGCAAGGTTTGATCCATGACAGCTACATGGGAATATCCTGTTTCATTACATGGCCATCAATTTTTAAAGTTCGCCCTATACCCCAGGAAATTCAACTCTTTCTTCTTGTTTGACACCGTTGATTAATTTTGCTAACTTTCAATATTTTTTATTTGTTCCATTAGTATTATCATGGAATAATCAGTGGCCTGAATTCGTTTCACCATGTTTCTCCAGAAATTGTGTGTAGAGGGCATGTTGATATATCAATTAATTTATTTATCATAAATAGGGAAGACAAATACTTCTTAGGGATAAGTTCCTGTAATTTTTAAATAAATAGTTAATGCCAGACCTGATCTTAGTTAATGTTTCAATATCATTAGTTAGTAGATAGTACACAAAGAACACAGACCCAGTCTTTTGATGTCTTTTGACATGCCATCAAGTCCAACATACTTTTTACTATCTTTTTCACTTAGCACTCCTCTGTAGAATTTGTATATGTATATGTCAGTAAAAGATGTTTATATCTCTGTCATATATTCATCTGACCCAATACCACTTTCCATATTTTCTCTTATTGCAGCTAAAATGACGGGATATATGAAAAAGGTCCAAGGCAGAAATCAAACAGAAGTGACAGAATTTATTCTCTTAGGACTCTCAGATAATTCAGATCTACAAGTTGTCTTCTTTGAATTGTTTTTGTTAATCTACATGGCAACCATGGTGGGTAATTTGGGGATGATTGTGTTAATTAAGATTGATCCCTCTCTCCACAACCCCATGTACTTCTTTCTCAGCAGCCTCTCCTTTGTTGATGCCTCTTGCTCATCTTCTGTAACTCCTAAGATGCTGGTGAACCTTGTGGCTGACAATAAGGCCATTTCTTTTAACGGATGTGCTGCCCAGTTCTACTTCTTTGCCTCTTTCTTAGGGACTGAATGCTTCCTGTTGGCCATGATGGCATATGACCGCTATGCAGCCATTTGGAACCCTCTGCTGTACCCAGTTCTTATATCTGGGAGAATTTGCTTCTTGCTAGTAGCTACCTCATTCCTAGCAGGCTTTGGAAATGCAGCCATACACACAGGGATGACTTTCAGATTGTCCTTTTGTGGCCGTAATAGCATAAACCATTTCTATTGTGACACCCCACCCCTGCTCAAACTCTCTTGCTCTGACACCCACATCAATGGTATTGTGATCATAGCTTTCTCCAGTTTTATTGTCATCAGCTGTGTTACGATTGTCCTCATTTCCTATCTGTGTATCCTCATTGCCATCTTGAGGATGTGCTCATTAGAGGGCAGGCACAAAGCCTTCTCGACCTGTGCCTCCCACCTCATGGCTGTCACTATATTCTTTGGGACAATTCTCTTCATGTACTTGCGCCCTACATCTAGCTACTCAATGGAGCAGGACAAGATTGTCTCTGTGTTTTATACAGCAGTGATCCCTATGCTAAATCCTCTCATATACAGTTTGAAAAATAAGGATGTGAAAGAGGCCCTAAAGAAGATCTTACAGAAATACATCCTGTAAAGCCATGTTACATACCATCCTGTTAAGAAGAAGAAAGTATATTTTCTTATTAATTTTATTTTCTGATTACTGAAGCTTTTTTTTCTGTTTTAAAGAAGATTGTTTAAAATGAGGGCTACTTCTTAATCTGCTGTTGTCATCAATGTCTATCCTTAGGCCTACATTATGAATCAACACAGTGGGGGAGGGTGATGTCTGGTAAAAAAAGTATCAAAATACTTGGAATTAGCTAATCCGGGTTTAAGTTCCAATTTACATATTTATCTTTTATTAATCTTAGTTTTGTTATATGTGCATTGATGTCTTTGATGGAGATCTGGGCAAATAGGCTCTGAAATAGATATCTGTCTGCCAGAAGTTTACTGGAGAGTATTTCCAGGAACAATACCTGCGAGGGAGTGATGGAAGCAGGATTGGATAGAAGTTGAATTGTTATGAAGTTGCAACACAGTACTCAACCAGTGCCACATGGAGCTCTGGAACTGAGATGATACTTCAGAGATATCCCAAATTGTGAAAAAAAGAAGGCTATAATGACTAGTTTGTACCTCCATAATGACCAGTTTTGGATATGAGTCACCCACTGGGAGACGGTATAATCTGGGGCATTGCAATTCATTTCAGCAGGGACAATTGCAAGAGCAGAATTCAGCTGTGAAGTGTCAGTTGCAATACACTTAGAAGGTGGGGACATAAATACTTCAATGCTGAAAGGCAAATCTGGGTGGTGTACTACATCATCCATAATAAATAATAAAATGTTTCCACTCACATGGATGCCAAGTGTACCAGGTAAGATACAAGAAAGAGCCTTATCAAGTTTTATGATATATGGTGCCACAGCAATAACAGGAATATTTTACTGACTTTGTGAAATAATTGGAATATTTTGAGGGTAGTAATCAACATAGATTAACTTTTTATCTCCACGTCTCTCATATTTCACATAGTTTTCAATAAATATTTATTAAATTAAATTATCTGTTGCTCATTGTAGTGGGGTGGGGTGCTGTCAATGTAGGGACAATGGGGAAACAATCTTTTTTGATGAGATAGCATGTTGAAGGAAGCCTAATGATTTGGAATCAGGTAAATGCCTACTCCCTGTTTCTTTCAACTCTACTATCTATGCCAGACCCTGAGGGATTATACTAGTGCTCCACATGCTTCAAGTGAGACTACTTCACCCCTGAAAAAGACTAGTTACACTATAGTTTTAGTTATAGGGAATAATACTTGTTGCATCTTTCACTGGAAAAACCAAGTGACACGGAACATGAAAAACAGAACATAGGATTGGCGTGTGGAGGCTGAATTACACCAACACCAAGTTTAGTGTGATGCAAACCCAAAGCAAATTTTGTTAGTTGATCCCAGGACACAATCAAAATAACTCGAGTTTGAGGAAAAATAAAATTGTTCAAATCTGATATTAACAAAATAAAATATAACAGTCAGGTCTTTCTCTAGAGATGTACTATCTTCAGGGTCGCGTCTAGGGGAAGCTTCTTAATTGCTTCTTTTATCCTAAGGCAGGCATTTAAAGAAAGTTCCCTTGTGGACTTCCACTTTCTCTTTTGCCTGGTATACGTTGTTTACCATCCCTCATGTAGCATTCACTTGTCAATTCTGCATGCTATCTGAGGATATTTCTCTTCATTCTGGGGTTGGTATAAAAATGCATCTATCTAGAATTGTCTGATGAAGCTTGCATCTTAGATTATACATTTTACTCTTTATTAATTACCAGTAATTAACATTAATTAGTCTATAAATATTATCTGTGTAGATGTGTATGTGTTTACAAGAGAGAGAGAAAAATAAATTTTCTATAGAGATTTCATTATTTGATTATTACAAACTCTTCATGCAAGCTACAATTTCCAGGAATGCATTTAATAATAATTGTGCCTTGCATATTTATTATGTTAATGTGTAATATCACTTTTCTTTTAACCACACAATGAAATTAATGCTATTATTAATCTTGCATCACGTTAAGGCATAGAGACATCAAAAACATAATGAAACAAGAGTAAAAGCTGCCCAAGTTCATAAAATAAGCTATAGAGCCAGAATTCAGCAAAGGACTGACAATAGAAACAGAATTCTTTAAGAGGAATTCTCCTTATGCCTGGTCTGAGGGAAAAAGTCCTCATTTTCTAGGAATTTAATTTGAAATACAGAGTGAGATAATATGGGAGGTTTGTGTATATATGTTTCCTTTTAGATTGTACGGAAAATCTTCTAAGTGCTTCAGAGGTCCACAAACCCTCTGCTTTTTTCCAGACCTCATACTCCCTAAGATGAGATCTAACCATTCCACTTTCCCCACAAGTTCACCATCATGATCTGTTACCTGGCTAACCACCACTCAGGTTTTGATGTATTCAGCTTTTGTGAAGAACTAACGTCAATATCTTTTATATCTTTTTTTGTGCTAATATCTTTGGCACCATGCTATCAGATTTGACTTTCCAAAGAAGAATTCCTCTATAGCAAATCTTTGAAAAATGCATAAAGGTGAAAACACAGGCAGCTGTAGGTGTATTCTGTTGATTCAGACATCAGCATGGTCTGTTGACATGTTTATAACCTCTTTTTAGATACAAAAATCTCTCTTCTTTGTATTTCCTCTACATCTATGATGGTGTCTAAAACATATTTTTCACTAATTTTTCTTTGTGCATGAACCTGTGAAACTTTAAAATTCCAATTTCTTCTTGGTTAGGGAGTTTATTTGTTTCAAAACTAAATGCATTTTTAAAAAATAAGCTAGCATTGCTTGAGCAGTCTATCTGTGACCTGTTTTTCTTGTTCCTGTTCCTGTGGACTGGACATGTTCACGAACAACTCATAATAATGCTCAGCACGCTTGAGACAAATAATCAAAACACGTGTCCTCTCCTTTCCAGAGCTTTAAGGAGCATATCCAAACCTGAGAACACAGCAACACTCTACAGAGCAGATACCCAGCAGAGAGGGGGATTACTTTATCAAGTCGTCTTCCTGCTTGGTACGAGCTTTTTTTCTTTTCCCCTAAAAAATGAAAACAATTTTTTGATGAACAACTAGTTTATCGTTTTAGTGGGCTTCCATATTTAAAAATTAGCTTAAAATTAGGTTTATATTTATATAAGAAAGGTTCTACAGAAGTTCAAAAGAGAAAAATAAACGTTAGGGAGAAGTGAGTCATCACAGGTCTTATATGAAAGCACAGTAGCAGTTTATAACACATTTACTTTACACTGTTGGGACCAAAGCAACGCATCCATCATATTCACTTAATTGCTAGTCAAAATGCAACTGATTTATAATTTTTCTGCCTTTAGTTTTCATTATTTAGCTTTATGAATGTTGTATAGGAGCTGGCCTGGTGGTGCAGCAGTTAAGTTTGTACGTTCCACTCTTCAGCAGCCTGGGGTTCGCTGGTTCGGATCCCAGATGCAGACACGGCACCGCTTGGTAAAAGCCATGCTGTGGTGGGTGTCCCATGTATAAAATAGAGGAAGATGGGCATGGATCTTAGTTCAGGGCCAGTCTTCCTAAGCAAAAATAGGAGGATTGACAGTAGTTAACTCAGGGCTAATCTTCCTCAAAAATAAAAGAAAGTTGTATAAATGCCACAGACAATTACCATACATATTTGAGAAAATATGTAATAAAAAACCCAAAACAAAATATTATTTTATGTTAATACTTTCTGCCCTGTGATTTCATGCTATCTTTTATTGCTCAAACACTTGAAAAAACATTCCTTTAAGACGGTAATTTAAATTTTGTAACATGAATGATACATTGATAGATAAAGAATTTTGGCCAGTTTATTAATACACATGCTTTGATTTGAATGGTGAGCCGAACAGTAACAAAGTGAGCACCATTGACTTAAACTTCAATATAATTTAATGGAAACTCTGCTTTACGCACAGTAGATTGATGCTCAACTCCAAGTCGATGTGATCATGTATATTCTCAAAGCTTCATTTCTCTCTGTAAATCTGTATGTAAATCTGTATGCTTAAAACCAAACCATGTCATATTGACCATGGAAAACCTCTTTGACAGGAGAGTGAATCCAATAAAGTTAACATAAACTTTTGAGGCTGAGTGTGGATGGGGAGAAGACACTGGGATTATACAGAAATACTGGTGTTCTTTATATCATAAAACAAACAATTTCGTCTTATTTATTTTTTATATGTGGCCAATTAATATTTTTATTGAGGTATAATCAACATATAACATTATATTAATTTCAGGTGTAGAACATAATAATTCTCTGTTTGTACATAATGCAAAATGGTCACCACAATAAGTCCCGTTAGTTATCCTGATGTGTAGTTGCAAACATTTTTTTTCTTGTGATGAGGACTTTTAAGATCTATTCTCAGTAATTTTCAAATATGCAACATAGTAATACTGACTGTAGTCACCGTGCTGTACATGATATCCCTATGACTTTTTAATTTTATAACTGGAAATTTGTACTTTTTAACCACCTTCACTCTTTTTGCCCACCTCCTACTCCCCACCTCTGCCAGTCACCAGTCTGTTCTCTGTATCTATGAGCTTCTTTGTGGGGTTTTTTTGTTTGTTTTAAGATTCTTCATGTAAGCGAAATCATGCTGTATTTATCTTTCTCTGTCTGGCTTATTTCCCTCAGGATCATGCCCTCGAGGTCCATCCATGTTGTTTCAAATGGCAAGATTTCATCTTTTTTTTACAGCTGAGTAGTATACCATTGTGTGTACTACTTTATACACATCTTTATCCACTCATCCAACAATGGACATTTAAGTTGTTTTCATATCTTCACTATTGTTAATGCTGCAATGAACATGGGGGTGCATATTCCTTTTAGAATTAGTGTTTCCTTTTCTTCAGATAAGAAAGTGGAATTGCTGGATCATGTGGTAGTTCTAATTTTAATTTTTTGAGCAACTTCTGTACTGTTTTCCATAGTGCATGTACCAATTTACATTCCCATCAACAGTATACAAGAGTTGCCTTTTCTCTACATCCTCGTCAACACTTATTTCTTGTCTTTTTGTTAGTAGGCATTCTAACAGATATGAGGTAATCTCTCATTGTGGTTTTTATTTGCAATTGCTTGATGATTAGTGATGTTGAGCATCTTTTCATGCACCTGTTGATCATTTGTTTCTTTTCTTGGGAAAAATGCTTATTCATATCCCTTGCCTATTTTTTAATCAGATTGTTTGTTTTTTTGTTATTGAGTTAATTGTGTTCTTTATATATTTTGGATGTCAACCACTTATCAGATATGTGATTCTCAAATATTTTCTCCCATTCAATTGGTTGCCTTTTCGTTTTGTTGGTGTTTTTTTTTTTTTTTTTTTTTGCTGTGCAGAAGCTTTTCAGTTGAATGTAATCTCACTTTTATATTTTTGCCTTTATTGCCTTTTCTTTCGGAGTTGAGTCCAAAAAATTATCACACTGTTTATATCATAAAGCAAATAATTTCAGAGATGAACTTACCAACTCCGTAATAGATTTTCAGCATATACATAAATATATTCCAAGGCAGTTTATCCAATTTTAGATAACTTTAACTGTTACTATTCTTAACATTTTTAAACCATTAACACCTCATTTTTTCATTAATTAGCTTGAGACTCCGCAGTATCTAGTCTCAGTCTAGTATACTTTGGTTGGTAGCTTTCTTTCTCCTGAGAAAAAGTGTCTTTACAATCGGGTGAGTGGTAGGCAATAGATTACCTGTGTTGATAAGAACCTATTTATTTTCACTATGGGGATAAAGTTTATCTTCTCAGCTACTCTTATCTTTCCTGCTCACCACCTAGTGATAACTACGAATAAAGTCCATCAAATTGTTGTTGAACTAAGTATACTCCTGGAGGTTAAAATAAGGCTTTTAGGAATAATCAATTTTCCTATAAACGACATTTAGCATTTGGAGGGCTTATCACAATCCCGTCTCCAAGAAATTCATTGTCCTGTTGAAAGGCTGTCTTGAGAGTCTTACCGGATAGCATTACACTCGATGTTCTACAGAATGTGAATATTCATTGATGCTGATGGAATCTCTCTCTCTTTCTCATATTTTCACGATAAGTAAATTCTAGCTAGACTAAGCATAACAATTCTTTCCCACAAAACTTCTCATAGTTGAACTTTATTAGGTACATTGTCTATCTCTAAGAGATTGAATAAGACACGAAGATTTCTCACTATTATTTGATGAGTAAACACTTGTGGATTTTTCTTCATGATACCTGTTAACATGAGGCAAGGCACTAGTGTTTCCTCAGGAAAATAATTAGTGAACTATTGTTCTGGGAAAAGGTCGATATGATACCATTTATATTTGAGAGGAAATTTGAAAAATATTCAAGAAGCTTTCCTAGAAGTCCACTGGATTTCCAAAGAAGGGTCAATCATTACCCAACTTCTGCCCCCACTATAACTTTGTAACAATATATCATGGTTTTAGAAAGTTTATTTACATTAATACTGCTATGCATACTGACATTAATTTCTCTGTCATTTCTCTTTGAATATTGAGGACATAACAGTTAATGATATCTAGAAGATTATAATTATGTGTTTGATTTGCAAAAGAGTCCATATCCAGAGAATATGCATGATGTATTAATGTGTATAAGTGGTTTTATCCTTGGCTTTGAGGACTACTGTGATCTGTTTGTTTCTCCTCAATTTAAATAAGTGCAAGCATGAAGTTAGATTCAAAGGATTTTTTTTATCTGCCATTTAGGGCTGATAAGTTATTTGACTAAGTGGCTTCCACCTCTAATCATGGGGAATATGCTTAGAATGAAAAAGAGGTGAAGTAATTATTTTTGAGCTAAGTCGAAAAGAAAGCTATAACCCTTATAAATATCTTACAAATATAAAACTACCAAACACAGCAGTATTGGAAACAAGGAATCTTTAAGAAGTCTTGGGAATTTGGCTAATCACTATATTTAGTACTAGCAGGTTTCAATCACAATACTTCGTATGCCTACTGAGTAATAGGGCCTGTGTATTTACTCATCTTAGTATCCTCTAGAGAGTCTGTTACCTAGCAAGTCTTCAGAAATGATTTGCTGAAAAGAATGGCGAAGTGCAGTCAAATATTTAATAAAGGAAACAATGAAAAGAGGCAGGGATAAAGATATACATTAATAAATAATCAATACTTGATTTCAAAATTTATCTCCTTTTAGCTATCAATGGAGTTAGTAATTAATATTGACTTAGAACTGAGGAAATGCTCAATTTCACTGATGTGGCAAGAGTTTATTCTTTTGGGACTAACCAGCCATCGGGAATGGCAAGTTCTCTTCACCCTCTTCCTGGTGGTCTATGTTATCACCATAGTGTGTAATATTGGCATGATCATGTTAGTTAAGGTCAGTCTACAGCTTAACAGTCCTGTGTAGTTTTTCCTCAGTCACTTGTCCTTTGTTGATGTGTGCTTTTCTTCTAACGTCACCCCTAAATTGTTGGAAAACCTGTTATCAGAGACAAAAACTATTTCTTATGCTGGTTGTATAATCCAGTGTTTCTTCTCCATTGCCCTTGCCCATGTGGAAATTTTTATTCTTGTTGTGATGGCATTTGATGAATATATGGC
The DNA here is from genome assembly GCF_037783145.1 of Equus przewalskii. Taxonomy (NCBI): domain Eukaryota; kingdom Metazoa; phylum Chordata; class Mammalia; order Perissodactyla; family Equidae; genus Equus; species Equus przewalskii. The sequence continues at coordinate 12,881,386 of NC_091841.1, read as the reverse complement.
AATTGGAAACCCTCTGCTCTATGGCAGCAAAATGTCAAGGGTTGTCTATATTCAACTGATTTCTTTCCCTTATAGATATGGTGTTTTGATTAGTCTGGCAGCAGCATTATGGACTTATGGCTTGTACTTCTGTGGGAAAATTGAGATCAACCACTTCTACTGTGCAAACCCACCTCTCATCAAAATAACCTGCGCTGGGACCTTTGTAAAAGAATATACAATGATCACACTTGCAGTCATTAAATTCACATATTCTCTGAGTATAATTATCACATCATATCTGTTCATTCTCATTGCTATTCTACAGATGCACTCAGAAGAAGGAAAGCGGAAGCCTTTTTCCACCTGTGGGTCCCATTTGACAGCTGTCATCATTTTTATGGAACTCTTATCTTTATGTATCTCAGACGTCCCACAGAGGAGTCTGTGGAGCAGGAGGAAATGGCGGCTGTGTTTTATACCACAGTGATCCCTATGTTGAATCCCATGACTTGCAGTCTGAGGAATAAGGATGTGAAAGAAGCCATGAACAAAGTGATCAGCAGAGCATGTTTAACAAAATAAAATAAAATTCAATTAATTTTGTCTTCTATGTTTCATCAGTATTTATTTGGCAACTGGTTATTGCTCATTTACAAAGTCTCAAATTCAGAGGAAAAAGTACATTACCCCATTCCTGTAGTTGTGAGTATAGGATTAATTAAAAAATAATAAATTAATTAATTGAAAAGGATATTTGAACTAAAGTTCATAGGTACATTAATTGAAATTTATCAACTATTTAGCTGAACAAAAAGCTTTTGTTTTTCTTATTCAAAAATGAAGTGGATGAGGGGCTGGCCCAGTGGTTCAGGGGTTAAGTTCCCACATTCTGCTTCTGTGGCATGGGGTTCTCTGGTTCAGATCCCAGGTGTGGACCTATGCACCACTTGTCAAGCCATGCTGTGGTTGGCATCCCACATATAAAGTAGAGGAAGGTGTACACGGATGTTAGCTCAGGGCCACTCTTCCTCAGCTAAAAAGAGGAGGACTGGTGGTAGATGCTAGCTCAGGGCAAATCTTCCTCACAAAAATAAATAAAGAGTACGAATTTGGGAAATACTTATCAATTTGCCCACTTAGAGAGTAATTTGGGGCAGAAAAGTGACAGCATATTTCATTTAGTTGTCCAGCATGAGGCCATAAAAATAGTCATCTCTCTGATGGTTATGAGATTGTTTAAGGTTTAAGGCTTCTTTCATTGTGAAGGTTTGGTCTGTCCAGAGAGTACTGCTTTGGAAATAGCAATGTTATTGTATTTAATTCTTTTTTACATTTTTGGTGTTTACAAGCCACAATATGATAAGTGTCTTTCTTTTACAGATTCCAGTAACCACCATATTTCAACTCCAATGTTGCCAGGGACAGAATTGTGCACTTCACATGTGTACCCGCCAAAGTGTCTTCGGTCTGACTGAAGAGTGGGTAGTATTAGTGGATAGATGTGTCATTTTGAAAGCACAGCTCTCCAGATTCCACTTAATAAATTGTATTTCGTACATCTGCAGCTAAGATATGGAACTTAAATATTTTAAAATAATTTTTGTGTTTGAAAGAAATAAAGCATTTAGAATGGCCTATTGAGAATTAAAAAATAACATATGCTGCCATAATATATTAACAGGACTTGGTTCACACTTTTATTCTACTTCATTTTTAGGAAGTACAAGCACGAGGCAACAATTTTGTCACTTGGACTTCCTTTGGTCTCTATGTCCCATAAATAAATATAAATAAATATAAGACACAAATAAATATGAACATACATACACACAAAAGTGTATTCATACATATATATATACATAGATGATCTTTTATTTTGTTGTAGGAAACACATAAAGAAATTTAATACATATATTTAAATTACACATTTAATTAATTGCAAATTCATCTGCAAAGAAGCATCTATAGAACAAAATTGATGCAATATGAGAAAAAACCCTTCTCTTTGTCCAATTTTGAGTTTTCATTTTCCTTAAGAGAAACTAGAAATGAATATGAACTCATTTTCACATACTCACATATATCTTGGGCAACACTTTAAAGCGATTTCCATATAAACACATTGCTATTTTAGATTAAATTATATCTCTGTGTCTATAGTTGTAAACTTTGAACTTCCTAAAGAATTTAAGAGCTAGCATACTTACTGTCACTTTTGAGGTGAGATAAAAGTTGTTTGTTTTGGTAATAAAACTATGTATTGGGGAACTCTTGATATGCCATATTATTTGCTGATGACTAATAAATTTCAAACTATGTTTTAAAAAATTATTTTGATTGAGGAATCATGGGTGTACAACATTTTATTATTTTCAGGTGTGCAGCCTAGTAATTCCATATTCGTATACATTGAGAAAGGATCACCACAATAAGTCTAAGTTAGCATCTATCACCATATATAGTTAATTTGTGTGTGTGTGATAAGAATTCAAAATACAAATTTAAAGCATTTTAATAGGTGTTAGCAGGTGGATTTGGATGACCTTTGTTATCTCTTTGTTTTCATATGTGAAATCCTTTCTCTACTTACTTTATTGGAAAGACATTTAGTTAGTTTTTTAAAGAGTGTTCCATGGAGAATTATGATGCCAACGTCAATGGTTAAACCATGTTTCTGGTTTGAGTTTACAAATTTCAAATTAATCTGTTGGTGACCTTGGAGAAGTCACTTTTTGCAATTCATCTAGTTAACTTCTAGCGTGTACTCTCTGATCTTTGAGGTCTCTATTGGCTCATATTTCCATCAGTCTAAATTCCTTGGCAGAACCTAAAGCAATTTTGCCATTTGCTAAACATTCAGAACAATTCCATAAAATACTTTTAAACGTGGATCTTATTGTTACATTTATTTCTAAATCTATCAACTTCATTACATTTAAGAATCTCCAACATCTAACCATAAAGCATATTTATCTCTTCTGTCAATCTCTCTATTTCTTGCTCTCTCTGACATACACACACACACACACACACACACACACACTTTCTTTTTTTCAGATGCACATTTCCTTGAGAGAGTGCATATTACATCAGAATTCCCTGGTGATAATGAGTTCGTCTCATAGACTTTCTCCATAATAACTGAGAAGGGACTCAGAAGTTCTGGGTACTTGGTGGCTGAAGAATGCAGAGGAAAAGTTTGCCTGAGCACAATAATTTTCCCTAATCTTCCAGACTAAATAAATGTAATTAGTATATAGTTTAGAGTCTCTTAACCGCCCAGGTTGGCATTCTGCTTCTTTAACCTACTAGCTACCTAATCTTGGTTGAGAATCTTAAACTCATCACTATCTAACATACGCATATTTTTTCTTCAACATAAGGATAATATTAGTCACAATACTATAGTGGTTGTCAGGTCATAACTGTAAACTGATTTGTGGTCAAACTCTCCAAATAATTTCAATTTTTTTAAGTGTTACATATGGGATAGGAATTGTGCTGAGAGTTACATCGATATTATTGGAGATCCTCACATCACTCTGTAAGATAGTAGTTTTCCGGTTCTAGTGATGAGTATTGATGCTGAGAATTGTTACTTACCCAAGATGATGTGGTTGAAGTGGGAGAGCCAAGGTTTTATTCCTGATCTGCCTGACTTCAAAGTCAATGCTCTACTGACACCCAGAAAAGCCTCAATTCAGTGAGACAAATTGTTCACTATAATTGGCTACTTCACCAATGACCTCTACTTGGACTCATTTTCCACCAGTGTTCGCAAGTGATTTACATTATCTAGGCATCTGACATCTATAAAAAAAAACTATGAGATGCATAAGGCATGCATTATGTGATTGTATATCCTGACAGGTGGTGCTCATTATAATTTTTTTTTTTTAAGATTTTATTTTTTCCTTTTTCTCCCCAAAGCCCCCCGGTACATAGTTGTATATTCTTCGTTGTGGGTCCTTCTAGTTGTGGCATGTGGGACGCTGCCTCAGCGTGGTCTGATGAGCAGTGCCATGTCTGCGCCCAGGATTCGAACCAACGAAACACTGGGCCGCCTGCAGCGGAGCGCGCGAACTTAACCACTCGGCCACGGGGCCAGCCCCCAGGTGGTGCTCATTAGAACTGTAGCACAACAGAAAAGAAAGTGACGGACCGAAATTTTACGTGGTGCAAACCAAGAATATTTTCCTGAGATGCATAATTGTTGAGCGTGAATGAAAGAGAGAAGAATTCGTGTGAAGGTAAGAGTTTATTCCATGACATCAAGAATTTTGATTTCTTAATTTTATTATAAGAATAATTGTTCCAATTATGCTCCTTAACTCCTCCTACCCCTGAGATACTTCTCGAATTTCACTCAATGTTTCTTCCGTAATTACCCGGACAGTTGCTTAAGGATGTTCTCAATGTTGAAGATTCAGTTATAAATAGTGAGAAATTTTGATCTGCTGTTCTCCTTTGCTGAAGGTGGGTCTGCAAATTGTATATGCTTTACAGTACAGATGAATGCAGTCAAATCTTTTAATCTTTATTTATATTTTGAAGAGAAGACTGAGACCTCATTTTTAGACTTATTCATTATCACAGTCTTCTTCTGTGTGGAATTATATTACTGGGAAATATTCTTATTTCTATCCAGAGTTTATTCAAAACATCGTAAGAATGCGCTTGTTACAAGCTCATTGTTACAAGCAAACTTACCAATTGCAAATTTTTTATTTATGATTTTTTACCCTTTGACTCTTCTCTACCAAGGCTATTGATTTTCATGTTGTTGTGTCAAAATCTATGTGAATGGAGTTGAAGATCTTGCATTAGTGGGATACTTGGACCAGTAATTATACCTTCACTGTTTTTCTTCAAGATAAATTATTGAAAGGTTAATAAAAATAGAGTTCCTTATTTGTAAATTATGCATCCCATCTTCTCCATTGCCTTGATGAATGATGCACATGTCTGTAATAAATTGGTTCTAACTCAGAAGTCATTTGGTTGCCTCTTCCCAAGTTTATGTGATCACCTAAACTTAGGGGAGTAGGGAGAAGAAGTGGTCCAATATCTTTGTAGTTTATCCTATTTCAGGGTCGCACTAAGGCTATCCTAGAGCCTCAAAGATGAAATACTAGAAGAGTAACTTTCTTGCGTCTTGGAGGAAAATCAAAATGAAATTTAAATGGAAAGAAATAGAATAGCAAATGGGTTATCAAAAGACCAGCAATATAAAGTTATTAAGAGTACAAGACTGCAGTCAAATTAATTGGTTTGCATCCCAATCTCATCAAATGGCAGACAACTGACCCAGGGAGACCTTCTTAGTCTTTCAGTGCTTCAGTTTCCTCATTTGTAAAGTGATGATGCTACTAGAACCTGTGTCATGCAAAAGGTTTAGTAAGCATTCAATAAATGTTGCTATCCTTACTAATATTATACATTTCAACCTGTTGCCCCTACAGCAATCTTTCTTGGATCGTTTAAATAATATTGGAATATTGTAATGTGATATGTGAAGCTGATCTAGACATCAATATGTTTTAAAAAAATCATATGTGTGAATATATTCCTGAATATCTGTTAAATGTCGCAAATAAGCTGGACAGTTTAAGAATTCCAAAATAAATGAGACAAAGAACACTACCACAGAACTAACAATTATGTGTAACGAAGAGAAATACACACATTATACATGAACTAAGATTGGAGAGGTACTAGTTTGTGCTTTTTAGATGCTTTGATGCTTTTTCTTTGTTTTATACTTAAAACAGTATAATAGTACCATTAATCGTTAATTACAGAGTTATCTATTCATGGAGAGGGACCAGCTGTTTTTACAAAGAGAAATTTCTGACCTTAGCTCTATTTCCCATACAGAGTCTGTAGCTCTCATCTGGGTAAGTATTTCCACACCTAAAAGGAGCCAAAACAGATGAGCTACAATCCAGGAAATCTATAGAAAAGGAAAGTTTAGTTCAGAACTAAAACTTTAGCGTCTACTATGTTATATGTTCAGTTTACATTAGGTATGGTATATTTAATTTCCATATTAAGCAATTTAAGGGTAAAAAAATAATTCGTAGAGATTAATTAACTTCCCAAATGCACTATGCTACTAATTGGAGGGGGTCATGATAGAATCAGAGCTCATATACTTTTTAATATATAAAGGAATATCTCAAGCAGCACTCTTTTTCAACATGCCAAGCTACTATTTCCTCTTCTGAGCTTTTGCATTTGCATTCCCTTCTTCCTTCATATGTCTGCATAGCTGGCTCTTCTTGCCAACTCAAGTCACCTCTTCAGAGATCTTCGTTGATCACTCTGTCTGTACCTCACCTCCCCTTATTTCTTATCTTACTAGCATGCTGTAGTTTTCTCATAGCAGCTCCACTCTGTGAAATATCTAATTTGTATATTTGTTTATTATTTACTCCTTTTTAACAAGAAGAGATCCTGATGCAAGCCAGAATCTTGTATTACTTGTTTATCTTCATATTCCCAAAATTTAGAATATTTCTAGATATAACAAATATATCTGACATATAATTGACTCTAATATTTATAATATGAATTATTATAAGCAAGTATAAACAGAAGCCCAAGTATAAATCAATACTGTATTCTTCACTGTTCCTATGGAGAATTTAAATTCCAAGATGATTCTAATCCTACAGACACATCCTTAAGATCCATGTCAAGTTTTTACTTCTTGAAAGAAGTAAACTGGGGAAGTGTATTAAAAGGAGAAAATATTGGAGGGAAAATTTCCCTTGTAGTGACATTAAATTTGAATACAGTAATTATAAATTGAATTGATTGCTTCTGAAAACCAGGGAAACCTCATGTGACACAGTGGTTATTAAAACTTGTCACCTAAACTTTGCCTCATGACCTTTATCTATTGACATAATGTTGATAGTGTGTGCTAGGTCATTGAACCACTTGTAGTTTACAACTGACAGAGCCTGAGCTGTTAAATCCCTTTACTGCTAAGAGTAGTAGCAATTAAACAAGCATAACGTTTAGCTAAACAAAATAAGATGACTAGGGATTTCATGTGTTGAAAGCATATGATATCATATGCTGCATCATGGAGGATAATTATGTCAATAACTAGATTGTAACACCAATTACCACTGACAAGTCCTAGCCTGGCTTTAGTCATACTTGAGCCCTGTGGTGATATCATATTGTAATAATTTAGCAAAGTAGAAATGTCTAATTTTAATAATATATGTTATCAATGAATGTAATATGCTATTTTACTGTTAGAAAACTGATAAACATTAATTGTAACTACCTATAAGTCTTATTAAACAAAACATTACACTTATACATTCTCATCTTGGACATTGTGCAAAATCTGCATTGATTTTTAAATTATTTGAATTGTAATAAGGATAAATGTGACTCAAAATTTTCCAGAAGGGGCTGGCCCCATGGCCGAGTGGTTATGTTCATGCACTCCCTTTGGTGATCCAGAGTTTTACGGTTCGCATCCTGGGTGTAGAAGTAACACTGCTCATCAAGCCACACTGAGGCAGCAATCCACATAGCAGAGCCAGAAGGACCTACAACTAGAGTATATAACAATGTACTGGGGAGATTTGGGGAGAAGAAGAGGGAAAAAAAAAGACGATTGGCAACAAATGTTAGCTCAGGTGCCAATCTTTAAAAAATGAAAAGAAAGAAAGAAAGCAGAGAAGTAATTGGTACAAAAAAAAAAAAAGTTTCAAGAATAAAATAAAGATATTCATGCTTTTTATTTGTCCTTAGGCAATACACATTGAGCCTATGTGAAGGCAATGCCAAATTTCACGGATGTGACAGAATTTATTCTTCTGGGGTTGACCAGTCGTCAGGAACTTAAAGTTCTCTTTTTTGTGGTGTTCCTACTAGTTTACATGATCACCCTTTTAGGGAATATTGGTATGATCATTTTGATCAGCATCAGTCCCCAGCTTCAGAGCCCTATGTACTTTTTCTTGAGTCATTTGTCTTTTGTGGATGCGTGCTTGTCTTCCAATGTCATCCCCAAAATGCTGGAAAACTTGTTATCAGAGACAAAAACCATTTCTTATGTTGGGTGTTTGGTGCAGTGTTACTTTTTCATTGCCCTTGTCCACGTGGAGGTCTATATCTTGGCGGTGATGGCCTTTGATCGCTACATGGCCATCTGCAAACCTCTACTTTATGGCAGTAAAATGTCCAGGACTGTCTGTGTTCGGCTCATCTCTGTACCTTATGTCTACGGATTCTCTGTGAGTCTAATATGCACACTGTGGACGTATGGCTTGTACTTCTGTGGAAACTTTGAAGTCAACCACTTTTATTGTGCAGACCCTCCTCTCATCAAGATTGCCTGTGGGGGTGTCCACATCAAAGAATACACGATGATTGTTATTGCTGGAATTAATTTCACATATTCTCTCTCAGTGGTCCTCACCTCCTATACTCTCATTGTCATAGCTGTGCTACGCATGCACTCTGCTGATGGGAGGAGAAAGGCGTTCTCCACTTGTGGGTCCCACTTGACAGCTGTTAGCCTGTTTTATGGGACTCTGATATTCATGTATCTCAGACGGCCCACTGAGGATTCTGTGGAGCAGGGGAAAATGGTGGCTGTGTTTTATACCACAGTGATCCCCATGCTGAATCCTATGATCTACAGTTTGAGAAACAAGGATGTGAAAGAGGCTGTCAACAAAGCAATCATCAAAGCAAACTTGGGGCAGTGAAACTGCAATAGATATTTTTATATGATGCTGCTACCTATTATAAATATCGAGGCATAAAAATTCTAGCTGAAGAAGGACTTTCTAAAGCCAACACTTACAAATACTAAAAGGTCCAATCTAATACCCTGAAGCTGTATCCCATGAACGGACTCTAATTACTAAGCTTGCTTTATCCTACGTATGTAATCATATTATTGAAACTGACATATTAGTGTTATTCACAATGTATTTAAAATTGTGCTAAGTCTAGTTATCGGAGGAACTTATAAATAAGTTTAGATAAAGAAATGTTAATTTTGAGGTACCCTTTTTAGAGTCAAACATGACGTCCTAGAATATTTTCTATATGCACATGCTCCTTGACCTAGATTTCACATGAAATATATACTTTCTTGAGAAAAAGAATAAGAATTCATCTCTTTTCCAGGACTGCAGGATGTTGATGGACCCTGATTTACCTAAAGTGTTCTGTAATATTTAAATATACAAGGATTTTTTTAAAATGAAATTGTATTCAGAATCTTTAACTATTCTCTCAGTACGATCACAAGATTTGTCCTCAGTATGCATTGTTCAATATTTAACAATGTTTATCTTTTAATAGTCCATTTAATTATCCTAATTCTATTCCTAGGTTTGGATCCTGATATACATTTCTTGATGTTAAAAGGGTGAAATATCTCTGATAAATTGCTTTCCTCTCCTCCTCATAATAAAAAAGTGAACTAGTATGAATTTTATGATATTAAAATAAGACCTTTGGCCATAGTACATTGTCCTGCTAAACCTTTGGTTGAAAATGATTTGAAGCTATTGTTTGATTCCAGTTTCTTCTCACTAATGCTACATTCTTTGGTTCTTTACTTAGCAGCTTAAATCAAACTTTCAGTGCCTAGAGTGTATCTACAAGGTTAGAAGCACTGTTTAACTAAGTGCTCTTATACTGATCATGCATTCAGATTTGATCAATATAGTTCAAAATATTATCCCCTTTGGGCTAGGTTGAAAATCCTCAAAAGATTACTGTTCCATTTATCTAGATTGGTGCATCTATAGCATACTTAATCTACCTTCCATTCTTGCTACAGGTAGAATACAACGTTGTCTAGCCTTGACTACTCTTGCTAATTTACCAGGATAAAGGAAAATGGGTATTAGAAGTGATTCCTGATGAGTGAGTTTATTTTTGGGTAACTGCTAATCCAATTAAAGGGAATGTACAGTTGAGGATGTGAAGGAGGACTGAGAAGTAGCATACAGTTGTGGTAAAAACACTGGCAAGATAGACTAATTCATGCAGAGTATTGTTACTCAGGCTAATGTACTAATTAACTGTGGGCAACTATCCTGTAAATGGATTTGAAGAGAGGCAGGTGGTGGTAGGGGGAGGAGAGTTCTCTTTCATAACTTTAGATTCTGAGCAGGAAGAAAGGGTACCATTGGATAGAATTGGAAATTATGTTAGCAAAGATTTTCATAATTTTGAACTACCCAAATTGGCTTCTAAAGTGTTAAAGTCAAGAGCAAAAAGCAGGGCTGCTCAAGGAGCAACTGCTTTCACAGAGACTGACATTATAACCTGACATTCTAAGATCATATTTTCTGGGATCATTATGGGAGATATTCCTTAGTCTCTACTATTTCATTTTTGCTTCTGGCAATAAAGCACTGGCCATTCAGCTATTGAACACAGTTTCCATCTTCCTTTCAGGCCAAGGATAAGACATTTTTATGAAATTTTGGCAATAAGCTTTCAGTAGAAAGTTATGTATAAGACCTAAGGGTCATCTCCTCAAGGTCAAAGGTGCTAGATTTGGACATTTTCCTCCCCCTTCCCACTTGAAAATGTCACTGAAGTGGTTGCCCTAGACTCATATATGGAAGCCATATATTGAGAGTCTAATTGCTTTACCCAAACCTCTCACTCACATTGTTGCCTGAGAAAGGAATAAAATTCTATCTTATTAAGTCAAGATACTTTGGAGGTTCACTTGTAATAGCACTTAGCCAGAATCCTAATCTTCCCTCCAAGAGTTCTTATAACAGCTTCCATAAACATGATCCTTGGCATCTCACCTCTGCATCTACTACTTTCTAAGGCAAATTTTGCTTTGAGGACAATCAAGTCTCCTCAGATGCTTGCCTATTCTGGTATTGAGTGCATTGCATCTGATGATCTGTGTAAATCAGAAGGAGGTAAAAACTCAACCTTCTGGCCATAGATATTAGGTTATATCATTTTTGCCACATTGCCTAATGAGTCTTTGGACTTGTCACAATCTCCAGTTGTCACATTAGTTGCCTGTGAAACCCTTTTGTCCCAACTTCTAGGCCACTTCTTTCTACTAGCATTTTCAGATACTTAACAACATACTTTCTTAGGATTAATAATTCTTAGCCATTTTCTTTACAATGTGTTTGTAGGTATAGGCTAAGTGAGCTTCCATCAAACATTTTAGCCAATGCACATCTTTAGCTATTGTTACTCATTATGGCTTGAATTGTGTCCTCAAACAAGGTATGTTGAAGGCTAACCCCAAGTACCTCAGAATGACATTATTGGAAAATAAGATCATTGCAGATGTAATTAGTTAAGATGAGATCATATTGGTGTAGGGTGGGCCATTAATCCAATGTGACTGATGTCCTTACAAGAAGAAGGAAGTTTGGACACAGACATAGAAGGGAGATGGCCATGTGAAGACAGAGGCAGAGGTTGGATTCATGCTGCCACAAGCCAAGCAGTGCCTGGGACTCCCAGAAGCTGGAAGAGGCGAGGAAGGATACTTCCCTGGAGCTGCAGAGGGAGTGTGGTCCTGCCAGTAACTGGATTTCAGACTTTAGACTCCAGAACTGTGAGAGAATAAATCTTTTTTGTTCTAAACCATCTACTTTGCAGTACTTGTTAAGTCAGGCTGATAAAACTAATACATTACTGTTTTGTTGCCATATTAGAACTCTGGTTTTCCTATGAGGCTCTTTTTCAGTCTTCAAGGCTATACCCTGGCAGGGTAAGCTATCATCCTTCCTCTTCTTCAAACTTAACTGAATGTTCTTTCGGGAACTGTGTGATTTTGCAACAATCTCACCTGATTCTGGTATGCTCCCCAGAGGAAGGGGCGCAAGATTCCTTTTCAAAAATTCAATAACTTTAAACTCTACTCATACTGCCTGCCAATCTCAGGTTGAGACTTTACTACTTGTGGTCAGGGAAATGGCTCTTTTGTCATTCTGAGTTCTTTCCTACTTTTCAGTTTATCATTTAACCTCTGTGCTCTTCTCTTACCTATTTAATGTTATGCTTTGGAATTACGAAACAAGCAAAACCAAAAGAACAGCAACAAAGATTTTCTCCTTTCTCCAATTTGTGCCCTTGGCAATTGACAATGACATCCAAGATTAGTTTCTCTGCTATGATGCTTCCTCAAATAAAATGAAGAAATCAGGTTAAGAAGTGGAAAGTCATATTTGTAACACTGCTTTCTCTCCAGAATTTATACAATTTGTATTCACTTCAAACACCTGATTGTTGCCTTAATGGTGGTGTTGGGGTAGAATGAGGCAGATATAAAAATAATTTTTGAAATGCGTAGTTTAATATTTCAATATTATGTCTTCACATAAACCTAAAATCTAAACTTAACCATGCAATCCATACAAAGATATTTTGAATGACTTAAGCTAACCTGGTTAGCACAGGCTTCTGATTTACTTCTATACAGTAATTTCTTTTGCCAGTATTTCCCAAAATACAATACATGGTGTAATTTTATATAGTACAAAGACATTTAGTTAATTGAAATGTTTGAGTATATATATTTTTGTTATTTTCTATTTATGGTAATTGACATTTTTCTCATCTGCAGTGGTTATATAAAGTTTAGTTTTCAGATTTATTTAAATAAAGTGCTAATCAATTTAAGAAAAATATGCTAATCAAATAATAAATGTGATATGCCAATGTAGGAAGAATCATAAATCATAACAATAACTAAAAGTCAGAAAACACAACCCTATGACAAAGTCAACACAATCTTACACACACACTCTCTCTACCTATCATATATGTGCATATATAGTTAGAGTATACACATTATATAGTACAATATATGTATATATTATATACAATTGTGTATATATACCCACATATATAATATACATAATATATACATGTACATATAATATATAAAATATATAATATGTCTGTGTATATATGTATATATATACAATTCTGTGTATGTTTATAAATACAGCAACCTCTTGGGATACAATTGCCTATCAGGCACTATTTCCTATTGGGTTTATAAATGCCCTATTTTCATTTTTTTAGAGTTCAATAATTTCTGCAGTTGCCCAAAACTATTAAGTGATTCAAGTGAGACTGAAAATTCAGTAAGTCTGTTGTGAAAGTCTCTGTTGTTATACTATTGGTTAATAATAGTCATATAATATTCAAACATATTTGGAGGGAACTCAGATATCCATTGTGCTTCCTTCATTGTTCAAGGAACTAAAAATCTAGAATAGAACCAACTTTGAGTTCCTGAGCTTTATGAGTACCACTCACCCAGAAATGAATGATGTCAAATCAACTTTTCATCTTCTTCCCACCACTCACAGGTGGTTTTGAAGAAGACAGAGACATTATCTAATGTCACTTAGCTAGAAGTGATGAAGCTTAGGTTTGAACTCAAGATTATAAGATTCCAAGAACTAGTTTCTTTCTATTTCACTGAGATACCACAGCTTGAATGCAGACAGATGTTGATCACTGGTCATGCCTGGGTCTGAATTGTGAGCTTTTTGGTGAGATGAAGTCAGGAATGACAAAATTAAAAGAGGAAATCAGCTCATGATCAGAAAGGGGTCATAGTAACCCTGGCATGTACCAACAGCGTGGCTTCATTTTGTTCATTTGATAATAAACTTCATTTTGTCCATTGTTCATTTTGTTCATTTTTTATTGTTTATGACTTGATTTTCAAATGAACAAAATACATTTCCTGGGTCTCTAGATCCATTCTGATACCTATTACAGTAGCACATAGGTCATAGTAACACAGACTTATAATTCAATACATTGATCAATACATTTACTTTGGAATCCATTCACAATCTACTTGCCTCATTTTTGGAGGAGGTCATCCAGAGGGTGAGACTGCCAGTTGACTCTCCAGCTGGACCTGAGCAATCAGAGGCTACTCACTCCCTCTTCTGTCCTGGAATATATGTTCCACTCACCATTCCCATAATGGAGAATGCTCCAAGGACATAGCTTTGAGAGAGTAAAGCATTGAGAACACCTGGACGATATATGTGACCTCACTCAGATAAGCCCTGTGTATAAACATTTAAGATTCTGGTGGATGGGTGTGGAGATCTCATCTTGCAGCCACCCAAGAGAAGCGTCATATGTAAGTTCCCTTCCTTGTTAAAGCTGCCACCTACAAATCTGGAGTGGACTGTCTCTTTCTTTGGTGTCTCTTTGCCCTCTTTTAGGGAGCTCAGTTTCAGATTTTTCTGGGGAAACTCCTGAGGTTGTGAACTAACAGTTACTTAAAAAATTATTTTAAAAAACCCACATAAACCACTCAAAATGGCTTAATAAAAATAAATGTCGTTTGTATGTTTGTTTTTATTTTTGAATAAAATCACAGTGATATGTTACAAGACTCAAGAGTGGGAAACATAACCAGGCTTCAAAAAAAAACGTACTTGGGCCCTGGACACTAGAAACAAAGATAGCTACACTCTTTCGTTTGTTGAACCCACATGGATTTCTCCCGTGTAAATTTATTTTTCTTTCTCTACAAACCAGCTTTCTATTTCTCAGTGTATAGGAAAGTATACAATGGAAAACTCACTCAGCTCCAGAAAGCACTTAACCTAAGATTAAGTGATCAGTTGAGACTCACTAGAATTACAAGATTACAATTTCAAATTCCCTTGAAAGACATCTGATTGGCTGGTCCTCAGTCACGTGACCACTCCAGTGTACTGTGCTTATAGGGGTAGAATCAGTAGGACAACAGTGGATGTCACATTCCACCTTTGTGAGGAGGGAGATTCTCAGAGGGGAAGGGTCATTGTAAGCAGGAAAACAGTCTAAATTGTGTCCATTTGGTTTGCTTCCTGACTCATTCACTCATTTTTCTGCCATCATTCAGAATGGTTACAGGGGTCATATTAGACACTAGGAGTCAAAAATTGTAGAAGATATATTCATCCTACAGTATCCCAGGAATTAAGTATGTCAGATTGGAAGGCTAAACTCTGTACACAAGCCACACTTAAGCATTTCATGACACCTTGGCAGACTGATGAGGCAGAAGTTATATTTACACTAGAGTCTGGTGGGCTTCACAAGAAAAAGAATCAAGATTGACAATTTGTCCCTTATTTATTTTTAACAGGCGTAAGACATTTCTTTTCCAAATTAGTACTGCCTTATTCCACATATGCCCTTGTTCTCCTAAGGGCCTGATGCAATTCTCCCATACTTGGAGGACTCCACAAGGTACTTGTGGCTAGTAGCTCATGCTACTGGAATTTTTGCCTTGTTTGCACATTAACTGTCTTAATCACCCTTCATTGACACTTTAGCTCTCTCTGAGTCTCACTAACTCATATTGAAATTAAACAATTATTTTTCTAATTATTTGATAGATATATGCCCCTTCTGCCAGACTATTAAGCACTATCAGGAGGAGAATGTGTTAGTTTTTGCTCTCTATTGATGGTGCACAATATCAAGCACAGGGTAGATGTTGAACATTTGACTTTATAAGTGAAACAGACAAAGTTCTTACTTCACAGTTGAAGGTTTAAGTGGGTTTTAGATTATGTTGCTTTATAATCACCCAACATTGAGCTACATTCTTGGAATCTAACAGCAACCATATCTATCACTTGGTTCTAGGCTATGCCTTCCTGTCCCCAAGACCATTGTAATTTCTTCATATCACCAAAACTTCAAAGGACATTGACAGAGTACAGCTTTGCTAAGGGAATTTAAGGATGTTTGCTTTTTTGCTTTGACAGGGTAATAAAAGGGAATATGTCTTTCCAAACACTAATCCTGACTCACAGATCTGCATAGTGAAAAATAACATTTTTAAAGGACATAATAATAATGTAATTTCAGGGAGTCATCACTAGTGAATCTAGTGGTGGTCAGACACAGAGTGAGGAATAGACAGGGTACAGTTGAGGATCAGGCTATAGCATAAAATGACGGGAGGATGGACAATAAACTTATCTCATCTCCTTTCTTGACTCCTTCTCTATCCTCCACTAATTCACAAAACAGAAACACTTTTGAAAGGAGCAGATAAATCTTATCATCAGTTGAATAGGAACTCTCCAGGTCAAAGCTATCAGTGTTACATACTCAAACAGCAGCAATTTGTTAAGAATTTAAATTTTATGGGGCCGGCCCGGTGGTGCAGTGGTTAAGTGCTCACATTCCGCTTCTGGCAGTGCTTCGGTTCACCGGTTCAGATCCCAGGTGCAGACATGGCACCACTTGGCAGGCCATGCTGTGGTAGGCATCCAACACATAAAATAGAGAAAGATGGGCATGGATGTTAGCCCAGGGCCAGTCTTTCACAGCAAAAAGAGGAGGATTGGTGGTGGTTTTAGCTCAGGGCTAATCTTCCCCAAAAAGAAAAAAGAATTTATAAGAAAGAATTTAAATTTTACCCCTTTAAACATTTCATCTTATTATAGACTATATGAAAAATAGAACTTATGTACAAAATAACTTTACTCATATAAAGAATGGTAAAAATGAATTTACTCCATCAAAAGATTATAAAAACAACATATCTACGTGTGGCATTGTTCTAAGACAGGCATTATTCCAAGTCGTTTCTTAAAGTTTGTTAGAGGCAGGACATAATATTTTTCAATGGGTTCCCTCAAGGCACTTTTTACCTCTTGGTGACTCAAACTCTACATCATGGGGTTCAACATGGGAATGACTATTGTGTAGAACACAGAGTCTCTTTTATCTATGCCAAGGGAATGGTTTGATTTTGGCTACAGAAAAATGAAGATCAGAGTCGCATAGAATATAGTCACAGCTGTCAAATGAGAGGCACAAGTTGAGAAAGCTTTGCAACTCCCTTCTGTAGATTGAATTCTCAAAATTCAGCCACAGTGTACAAGTAAGAACTATGGGCAGTGGGCAAAATGCTGATCATGTTAAATCCAGCAAGGATGAAAATCAAAATTTCTTTGAAGCTGGTATCTGAGCAGGTAAGGGTCATCAATGGGGTGTCATCACAATAGAAGTGACTGATGATGTTGGGGCCACAGTAGACCAGTTGGGAAGTAACTACTGTGTGGAGCAAAGCAACAGAAAAGCTGTCTAAGTACGGACCCACTAACAGCTGCATAAACAGCTTTTGGGGCATGATCACCATGTAGAGAAGTGATCATAAGCCATTATTGCAAGAAGGAAGATCTCTCATATAAAGAAGTTCAGGAAAAAGCTCAGCTGTGTTGCACATGCATAGAAAGTTATGGACCTGTGGTTGGCCAGGATGGTCTCCAGGAACTTGGGGACTATTGATGAGGGTTGAAATAGGTCTACAAAGGCCAGATTACTTAGGAAAAAGTCCATGGGTCTGTAAAGTCAAGAATCCAATCGTATTAATGAAATCATCCCCACATTCTCTACCAAAGTTACAGTGTATACCACCAAAATGAACAGAAAGTGAATGATCTCAATCTCTCTATGGACAGAAAAGCCTGAAAGAATGAATTCCATTACCCTTGTGCTATTACTTTCAGTCATTTATTCCAGTTTCTCCACTGCTGAAAAAGGACAAGATAGAGTCAGACAAAAATCATTGGGACTAAGGAATTGTCATCACACACCAATTTTTGTGTGCTTTAGCTCGAAAAACTATTGTTCATTGCAGTAGAATATCAAAACAAACAAATACATCCCATTTCAAACTCTCCTCTCTATCCGTTTATACATTTACAAGGACAAAAGTTGAGGGCCAATAAAAATAAATCAACTGAAAGCTGCACAGTAAAGATAAAAAAACAAACAAATCATTTTTTGTTTGTAAAGATATTTAATATTTTATATTCAGATCATTTAAAATTATATTTGATAAGGATAAGAAAAATTTTTATTTCCAGCTCCCTTATTTTCTTTTTGGTGAAGCAAAACTTGAGTGTACTAATTTTATATCTTTTTAAATAGATATTTTTATTGTAGTTTAACAAATATTTATCAGGCTAAATTAAAAGCTAAGAAGAATATTCAATGGGGAGAAAAAATGAGGCCATTAAAATGTTTCTACTTGTGAATCAGGCAAATTTTGAATTCATATGTAATTAACTTATTTTCAAATACTGCTTTCTAAAAATTAAAAAAATACAGTCATATTAGGGCTAGAATATAGATATTTTAAAAGTATAGTTCTCTATATTAACATGTTCTATAGTGTTGTATTTTAATCACTTCCAACATCTATAATCAAGAGTGTTTTCTACAATCTCTAGTAAAACTTCAGTGAAACAATAGTATACATCCTGCTTTCAAAAGCTAGTAATCTCTTGGACAAGAAAAAGAAGGATTTTCTGGAAGTAATACTCTGTCCTATGATATGTAACCTGCATGGTGTTACTGGGTGTTATGTACCTCTATCCACTTCTGAAACTGAAAAAGCAAACTTTAATTTTGGGAGGAAAGTAAAGAATAAGAAACTCTCAGCATATCAAAATAAAAAAAATAAAATGTGTAAAATAAGAACAATAATTCCTTTTCCTGCTCAAAGATATTGCCTAAAGAGAAACTTTTCCTTTTTAACAGTTTGGTGTGAGGGGTCAGAATGTCTGTCCTTTTAATTTTCTCTTCTCCTTGTACTGACAGCTTAATACTATAACTTGAACATAATATGTTCTCCAAAATCAAAACAAATATACACACACATATGCAAATACACATACATAACATGCATACATATATGCATACGCATATATGAAAACACAAACATATGTACATATACATGTGTACATGAAATCTCACATGAAAACAATTTTCTCCCTTATCTGTTTGCTTTTCGCTGAGTGGACCCAAAGCCCACCTTGTGAGAGGTGTGTTTGAACTGCCTTGTCTTCCTGAACTGGCATCTTAACACAGCTATTGGTACTATAACTCACTATTCTGGGAATATAATGAAGGAGGAAATGGGGAAGTATTGATTCAGCCAGCGTTTGCTCCCTTGCAGACATGGGAACATATTGAGTCTGGTCCCACTTTTGGTCTTCCACGATTAATATCACTTTGGGCATTTTAGAAATAATTAGTGGAAGTTTTTGTATTGAGTTTTTTTTTTTTGCTCATACACTGGAAACAGACTGATTTTACTTCTCTGTATATCAATAATAAAAGGAAAAAAACACAACTCCCACACATCCTCATCAATTTCAAATTTTGAAAAGACAAGTTCCAATTTTTGTATATTTCTTTCACTTAAGAATGTCTTTGATACACATTTTTTAAACCATCAAATTTTTCTCCTAAGAGAAAGGCAACTCTCACAGAACAAATGCTCTTCCAAAGGAATTGGCTTCTGAAGTTTTATCAACAGATAAAAAGTGTCTTCTCCTTCTGAAGGAAGCCCAAGTCTCAGGGCTCAGCTGAGAGAGATTTTTTATTTTGAGAGGGGTATTTCATTCTTGAGGGTAGACATGAGCTTCAGTTGGAGCAGAGTTAGAGAGGGTCATCTATTTTCTTTTCTTTTCTTTTTTATTTTTTTGCTGAGGAAGATTCACCATGAGGTCACATGTGTGCCAATCTTCTTCTATTTTTATTTTTAGTATGTGAGTCACCAGCACAGCATGGCTGCTAACAGAGTGGTGTAAGCCCACGGCAAGGAACCAAACCCCAGCCACTGAAGTGGAACATGCTGAAGTTAACCACCAGGCCACTGGGTCTAGCTACAGCCATTTTCATTTTAATGGGGGAAATTATGGATTATTTGGGAGAGGAAGGCTATGCAAATGACAAACCTTACCTGTTAGCCTATCTGGTTGGGGAAAATATGAATATTTCCATAGAGTCATTTTCAATGACTGTCTGGGATAGTGAGTGTATGTGAATGTATGATATAGCCCTTTATATAGTGAAGTCCATATTCCTTAGAGAGTTAATTCCTAATGTTTCCCAGACATGACAGCCTCAGGGTCACTGACCCTCTGGAGTGCAACTGTGATTAGAAAGTTTCAATTAGAAGAAGATTACCCTATACAAACAAAAATAGTATTAGGCTGTATTTTAAATCGAATGATCTGACCATGAAAACTCTAGTCCTTCATTATGAATATCCAATTTAATTTGTATAAACAAAACAAAGAAAATCAAAAACAAATGGAAAAAATTTTAAATATCTCAAACTCGTCTAAAATATTGTGACCATTTGTTTATATTTGTCCCTTTTCTCTTGACTTTCTTAGTCAGAGGGAATTTGATAGAATCTTTTGTTTTACCATTTCCTGACAGTGTGTTTTATACCTAGAAGTTATACATTTTAAAGCAGACAAATCTGTTTATTTTTTATTTGCTAAGTGTAGGCATGAAAACAGTAGCAAATCCTCTGTATCTACATCCTAAAGTGTTAACATTTAACTTTCTAAAATCACATCGCCTTAATTTGTTGTGTGACCTGAGGCAAACATCTAAGTGATTTGTTTGTCCAAATAGCTAATTGCTGTATTATTAATTATATAATCCATCTCTATCTTATTAATTTACAATTAACTTAGACTTTAGAAATATCACCCAATTAACTATAATAACTCAATAAAATCAACCAGCTTCTATATATCATAAAATCTTTGAAGTTTAAAAACCTTGATAGGTCCAGGGCATTTTTATATATCCTTAACTTTTGTAAGAAAATAATTTTTTCCAGAATATAAAGTGTATATATACTGTGTATAAAATGTTATATAGAGAAAGATACATGTATAAATCATCCACTAGAAGTAATTGCTCTTTAAGTTTTGTCTTTTTTCTCTTTTTTCCTTCATATTTTTATGCACTTTGTTAAATTGGGCTCATAGAGCATATGAAAATTTACTACTTATAATTTCCATTTTTTAACCAGCAATGTATCATGATTTTACACACTATTTAATATTCTTTCCAAAGCATGCCTTCTAATACATCTGTAACAGTTCCTATTTTAAAATTTTGTGATCTTTTTCAAATTAGTAAAATAATGCTATTACAAATTCTATTATTCAACATTTATTTAGAATGATCCAGTATTTTTAGGATAAAATATTAAAAGATAGAAATGTTGAATAAGAGAATGTGTGTACTTTAAAACTTTTTGCTTATTGCTAAATTCCCTTTTTCTAGCATTGTTTCTTGTAAAGTTGTTTATGTTAACATGTTGCCTCCAATTTATGTCCTCTCACTTCTCTAGAAATCATTCCAGTAAGCCTTTTACCTCTTGTTTTCAACTGAAAGTCCCCTTACCAAGGTCACATTATTTAACCGATCAGCAATATTTGCAGAGTTAATTATTCCTTGATTAACTTTCTTCACTTGGATTCTCACACTCCTGGTTTTCCTCCTAGATGTTTCTTCTCAGTTTGAAGGCTGGTTCCTCCTCTTTGCCTTCACCTCTAAACATTAGAGAGCAGCAAGCTCAGTTCTTTGTCATTTTGTCTATTTATATCTATACATCTTCCTTTGTTAATTTCATTCAGATTTATACCATTTAACAATGTTCATATGCCAATAATGGTCAATGCAGCTCTTCAACCTAGTATGCTCCTCTGAATTCTAGACTCTCATATTCAACATCCTACTTCAAATTTTACTTGGATGTGCACTAAGCATCTTAGATGTAGTGTCCAAAACTGAGTTTCTAATACCCTGCCCCTCCCCACATCAAGCCTGCTCTTCTCAAACTCTTCTTATCTCAGCACATGGAAACCCTATGGTTGCTCCAGGAAAAATCCTTACAGTGACCCTTGACTCCTGTTGCTCATATTCCACACCCAGTCTGGTAGGAATTCTGGTTTGTGCTACCTTCAAACAACCACTTTTTATCAACTAAAATGCTGTTCTGTGGTCTTATCCAGCATCCTTTCACTAGCCTCACTGTCTCCACCCTTTCCCTCTCCAGCTGATTTTTAACACAGAGTAATTCTTTTAAACAGTAAATTAGATTATCTCAATCCCTGGCAGAGAATCTCGCAATGATTGACATTTCACCCAGAGTAAAATCCAAAATTCTTACAAGGGCCCGCTATTGCATAGTGATAAATGATACTGAGAAAAAAAAATTGTAGATCTTTAGATATTTTAACTCCTTTAACCCTCAGGGCAGCACTTGAGGCAGTTATTATTACTATTTTTCTTTTAAAGATGATTAAAACAGGACACAGGATGCGTCCAAGTACTGTGATGGCACGTAATGGCAAAGCCAGAATTTGGACCCATATCAACTGCCTCCAGTGTTCTCACACTTCACCAATGTGAAAGTGTCCAGGGGTAAAAGAGTGGGCAGTAAAGATATCTAATAAAAAGTATTTCATGTATAGGGAACAAATACAAACACCTAAGGGTGGCATACCCTGGACTATTTGAAGTCAGTGTGGATAGAAGGATGGGAATGGGGGAGATAGAGATTAAGATAATTGAAGTCAGAAAGCTAACAATGGCCAGATTATTCCATTTTACTAATGATTAAATAAATGTACATGACAGAGGAAACATCATTTTTCAATGAGAAGCTTGGCACTATTGGGACTCAAATTGCCAAAAACTTTCTGAGAGATTCATTTATTCTTACAATAATTTATGAGTCCCCAGTATATGTCAGGAACTACAGATAAAGCAACTTAGAAAAGAAACTTCTATTGAGTTATTTTTCTTTTTATTTTGAATTCCTAGCTGAATTTACATAAAGTTAATTTTTTTCTTTACTCAATTTCTGGTGCTTAATTTCTATTGTCTCTAGTTTCAACATTTCTTTTTAACTACAAAGGTGTTTATGGCTATGCATGAATAACCCTCTACATATGCTCTTGTTTGCAGTGGTTAAGTTTCTATTTAAACACACACACACATATGCAATTATTTCTCTGACACTTTTAAACTGAAAATTTGATTTACTCTTTCAATCAAGTTTATTTTACTTATTTTTCCTGGAGTGACTTAATTTGATATCTGTTAATATAATGTTTGGATTGTGATGAGATTTTTTGTGGCCTGTCCTATTTCTTGAAAACAGTCAAACCATAGTTTAGAAGCAGTTTATCATAGTTCAGTTAATAATCCATATTCTGAAGCTATACTGAAACCAATACTTTGTCAAATTGTTGTAACTCACTGATCATCACCTACATCCAAACTGTGCACACGTGTCATGTGCCATTCTTACATTGTTGTATGTATACTTTACATTTGATGTTTCTATCCTATTTTCATTTAGGTAGGCCTTTACTTAGCTGACTCTTTTGGATTTCTTTATTAAGAGAAGGATTAAACATTCATTAGTATTCTTTAATGCATCTATCATGGCCTTCTGGTATAGCATACTTCAAAAACTTTAATTGTGAAAAAAGTATTAGACAGTGAATTTGAAAAATTTTAATCTGTGACTATATTTCCAAATTATTTGGTACTGATTAATATGCAGTGTCTCACCACAGCATTTGGAAGTTCCCAAGCACCTATTGCCTGTTCCTACTACATAATATGAAAGCATTTAGGTTAGACTTTTCATTTCTAGTCACCGTGCAAAAGTTCAAAATCTCTGGGAAAACTAAGAAAAATGCCGTTTTCTGTAGCTACCATTCTTCATCTGTTGCTTTTAATCAAATAATTGCTGGTCATTAAGTAAAAACAAACTGAAATCAGAGTTTGCTTAAGTGTTGAAGATGAAACTGTCCCTCTGGTCCTTGTTACCAAACTTTTCATTGCCAACAGAATTCCCCAGTGTCATTGCTAAAAGTGGGTTTACTTGCTAATCAGTTTCAAAGGGCCTTATTAAAATGACTGATTTCTCAGTTTTAATATGTCCCCTCAGTCATGGGAACATATTAACTGATGACAATCTCAACAAACACAAAGTTTCTTGAGAGTAATGAATATGCAGTTTAGTTTGAGTGTGTTGAGATCATTATCTGATTCCTTAGGGATGCCTTTCTCCTCTACCTTGAAGTATCTCCCTTTGGGAGACAAGATAGTGTAGTGAGAAGACAAGATTTGGAGACAGATCTAGGCTTATGCTCAGGCTTTTCTACTATCTACCCACGTACTCGGGAAGATCATAGACTCTGACCCTCAGTTAAGACATGAAAACACTACTTACAGCACAGGGCAATTTTGAGGAGTAAATCTATAATGGATATTGACTTACTATCAAACTTCGAATTGATGATGCTGTAATGATTACAAGTAGAATGATAACAATAATAACATTGACTAAAATTTATTGGCTACCTATAACATGCCAGGCAAGGTAGTAAAATGTCTACGTACATTATATTATTATTCCTTACAAAACACTATGATGTAGGAAAAATGTTCCCACATTTCAGATAAGAGAGGCTCAGAGCATCTAAATAATTTGTTATAAGTCACAGCTGATAAATGTGTTAGCTAGAATGGAGATTCAGGGTGCAACTGTAGAATGGATGCTCTTAACCACTCTTCTCTCTCTCTCTCTATACACATACATTTAATTAGCCTAATTATAATATTCTCAAAAATAAGTTATTACGGTGTCTCCTTTAGTACCTGCAACAAAAATCTTGGATGCTAGTTCTATTTGTGATAATAATAAGAATGTTGCCCTAGATAGATAAATACATATGCACATATCTATATACATATATCATTAAATTCTTTTAATATATCTCAACCAAAGCAATTCTTTTTCTTCCTCCAAACAAGAATCTTACTATGAGTCCCATATCACAACGGTATCATAGCCCAGAGAAGAGTAAGCTATAAAATTACATCACTAAATTCTCTCATTTTTCTTTAAGGAGCATAGACACCATCTATAATACGTGAATTATTTTTCACTTTGAATTCCATTCTTTTTCTACTAATTTTTCTGCATATCAGTCTTTCAAATTTGCTGCATGTAATTCCATCACGTTAAGCAACTATTTTGTTTGAAGGAGCTCTTGAAATGAACCTTATTATATTAACACTTTAAAACTATTTCCATATAAACACATTGCTATTTCAGATTAAATTATATTCCTGTGTCTATAGTCGCAAAATTTTAACTTCCTAAAGAATTCAAGATCTCACATACTTAATGTCACTTTTGAGGTGAAATAAAAGTTGTTTGTTTTGGTAATAAAACTATGTATTGGGGAACTCTTGATATGCCATATTATTTGCTGATGACTAATAAATTTCAAACTATGTTTTAAAAAATAATTTTGATTGAGGTATCATGGGCATACAATATTTTATTATTTTCATGTGTGCAGCCTAATAATTCCATATTCGTATACATTGAGAATGGATCACCACAATAAGTCTAAGTTAGCATCTATCACCATATATAATTAATTTGTGTGTGTGTGATAAGAATACAAAATACAAATTTAAAGCATTTTAATAGTTGTTAGAAGGTGGATTTGGATGACCTTTGTTATCTCTTTGTTTTCATATGTGAAATCCTTTCTCTACTTACTTTATTGGAAAGACATTTAGTTAGTTTTTTGGAGAGTGTTACATTGAGAATTATGATGCCAAGGTCAATGGTTAAACCATGTTTCAGGTTTGAGTTTACAAATTTCAAATTAATCTGTTGGTGACCTTGGAGAAGTCACTTTTTGTAATTCATCTAGTTAACTTTTAGCTTGTACTTTCTGAACTTTTAGGTCTCTCTTCTGGCTCATATTTCCATCAGTCTAAATTCCTTGGCAGAACCTAAAGCACTTTTGCCACTTGCTAAAAATTCAGAATAATTCTGTAAAATACTTTTAAACATGGATCTTATTGCTACATTTATTTCTAAATCTATCAACTTCGTTATATTTAAGAATCTCCAACATCTAACCCTAAAGCATATTTATCTCTTTCTGTCAATCTCTCTATTTCTTGCTCTCTCTCTCTGACACACACACACACACACTTTCTTTTTTTCAGATGTGCATTTCCTTGAGAGAGTGAATATTACATCAGAATTCCCTGGTGATAATGAGTTCATCTCATGGACTTTCTCCATAATAACTGAGAAGGGACTCAGAAATTCTGGGTACTTGGTGGCTGAAGAATGCAGAGGAAAACTTTGCCTGAGCACAAGTTTTTTCCATAATCTTCCAGACTAAATAAATTTAATTAGTATAGAGTTTAGAGTCTCTTAACAACCCAGGTTGCCATTCTGCTTCTTTAACTTACTAGCCACCTAAACTTGGTTGGGAATCTTAACCTCATCACTATTTAACATAGGCATATTGTTTCTTCAACATAAGGATAATATTAATCATAATACTATAGAGGTTGACAGATCATAATTGTAAACTGATTTGTGGTGAAACTGTGCAAACGATTTCAATTTTTTTGAGTGTTACATATGGGATAGTAATTGTGCTGAGAATTACCTCTATATTATTCCAGATCCTCACATCACACCGTAAGATAGTAGTTTCCCCATTCTAGTGATGAGTATTGATGCTGAGAATTGTTACTTATCCGAGGCCGTGTGGTTGAAGTGGGAGAGGCAAGGTTTGAATCCTGATCTGCCTGACTTCAAAGTCAATGCTCTACTGACACCCAGAAAAGCCTAAATTCAGTGAGACATTCTTCTACTATAATTGACTACTTCACCAATGACCTCTACTTGGACTCATTTTCCCTACATGTTCACAAGTGTTTTACACTGTCGAGGCATCTGACGTCTATAAAAAGAACTATGAGATGCATAATGCATGCATTGTGTGATTGTATATCCTGACAGATGGTGCTCATTAGAACTGTAGCACAACAGAAAAGAAAGTAACGGACCAAAATTTTACGTGATGCAAACCAAGAATATTTTCCTGAGATGCATAATTGTTGAGTGTGAATGAAACAGGGAAGATTCGTGTGAAGGTAAAAGTTTATTCCATGACATCAAAAATTTTGATTTCTTAATTTTATTATAAGAATTATTGTTCCAATTAACTCTCCTTAACTACTCCTACCACTGAGGTATTTCTAGAATTTCACTCAGTATTTCTTTCATAATTACCTGGACAGTTGCTTAAGGAGGTGCTCTGAGTGTTCTCAAAGTTGAAGATTGAGTCATAAATAGTGAGAAATTTTGATCTGCTGTTCTCCTTCGTTGAAGGTAGGTCTGCAAATTGTATATGCTTTACAGTACAGATGAATGAAGTCAAATCTTTTAATTTTTACTTATATTTTGAAGAGAAGACTGATACCTCATTTGTAGACTTATTCATTATCACAGTGTCTTCTAGTATGGAATTATATTACTGGGAAATATTCTTTTTTTTTTCTTCTTTGAGGAAGATTAGCCCTGAGCTAACTGCTGCCAATCCTCCTCTTTTCGGTGAGGAAGACTGGCCCTGAGCTAACACCTGTACCCATCTTCCTCCGCTTTATATGTGGGATGCCTACCACAGCATTTTGCCAAGTGGTGCCATGTCCAAACCGGGTATCCAAACCGGTGAACCCCAGGCCACCAGAAGTGGAACGTCGGCACTTAACCGCTGTGCCACCAGGCTGGTCCCACTTGGAAATATTCTTATTTCTATCCAGAGTTTATTCAAAATATCATAAGACTGAGCTTGTAACAAGTTCATTGTTACAAGCAAACTTATGACTTGCAAATTTTTTATTCCTGAATTTTTACCCTTTGACTCTTCTCTACGAAGACTATTGATTTTCATATTGTTGCGTCAAAATCCATGTGAATGGAGTTGAAGATATTGCATCAGTGGGAATAATTGGACCAGTAATTATATCTTCACTGTTTTTCCTCAAGAGAAATTCCTGAAAGGTTAATAAAAATAAAGTTCCTTATTCATACATTATACATTCCATATTCTCAATTGCCTTGATAAATGATGCACATGTCTGTAATAAATTTGATCTCACTCAGAAGTCATTTGGTTGCCTGATCCCAAGTTTATGGGATCACCTAAACTTGGGGGAGTAGGGAGAAGAAGTGGTCCAATATCTCTGTAGTTCAGCCTGTTTCAGGGTCACACAATGCTATCCTAGAGCCTCAAAGATGAAATACTAGAAGAGTAACTTTCTTGTGTCTTGGAGGATAATCAAAATGAAATTTAAACGGAAAGAAATAGAATAGCAAAATGGGTTATCAAAAGACCAGCAATATGAAGTTATTAAGAGTACAAGACTGCAGTCAAATTAATTGGTTTGCATCCCAATCTCATCAAATGGCAGACAACTGACCCAGGGAGACCTTCTTAGTCTTTCAGTGCTTCAGTTTCCTCATTTGTAAAGTGATGATGCTAATAGAACCTGTGTCAATTAGCACAATGCCCGCAACATCCATCCGTGCTGTTGCAAATAGCAAGATTTCATCTTTTATTGCTGAATAATATACCACAATATACCATTGTGTGTGTGTGCGTGTATGTACGTATATACATACATATACATATACATACATATACATATATATATATATATATATATACAGACATACTCACACACACCCCGCAACTTTATCCATTCATTCATTAATGGACATTTAGCTTGTTTCCATGTCTTGGCTATTGCAAATAATGCTGCAATGACCATTGAGATGCATATAGCTTTTCAAATTAGTGTTTTTCTTTTCTTAGGATAAGAAAGTGGAATTGTTGGATCATATAGTAGGTCTATTTTTAATTTTTTGAGGAGTTCCATATTGTTTTCCATAGTAGTTGTACCAAATTACATTCCCATCAACAATGTGCCAGAGTTTCCTTTTCTCCACATCCTCACCAACACTTGCTATTTCTTGATTTTTTGATAATAGCCATTCTAACAAATTTGAGGTGATATTTCATGGTGGTTTTGATTTTTATTTCCCTGATGATTAGTGCTGTTGAGTACTTTTTCATGTACTCATTGGTCATTTGTATGTTTTCTTTGGAAAAATGTCTTCAGATCCCCTGTCCATTTTTTTAAACAATTGGAGTGCTTGTTTTTTTGCCACTAAGTTGAACGAGTTCTTTGTATCTTTTGTATAGTAACCCCTTATCAGATATATGATTTGCAAATATTTTCTCCCATTTAGTAGGTTGCCTTTTCATTTTGTTGATGGTTCCCTTTGCTGTGCAGAAGCTTTTTATTTTGATGTAGTTCCATTTGTTTCTTTTTGCTTTTGTTGCTTTTGTTTTTGGAGTCAGATCCAAAACATCACCACCATATTTTTATCACAAAACAAATAATTTTAGAGATAAATTTATCAACTCAGTACTAGGTTTTCAGCCTACACAGAAATAATTTCCAAGGCAATTTACCCAATTTTAGACAACTTTAACTGATATTATTCTTAAAAATTTTAATCCATTAGTTAATGCCTCGATTTTTAAATAATGAGCCTTAGACTCTGGAGTTATCTTGTCTCCAGCTAATATACTTTGGTTGGTAACTTTCTTCGTTCTCTTGAGAAAACTTTTCTTTACAGATGGAATGTATGGCAAGCAGTGGATTACTTTTGTGATAAGGGTCTGTTTTTATTTTTATATGGCAATGAAGTTTATCTTCCTGCCTGCTCTTATCTTTCCTGCTCATTACCCAGTGATAAATATGGATAACCATCAAATTTTAGTTTAAGTGTAATCCTGGAGGTTAAAATAAGTATTTTAGAAATAATCATTTTCCTTAGAAATGACATTTAGTCTCTGGGTGGCATGTCGCAATCCATCTCCAAGAAATTCATTGTCCTGTTGAAAGATATCTCGAGATTCTTATTGAATAGAATTATACTCTGTGTTCTAAAGGAAATGAATGTTCATTTATGATAATGGAATCTCTCTCTCTCATTTTCAAGCTAAATAATTACTAGCTAGACTAAGCATAACAGAATTCTTTCCCATGAAACTTCTTATAGTTTAATTTTATTTGGTAGATTGTCTATGTCTAAGAGATTCAATAGAATATGAAGATTTCTCACTATTATTTGATGAATGAAAACTTGTGAAACTTTCTCCATAATACGTATTAACATCATGCAAAGCACTTGTCTTTTCTCAGGAAAATAACTTGTAAAATATTCTGGGAAGAGGTTGATATGATACCAGTCATATTTGAGAGTATAGGTACAAAATACTCAAGAAGCTTTCCTAGAAGTCCACTGGGTCTCCAAAGAAGGGTCAATCATTCCCCAGTTTCCTCCCCCATTTTAGCTCTACAAGAACATATTATGGTTTCAGACAGTTCATTTATATTAATACTGCTATAAATACTGATATTAATCTCTTTGCCTTACTTTGAATCTTTAGGAAATAACAGATAATAATAGCTGGTAGATTCTAAGTACAGGTTTGATTTGAAAAGAGTCCATATCTAGGGAATCTGTGCAATATATGAATGTGTATAAGTGGTTTACCCCTTTATACTTGGCTTTAAGGACAACTGTGATCAGTTTGTCCCTCTTCAATTGAAACGACTGCAAGTAGGAAGTTAAATTAAACATAATTTTTCATCTGACATTTAAGACTGATGAATTATTTGATTAACAGGCTTCCATCTCTAATCGTGGAGAAGAGATGGAAGCCACTATAACCCTCAGTAGATATATTAAAAATATGAAAGTACCAAACATGCCAGTATTGGAAACAAGGGATGTTTAAAAAGTAGTCTTGGAAATTTGGCTAATCACAATATTTAGTACTAGCATATTTCAATCACAATATTTTTATAAGTGCTATGTAACAGGGCCTGTGTATTTGTTCATTTTGGTAAGTTTCACAGAGCCTGTTATCTAGCAAGTGTTCAGAAAGGATTTGCTGAAAAGAGTAGCAAAGTCCAGTCATAAATATTTAATAAAGGAAACAATAAAAGGGAGTATGGATAAAGATATAAATAATGAATATCTAATTTTAAAATTTCCTTTTAGTTATTACCGAGATTTGTAACTAATATTGACTTAGAACTGAGAAAATGCTCAACTTCACCAACGTGACAGAGTTTATTCTTTTGGGACTAACCAGTCATCGGGAATGGCAAGTTCTGTTCTTCATCATTTTCGTAGTGGTCTATCTTATTACCCTGGTGGGTAATATTGGCATGATCGTGTTAGTTAAGATCAGTCCACAGCTTAACAGTCCCATGTACTTTTTCCTCAGTCATTTGTCATTTGTTGATGTGTGCTTTTCTTCCAACATCACCCCTAAAATGTTGGAAAACCTGTTATCAGAGACAAAAACTATTTCTTATGCTGGTTGTTTAATCCAGTGTTTTTTCTTCATTGCCCTTGTCCATGTAGAAATTTTTATTCTTGCTATAATGGTCCTTGATAGATATATGGCAATTGGAAACCCTCTGCTCCATGGCAGCAAAATGTCAAGGGTTGTCTGTATTCGACTGATTTATTTCCCTTACATATATGGTTTTGTGATCAGTCTGGCAGCAACATTATGGACTTATGGCTTGTACTTCCGTGGGAAAATTGAGATCAACCACTTCTACTGTGCAGACCCACCTCTCATCAAACTGGCCTGCGCTGGGACCTTTGTAAAAGAATACACAATGATCATACTGGCAGGCATTAACTTCACATATACTCTGACTGTAGTGATCATTTCGTATCTGTTCATTCTTGTTGCCATTCTACGGATGCAGTCAGTGGAAGGAAGGCGGAAGGCTTTTTCCACCTGTGGGTCCCATTTGACAGCTGTCATCATATTTTATGGAACTCTTATCTTTATGTATCTCAGACATCCCACAGAGGAGTCTGTGGAGCAGGGGAAAATGGCGGCTGTGTTTTATACCACGGTTATCCCTATGTTGAATCCCATGATCTACAGTCTCAGGAACAAGGATGTGAAAGATGCCATGTACAAAGTGATCAGCAGAACATGTTTAATAAAATAGAGTAAAATTGATTTGATTTTGTCTTAGACGTTTCATAAATATTTGTTTATCAACTGATTATTGTTTAGTTATAAGAGAAAGTCTCAAATTCAAAGAAACAAATTAGAATGACCCATTCCTACATACGTAAGTAGAAAAGATTAATTAAAAAAATAATAAATTAATTAATTTAAAAGGTTATTTGAATCAAAATTCACAGGTACACTAATTGGAATTGTTCAAATACTTAGCTGGAATGAAATATTTTGCTTTTCTTATTCAATAGTGCAGTGGATGAATTTGGAAAATACTTATCAATTTGCCTGTTTAGAGAGTAATTTGAGGCAGAAAGAAATAATATATTTCATTTAGTTTTCTAGTACAAGGCTATAAAAATGGTAGTCTCTCTAATAGTTATGAGATTGTTTAACATTTAATACTTCTCTCAATGGGAAGCATGGATCTAGTCAGAGTACTACTTTCAAAATAGCGATATTGTATTTAATTCTTTTTTCACTTTTTTGGTGTTTAAGAGATGCTACACGGTAAGCGTCTCTCTTTTACAGATTCCGGTAACAGCCATATTTCAACTCCAGGTTGCCAGGAACCAGACTGTGTACTTCTCATGTGCCCACTCAGACTGAAGAGTCGGTGGAATTAGTGAATGCATGTGTCATTTTCAAAGCACAGCTCTCCAGATTCCACTTAATAAATTAATACTTATGTGGAAATTTTTGCGCATGTGACTAAGATTGCAACTTAAATATTTTAAAATAATTTTTGTATTTGCAAGAAATAAAATATTTACAGTGGTCTATTTTTTGTTAAAAATAGCATGTCCTGCTATAATATATTAACATAATTTGATAGCATGCTTCTACTTCATTTCACCAAGGGCAAGCATGAGGCAAAAACTTTGCAACTCAGACATCCTTAAAATCTCTATGTGCTGAGATGAATAAATAAACACATGCATGCATACATATATACATAAATCATCTGTTTTGGTGCAGGAAAACCATAACAAAAGAAATGTAATACATACATTTGAGTAATTACAAATTTATCCACAATGAAGTAAGTACACAATAAAATTGATGCAATATGATAAAAAATTCTTTTTTATCCAGTTTTCAATTTTTATTTTCCTGAAGGGACAGTAGAAATAAATATGAACTCATTTTCGTATGCACACATATATCTTGGGCAATTCTTTAAAGCTATTTGCATATAAACACATTGCTAATTTAGATTAAATTATATTGCTGGGTCTACAGTTGCAAATCTTTAAGATCTAATGTGCTTAATGTTACTTTTGACGTAAGATAAAAGTTTTTTTTGGCAATCAAACCATTTATTCGCGATCTCTTCATATACCAAATTATTTGCTGATGACTAATAAATTTCAAAATGTGTTTTTCAAAAAAATTTTCCTATTGAAGTATAATTTACATATGTTATTTTCAAGTGTTCAACATAATAATTCATTATTTGTATGCATTGAGAAATGATCACCGTAATAAGTCTAAATTAATGTCTATCACCATGCATAGTCAATTTTCTGTGTGTGTGATAAGAATACAAAATACAATTTTAAAGCATTTTAATACTTTGCAGTCTGTTAGCAGGTGGCTTTGGATGACCTTTGTAATCTCTGGTTTTTTCCTATGTCAAATACTTTCTCTACTTACTTTTTTGGAAAGTTATTTAGTTAGTTTTTTGGAGAGTGTTGCATCAAGAATTATGATACCAAGATCAAAGATTAAATCATGTTTCTGGTTAGGTTTCCAAATTTCAAATTAATTTATGGGTGACCTTGGAGAAGTCACTTTTTGCCATTTGTCTAGTTAATTTTTCGGTTATACTCTCTGAGCTCTGATACCTCTTCTGGCTCATATTTCCATCAGTCTAAATTCCTTGCAGAACCTCACACAATTTTGCCATTTGCTAAGCATTCAGGATAATTGGGTAAAATACTTTTAAACAGATCTTAGGGTTATATTTATTTCTAAATCTATCAACTTCATTATATTTAGGGATATCCAACATCTATCCATAAGGCATATTTATCCCTTTCTGTCAATCGCTCTATTTCTTTCTCTCTCTCTCTGACACACACACACACACACAGACTTTCTTCTTTTCAACTGTACATTTCCTTGAGAGAGTGCATATTACATCGTAATTCCCTAGTGATAATGACTTCATCTCGTGGACTTTCTCCATAACAACTGAGAAGAGACTCAGAAGTTCTGAGTACTTGGAAGCTGAAGAATGCAGAAGAAAACTTTGCATGAGCACAAATTTTCCCATAATCTTTCAGACTAAATAAATTTAGCCGGTATATAGTTTAGGGTTTATGAACAACTCAGGTTGGCATTCTGCTTCTTTAACTTGCCAGCTATCTAAACTTGGTTGAGGATCTTAACCTCATCATTATTTAACATATGCATATTGTCATTCTTCAACAAAGGGATAATATTACTCACAATCTTATAGAGTTGGTCATATCATAATTGTAAACTGATTTGAGGTGAAACTGCACAAATAATGTCAGGGTTTTTTTGAGTGCTTCATATAGGACAGACGTTTTGCTTAGAGTTACCTCTATATTATCTGAGATCCTCACAACACACTGTAAGATAGTAGTTTCCCCATTCTAGAGATGAGTATTGATGCTGAGAAGTGTTACTTATCCGAGGCCATGTGGTTGAAGTGGGAGAGCCAAGGTTTGAATCCTGATCCATCTGACTTCAAAGTCAGTGGTCTACTGACACCCAGAAAAGCCTAAATTCAGTGAGAGAAATTGTTCTACTATAATTGGCGACTTCACCGATGACCTCTACTTGTACTCATTCTCCCTAGATGTTTCCAAGTGATTTATACTGTAGAGGTATCTGACATCTGTAAAACAACCATGAGATGCATAGATCATGCATTGTGTGATCGTACATCCTGACAGACGGTGCTTGTTAGAACTGTAGCACAACAGAAAAGAAAGTGATTGACTGAAATTTCACATGATGTGAACCAAGAATATTTCCCTGAGATGTATAATTGTCAAATGTGAATGAAAGACGGCAGAATTCACGTGAAGGTAAGAGAGATTATTTCATGATACCAAGAATTTTGATTTCTTAATTTTATTACAAGAATTATCCTTCCAATTAACACTCCTTAACTCCTCCTACTCCTGGGATAGTTCTAGAATTTCAATCACTATTTCTTTCATAATTATCTGGACTGTTGCTTAAGGAGATGCTCTCAATGTTCTCAGTGTTGAATATTCAATTATAAATATTGAGAAATTTTGATCTGCTGTTCTCCTTTGTTGAAGCTAGGTCTGCAAATTGTATGCTCTTTACAGTACAGATGAATACAGACAAATCTTTTAACTTTTCTCCATATTTTGAAAAGAAGACTAAAACCTTATTTGTAGACTTATTCATTATCACAGTATTTTATTGTGTGGAATTATATTACTAGGAAATATTCTTATTTCCATCCAAAATTTATTCAAAATTTCTTAAGAATGAGCTTGTTACAATGTGGACTTGCAACATTTTTATTCCTTATTTTTTGCCCTTTCATTCTTCTCTACCAGGACCATTGATTTTCACAATGCTGTTTTAAAATTATATATGAATGGAATTGAAGACATTACATCAGTGGAAATAATTGGATCAGTAATTATACTTTCACTGTTTTTCTTCAAGTTAAATTACTGGAAGGTTAGTAAAAATAAATTTCTTTCCTTACTTGTAAATCACACATTCCATCTTCTCAATTGTCTTGTTAGATGATGCACATGTCTATAATAAATTGGCTCTAACTCAGACGTCACTTGGCTACCTGATCCAAAGTCTATGGGATACCTAAACTTGGGTGAGTAGGGAGAAGCAGTGGTCCAGTAGCTCTGTAGTTCAGCCTGTTTCAGGCCACACAAGCTCTTCTAGTACGTCAAGGATGAATTATTAACAGAGTAACTTTCTTCTATCTTAGAGAATAATCAAAATGAAATTTAAATGTAACTAGATGGAATAACAAAATAGGTTATCAAAAGAGCAGCAATACAAGGTTATTAAGAGTACAAGACGGAGTCATTTTAATCAATTTGCATTCCAATCTGGTCAATTGGCAGACATCTGATCCAAGGATAACTTCTCAGTCTTTCAGTGCTTCAGTTTCCTCATTTGTAAAGTGATGATGCTAAGAGAACTTGTGTCATAGGACCTTTACATGCAAAAGTCTTAGTAAACATTCAATAAAAGTTAGCTATTCTTACTAATATTGTAAAGTTGAGACTGTTGCCCCAGAACAATCTTTCTTAGAGAGTTTTAATAATATTGGAATATCGTAAAGTAATACATGAAGCTGACTTAGGCATTAGTATGCTTTAAAAAAATCATATATGTGAATATATTCTTGAACATCTGTTAAATGTAGCAAATAAGCTGAGCAGGTTGAGTTACAAAATGAATGAGACAAAGTATATGATCATAGAACCAATGGTTATGTGTTGGAAGAAAAATACACACATCATGCATGAAATAAAACTAAAGAGGTACTAGTTCACGCTTTCTAGATGTCTTGATGCTTTTGTTTTTGTTGTTTTATACTTAAAACATTACAGTAGTACCATTAATCCAAGTCAAACTCTGTTAATTAGAGAGTTATCTTTTCATGGAGTGGGGTCAGCAGTTTTTACAAAGGGAAATTCCTGACTTTAACTCTATTTCCTAACCAGAGTTTGTAGTTCTCATCTAGCTAAGTATTTACACACCTAAAAGGAGCCAAAACAAATGAACTATAATGATGGAACTCTATAGAAAGTGGAAGCTTAGCTCAGAACTAAAGCTTTAGTGTCTATTATGTTATATGTTCAGTTCATGTTATGTATGGTGTATTTAATTTCCATATTAATCATTTGAGGTGTAAGAAAATAGTTTATAGAGATTAAGTAACTTCCCAAATGCACTCTGCTACTAATTGGAGGGGGTCACAACATAATCAGAGTTCATACACTTTTTAATATATAAAGGAATATCTCAAGCAGCACTCTTTTCCAATTTGCCAAGCTACTATTTCCTCTTCTGAGCACCTCCATTTGCATTTCCTTCTTCCTTCATATTTCTACATAGCTGACTCTTCTCACTAACTCAAAAATCACCTCTTTAGAGGGGTCTTTTTGGTCACTCTGTCTGCATCTCACCCCACCCTTACTTCTTATCTTATTAGCATGGTGTACCTTTATCATAGGAGCTCTACTCCCTAAAGTATCTCATTTGTATGTTTGTTTATTGTTTACTCCTTTTTAACAAGAAGAGAGCATGATGAAAGCCAGAATCTTGTATACCTTGTTCACTTTCGTATTTCCAAAATTTATAATATTGCTACACATATCAAATATTTCTGACATATAAATAATATTGGTAACATGAATTATTATAAGTAATTATAAACAGAAGCCCAATTGTAAACCAGTAATGTATTCTTCAAACACTGTTCCTATGGAGAGTTTAAATTCCAAAGATGGTTCTATCCTACAGACACATTCTTAAGATCCATGTTAAATTTTTACTTCTTGGAAGAAGTAAACCGGGGAAGTGTATTAAAAGGAGAAAATATGGTTTGGGAGCATTTTCCTTGTAGTGACATTAAATTTGAATATAATAATTTGGCATTGAACTGATTGGTTCTCAAAACCAGTGGAATCTGATGTGACACAGTGGTTATTAAAACACTTCACCTAATCTTTGTCTCATGGTCTTTATCTATTGACATAATGTTGATAGTGTATGCTAGGTCATTGGACCACTTGCAGTTTGCAACTGATAGAGCCTGAGCT
Source organism: Equus przewalskii (assembly GCF_037783145.1). NCBI lineage: Eukaryota > Metazoa > Chordata > Mammalia > Perissodactyla > Equidae > Equus > Equus przewalskii. The sequence goes on along the minus strand of NC_091841.1, from coordinate 12,843,768 downwards.
GTTAAATCCCTTTACCTCTAACGGTAGTAGCAATCAAACAAGCATAATGTTTAGCTAAACAAAACAAGATGACTAGGGATTTCATATGTTGAAAGCATACGATATCATATGCTGCATCATGGAGGATAATTGTGTCAGTAAGTGGATTGTAACACCAATTACCACCAGTAAGTCTTAGTCTGGTGTTAGTCATATTTGATCCCTGTGATGATATCATATTGCAATAATTTAGCAAAATATAAATGTCTAAATTAAATAATATATACTAGCAATGAATGTAATGGCCTATTTTACTAATAGAAAACTGACAAATATAGGTGGCAACCACCCATAGACTTATTAAATGAAACAATTTTTCTTTTACATTCTCGCCTTGGATATTGTGCAAAATCTGCATTGATTTTTAAATTATTTGAATTAGAATAAGGATAAATTTCAGTCAAACTTTCAAGAATACAACAAAGACTTTTTTTTTTGTCCTTAGGCAATAGAGATTGGAT